>NC_033801.1:99063984-99090230 GCF_001876935.1 Asparagus officinalis | reverse complement strand
ATGAATTACACGACAATATATCCGCCCCTCGGAGTATAGTACAGCGAAAAATCGCCCCAAGATAGTTCAACCATGTCTTGACCAAGCAAAACATGACTAGTAAAGCGTCCATCCCCACGAAGGAGAGTGGCGGCTCTTCCCAATTGCCTCACCAAGGAGAACAAAGCGGGGATGCAAATGCAGCATGATATCTCAGAGGTATGAATGAAAGAGGTGGTGATAAATATACCTGTGCAGCTAAATGGCGCCGGCTCAGGCGACTGAGTCGACGAACGGCCTCGAATAACGCGAGATCTCTTAGGCGACATATCTGCAGATAGAATTAACAGGACAATTACGGAAAATGGAGAAATGTTAGATTAATGAAAGATAAAATGGTGCTCCAATCAGACTTAAGAAGTGGGCTCGATACCGATACAGTTTCAACCCACAACACATCATGCAACAAATTAAGCCAGAATTTCAGGGAATTGGTTAAAACCGCCTGCGGGGCCAACAATAAACCACGACGTGTCTACAGAATAAAACTTCTGGCCATAACCGCATGTGAAATTAGGGTGTCAGATCAAATCTAAAATCAGTCGCAATTCAACATTGGGTACTCGGTCATCAACCAAAGTTAGAAACCTATGTTTTGGGTTTTCACCCATAACCGAATTCAAAGATCAGGACTTAAGAATCAAAACTTAAGCATTCCAACTCAAAGTGAACCCCCATCGAAGGGTCGACTACATGAAGAGGTTCAGAATCCCTGAGCCAGATGTTTCAAACCAGAATGTTAGACACCGGGCATGTATGGGCCCAATTGTGAGATTTTATTCCAAGACCAACCAACCATTCAAGAACCCGAAATCAAGAATCAATTGATGGAGTAGGAAAACCCAAAACTGAACCCCCAAATGATCGGTCATCACACAAGAAATCAGTCTTGGTGTTTCCCCCAAATCAGAAAAGCTAGGGTTTCGGCTAAAACTCTATAACCGAAGTTCAAAAAGTTAAATGGATTCGAATTGAAGATATAAAGAACGAGGCATACCTGAAATCCGATCAAGAACAGAGATGACGAACCCACGTCGCAAATCCCCTTCAAGATTCAAATCAAAACCCTAAGTCCCCAAACTGAGGCTTCAAGATTCTAGTCGAGCTCACAAATCAAATGAGGAAGGCTGGAAGAAGCTGAAGGATTTGAAAAGAGGAATAAAGGAGGGAAGAGAGAAATTTTCGAACAGAGAAAAAAATCGAAACGAATGAAGAAGAAGAACAGTCGTTCTTTTAAAGTACCGCCCGAAGGTGACTCGCAAAAGCCGAGTCACCACCAGCTGACTCGCAAAAGCCGAGTCACCACCAACTGACTCGCAAAAGCCGAGTCACCACCAACTGACTCGCAAAAGCCGAGTCACCACCAACTGACTCGCAAAAGCCGAGTCACCACCAACTGACTCGCAAAAGCCGAGTCACCACCAACTGACTCGTCCTCCAACAAGTGCATGAGGTTAAACTGCTTCCTTACAAACTCCAATGGGTATACGAGTTTAAACTGTTTCCCACCCTCGACGGGAAGTTCCTGGAGAATATCGTATACAATATTCTTAAGGATAACCCGGCGACCTCCGATAAGTATATGAGGCTAAACTAACTTTCAGAACTCCCAAGAGTATACGAGTATAAACTGGTCCTATCTGCTTCAAATGCATGACTTTTGGTCAACGTCTGTCAAGGTGTCGCCAGATGGGAATTCCCTAACAACGAGGGTCAACTCAACGTTAAATCAGCGACGTCGTTTAGTTTCAAGATTTCAACAGCGGTCAGACGATAAACGCAGAGCCGTAAAAACTTCATCTATTTGACAGAACTCTGAATAGATTGAGGGCTGAAGGAGTCAAGAAATGAAACCCATGACAGGTCCTTCTGCAAATATAGCCTATCATATCCAAAGTATTTCAGCCTCCTCTATAAAAGAAACGAGACTGAAACACTTTGGAGGGGGTATCTGTAGGCGTTAAAAAATGCCCATAGGTCCTCAAACACAGTGCAAGACAAGGAAAAGACGATAAACGTTATTATCCAAGTCAAAGGAATTCATCCAAAATCAGCAAGGCGACGAAGCGTACGCAAAACAAAGAAGCTGGAAGAATCACGAAACATTGCTTAGAAGCTTGAACAGTGCCGAGTCACCAAATGCTGACTCGCACAGTTCCGAGTCACCAAATGCTGACTCGCACAGTTCCGAGTCACCAGAAGCTGACTCGCACAGTTCCGAGTCACCAGAAGCTGACTCGCACAGTTCCGAGTCACCAGAAGCTGACTCGCACAGTTCCGAGTCACCAGAAGCTGACTCGCACAGTTCCGAGTCACCAGAAGCTGACTCGCACAGTTCCGAGTCACCAGAAGCTGACTCGCACAGTTCCGAGTCACCAGAAGCTGACTCGCACAGTTCCGAGTCACCAGAAGCTGACTCGCACAGTTCCGAGTCACCAGAAGCTGACTCGCACAGTTCCGAGTCACCAGAAGCTGACTCGCACAGTTCCGAGTCACCAGAAGCTGACTCGCACAGTTCCGAGTCACCAGAAGCTGACTCGCACAGTTCCGAGTCACCAGAAGCTGACTCGCACAGTTCCGAGTCACCAAATGCTGACTCGCACAGTCCCGAGTCACCAGGACTCTTGTTGGATACAAAACCTCCCCAAACACGGATTTCAATGATTTTTAAGGATTCTTTCGTCCCAAAACCTCTCCAACTGCTCTGAGGTTATCCATAAACACGTTTAGACAGTTATAAACCGCAGATAACATTTAAACATCAATTCCTACTAGGAGACACATCTCAAAAAGCCTATAAATAGAAGCCTAAGGTCTTCTTTCAAGAGGATCGGGGATCTGAGATTAAGAAGGCGAGGTGCTGTCAAATTGACCAGTCAACCACGAATTTCAGAGGAGAATCATCAGAGCTTAGCGAACACTTTCATAAAGAAAGCCCCTTCGAAAGGTTTGTGATTCTTTTCCTTTCTTTCCTCCGGATTAAACTTTGTTTTAATCTCGAGAAGAGCCACAATCTCGCTTGGTCATGATTGTCGCTTCCGTAATTGTTTCCCTCGTGAAACAAGAGCGTAATTATATTGTCGATCGGCTTTGGTCTGCGGTGGTCCACGGACTAACGCGTCCCCGGCACAGGCAAAGATCCCACGCAAAGCAGCGGGAGATAAACTACTGCTGCGTTTTGTTTGATAAAGTTGTAATCTTTATTTTTCGTTGTAAGAAGATCTTATAAAAAGATCAACTTTCTTTTCAATTTGAACTTGTAATCGATAAACGGTGTAATAGGTTTGAAAGCAATGGAAAAGGCAACTTTTGACACAAACAATATCATATTGAAGTTGGATTTCTTGTAATTAATTTCTTAAAATAATAAAGTCCAACACCAAAATCAAACCATTTGTCTTCTACTCCCCCCTCGAAAACAATAATCCTAATCCACGAAATGTGTTTGTACATAATGAAGAACAAAAGATAATGTTAAGAGAAAAAAAAGGAAAAAAGAAGGAATTGAATAAGAATGGCTAGGTTTGTACATAATAAAGAGAAAAAGACAAGATAAGAGTCTAGAAATATATTAGGATATACTTTGGTTAAATTTTCTAAGCTAATTAAAGTAAGATCATATAAAGTTTACTCCATACATAAAATTTATTTTAACCAAAACTCATATATAAGTATTATAATTGGCATTATGATCTAAGATACGTATGAGATTCTCTTTGACTTTTATACAAACAATATTTATTTAAATAATAATAGCATAATTAAACTTTGTGATCCGAAAAAATCAAACATACAATATAATTAATTACTTTAAATAATCTAATCTAATCTAATAAGAAGAAAATAGATAAACGTACGTACTGTAAAGTTGTTACAATTTTATAATTCATAATTTTTAAACAATATAATTTAATCTAATAAGAAAAAAATAATACATACCTGTTGAAGGAGATGAAAATATTGTGAAAATTATTATAATTTCTTAATCAGAAAAAGATCAAACATATAATATAATTAATTTCTTTAAAACAATCTAATTAAATCTAATAACAAAGGCACATACTTTTAGAAGGAGATAAAAGTGCTATAGAAATTGTTTTAATTTATTTGCTTATATATATTAGTATATAATGTTGCATGTGAGAGGATAACAATTGTAAATAGAGTTCTATTTAAATAATAATAGTATAATTAAACTTTAAAACTAATTATGCAGTGACTTGAAATGCTTGAATTTTAGTCGGTGAGAGATCGCCACTTTGTGTGTAAGTATTAATCATATAGCACGTGAATAATTATTCACAGTTTGGCATTATTAATCATATAACAAGTGATTAATTATTTGTAGTTTGATCATTGATCACATATAAGAGCGAGGGGGGGAGGGGTAAATTTGGCATTTAATAAATCTTCTAATTTACCAAAGTGTACCACAAATGTAAAACCCCGTATTTTTTTGATTATCAAGATATGTGAATTTATTGGTGATAAATAATTTTTATTGTGATAAATAGCTTGAAGTCATGGATATTCTTGATAACAAGGTATTAGAGATGTATGAGTGTATATGTGTAGAGTTTTGTGCATGGGTGATTGCAGATAATCAAGACATGCACGAAACTGGATTCTTTGTCTGTTCAGTCGACTTATCAGTCGACCAATGAGTCGACTGATGAGTCAATCTATGAGTCGACTGACGGGCTGATTTCGGGTTTTCTTTTAGTTTGCGGGTCTGTTCGGTTTTGTATCGGGTCTGATCGCTCATATATGATATCTCTTACCCAAGAACACCTTCAGAACTCAAAACCCTATCCCCCATCTCTCCCCCTCAAACCCTAGCTCGGATCTTTGACGTTTTGGAGGAGTTCTCGAAGGAGTTTGCACGGGATTTCGTGCAGTGCAGCGGAGGAGATCATGCTTTGGCAGATCCAGGAGTTTGTGCATCATATCAGAGGCGAGTAACATCTCGCCCAGCCCTCACCCACTGTTTGTATAGTTTCTATGAGTTTTTATTTCGGATTTTTGAGCCTAAAACATATTTTGTGTATAAAAATAGATGCTTTACATTCTAAGCTGCAAGATCAATATTTTTCAGTTAGTAAAAAGCTCACCAACATTTTTGTATTATAGATCCAGATCTAGAATTTGTCTTAAATATGGGTTTCATGTGATTTAATGCTTTCAACACGTTTTTAAACATGAAGAAATATGTTTAGGGTTTTAATGCAAAATAATACATGCAAATCTTTCTTTTCTGTTGACATACATGTGTTTGAATTGAATATACATTGCTGGACATGAACAAAGAGAACCTTAGTTTTTATCAATTTTTGCAGATAATCATCGTAAGCAGAAAACTGGGAATTTTCTGCTCAGTCGACTAATGAGTCGACTCATGAGTCGACTTATGAGTCAACGGATGAGTCGACTAATGAGTCAACTAATGGGAAAATGTTCAGTTTTGTGTTTTGTCTGGTCGACCAAAGAGTCGACCAATCCTAGTCGAAACATGAGTCGACTGATGAGGTGTTTTACAGATTTTTGATCTGTTTGGGTTTCTTTTCGAGGTCGCCTTAATTATCTGACACTAGTTTATAATGTTAGTGATTTATCTGTACATGTGAGTTGACTTTTGACACAAGTACCGATCCGCACACCAAGACACGTGTGACATGAGCCTATGTGTATCTTTTGTGTATACATGTATCATCGACACTTACACTTCGTAAAATTTATATTTAGTCCTTGTGTTGGGCATGCATTACTTTTCAGTCCTCGTGTTGGACATGCATTTCATTCGGTCCATGTGTTGGACATTAGTCATATTTAGTCCATGCGTTGGACATCGGTTATATTTAGTCCATGCGTTGGACATTGGTTTCATTTAGTCCATGCGTTAGACATTGGTTATATTCAGTCCATGCATTAGACATCGGTTATATTCAGTCCATGCGTTAGACATTGGCTATATTCAGTCCATGCGTTAGACACTCGTTACTTTCAGTCCATGTGTTGGACGTTTACTTCATGCAGTCTATGTGTTGGACATTTAATCTATATAGTCTATGTGTTGGACACTAAATCGTTTTCTCATATGACACTCATGTGAGTTCGACATGACACTATGTTTGGAAGTAGAGATGGGTTTTGTATTCTTTTAAGTTATTTGTTCTTGCATTAGATTTTGGGATTGGTATTTAGGGATTTACAATCTAAGCCACATGGTATATACATGAGGGTTTCCTTGTTTAGATTATTTCACTCGGCGTACCTATGCTCGTGTTGTAACTTCTTAAATACTAAAATCCTCTTATACCTACATACTTACAATCTGAGCTACATAGTATATACATGAGGGTTTTCTTATTTGGATTATTTCATTCGACGTACTTATGCTCACGTTGTAATTACCTAAATAGGATTTGTGATTATATATTTTGTGATAACTGTATTTTTGTATACAACGAGCCCTTTTCCTTGGGGTTGGTTGTGATGTTGCTCGCTAGCGCTTTGACGCTCATTGTCCCTCCTCCTTTCAGGTAACGAGCCAGGAGCCCGGAGAGTCGTAGGTTGATGGCGAGGCACTTTAGCTTCAGCTATTCTATTATAGTTATATTTTACTTTTGAGCTCCACTATAGACTTTTGTTTAGATATTTTGAGAGTTTATTTCTAGAAGTTGTAAAGGCTGTGTGCCTTATTTCCTTTTATTCAGATATTTGTATTTGAGACTTGTTGAGAAATCCCAGTTTACTCATTTCAGACATTGACTTATACTTCAGTATGTTAGATGATGAAATATTAATTTGATCTCTATTATTTCATCAGTTGACTCTTGTATTATCTTTTACTTGCTTTTGTACCTACATCAGTTATTTGACTCTACTAGAGAGATAGTAATTATGATGGTGAAACATGTTATTGCACGATGTGGTGCATGGCAGGTTTGACATTCTTGGTTTCACATTGGACTGCAGCCTTGTGTGAACCCAGGGGTGTCACAGTTGGTATTCAGAGCTCTAGTTCTAGTATCCTTAGGATCATCCAGTGTCGAGTCGTGGAGCTAGGATAGAGTTTCTTAGGATTCATGTATAGAGTCCGATAAGAATTTCCTAGTATGAGTGAGGATGATATATGCGTATATCTTAAAAATTTGAGAATATTTTTTTTATAATAACTATTTTTGTTTAAAGTATTTGTGTGAATACTGTATCTTGTGAAAATCGTATGGTGATACTTTATGTATGTATATATATATATCTATTTTAACTCATGAACTCTTTTTGTTATATGCTCAGATGTTAGAATATGGTATGCCACGTACTCGGAGATCTGGACAGGCTGAACCACAACAAACTTCACCCGAGCCACATCAGACACCACCTGAGCCGTAGCATGCTCCCTAGTACCTGATAGACCTTATGGCTCCCCTAGTCGCTAAGATAGCAGCAATTGAGGAGCTTGTAGCGAATCATATTACACCACCACCACCAGTAGTTGAAACCGCCGTTTCTCAGGAAAATAGGACAGCTAAGTTTCAGAAGGACAAGGAAGGGGGTGCTAAGAAAGAGCACACCGGAGATAAGGGTAAGAACAAGAGACCCTTGTCTGAACCTCAGCAGCAGCAGCAGGGACTTCGTAAGAAGTGATCCCAACAGGATCAGAGAGCACATCAGCAACGCGAGTTCCGGGGAACTTGCTATAATTGTCGCAAGGTCGGACACAAGGTATTAGAGTGCCGCAGTGCACCAACAAGAGCTCAGAAGGGAAATGGTCCAAATCAGCAACAGCAGTAGACTGAGGGACAGGTTCTAGCAATTCAGGAGGTTCCCCAGGGGCAAATTGTCCCATATTCTCTAACACAAGCGGCAGAGCAGTCTTCAGCCACCGACAGAGTATATGCAGTAATTCCACATGATCACGGAGCAAGAAGATCAGTTGTGGAGGGTACGTTCCTCATAAATCCTTTTCCCGCCCATATTCTTTTCGATTCGGGAGCTTCGTGTTCTTTCATTTCGTATGCTTTTATGACTAGACTCCAAATCGTAGCTCAGCCTCTAGACATTCCATTATCGGTTTTCCATCCCTTTAGGTGAGGTATCGCTCCTGGAGATCGTTTGTAGGATGTGTATTATTAGTCTAGATGAATCAGAGTTAGTCATAGATTTGATAGTGTTGCATGTGTCCGAGTTCGATGTCATCCTTGGTATGGATTGGTTGGCTTCCTACCATGTTAGTATTGACTGCTTTGCGAAGACAGTCAATTTTTTGAGTGTCCGATGGGTCCAAGTTGATTGTAGCAACCTCTCAGGGCAACTGTTTTGCAGAGTCATTTCTGATGTACATCGAGGAGGTGATGCAACGGGATCAGAGTAATGATTTATTGGAGACTAGAGTTGTCTCAGGGTATCAGGATGTCTTTTAGGACATACCTACGTTACCTCCTGTGTGAGAGGTTAAGATTTATATTGAGTTACAGCTGGGCACAGCCCCGATATCCCACGAACGTCGTAGCAGATGTTTTTAAGCAGGAAGCGTCGACATCGGGTTTTAGTTTCGAGATGCTTATTGCATAGAGATCTTCTCACTCTTAGCCAGTTTGATTTTTAGACCAGAGATTTATGGAACCAGTGCATTTTTGGGAGATGTGTCAGTGCAGCCATCTTGGAGTAACGGAGTTGCAATAGCTCAGTTGGAAGACTCTTGGATTCAAATATGAAAGAAGGAGATTACCAAATAGCCTATGACTAATTAGGCCATTGAGACAAATAGAGATCTACGGAAGAAGGATAGACTATTTATGCCAGCTAGTGCAGAGCTTAAGAGGGAGTTATTAGATGAAGCACATTGTACTCGGTACACGGTACAATCAAGGACCACAAAGATGTACAAAGACCTAAAGAGACACTTTTGGTGGAGTGATATGCGAAGAAAGATTTTAAGAGTATGTAGCTAAGTGTCGTACCTGCCAGCAAGTGAAGGCGGAACATCAGAGAATGGCATGAACACTTCAGCCTTTACCCATTTTGGAGTAGAAGTGGGCGGATATTTCTATGGACTTTATCGTAGGGTTGTCGAAGTCGAAGGAAGAGAATGATTATGTTCGGGTAATAGTGGATAGACTAATGAAGTCAACACATTTTATTTCCAGTGAAGACTAACTATACAACTGAGACGTATCCAAGGATATTTATTCAGGAGACTATTTGACTTCATGGAGTTCCAGATACGATGGTATCGGGTAGAGACGGATGGTTAGACGGAGAAAGTAAATCAGATGTTGGAGGACATGTTGCGGGCTTGTGTCATTGGCTTTCAAGACAGTTAGGAGGATCATTTTTTGCTAATAAAGTTCGCTTATAACAACAGTCATCAAGCGACAATTGGTATGGCCCCGTATGAAGCATCGTACGGGAGGCCTTGAAGATCGCTTATATGCTAGGTAGAGCCGAAGGATAGTTTAATGCTTGGGCCAGAGCCTATGAGACAGATTACTAAGAGAGTAACATTGATCAGAGAACAGATTCTAGCCGCTCATAGTAGGCAAAAGAGCTATGCAGATAAGTGATGAAGACCTTTGGAATTTCAGATTTGAAGAGTTAGTTATGCTAAAAGTACTATCTATGAAAGACGTTCAGCGATTCGGAAGGCGGGGAAAACTTGGAGCTGAGATATGTTGGACCATTTCGGACTTTGGAGCTTATTGGAACTGTTACGTATAGTCTAGAGCTTCCAGCATCGATGACTAGTGTACATAAGTAATTCATGTTTCATGTTTCTATGCTTGAGAAGAGCTTACATGATGAAGAGCAACAACAAATGTTGAACGCACCGGAGATTTTACTTCAGGATGTTTTGTCTATAATTGAAATCCCAGTTTGTATACTTTCTAGATAGATAAGAAATTTAGAAACAAGTTGTTTTCCTTTGGTAAAAACTCAGTGGAACCGAAAAAAAAAAAGAGTTGAGGAGGTTTCTTAGGAGCGCGAGGAGGATGTACATCGCGACTACACACACCTGTTTGATCAAGTAAATTAAATTTATGTATGACTTATTTATGGCTTATGGTTACAAGTATGGCGATGTTTATACTTAACCCTAAAATGAGGGTATTAACACTTATCTCCTAAGTACTTGGAACATATGGTATATATATGAGGGGTTCCTTGTTTGGATTTTTCGCTTGAAATACTTGTTCCATTTAGTTAGGAGTTAAGTGGGGGTATTCACATTTTAGATGGTTAAGTGTAGACATCGAAGTTGATTTTCGAGAGCGCAAAGATATTATGCTGCGCGATTTCCTGCACCTATTAAGGAAGTAGATTGATTTATGTGTGCGATTATTTGTGTGACTATATTTAGATTTAACGGTAGAATGAGGAAATTTTCGCTTAATTCTAAATCTTTTGGAACATATGGTATATATATGGGGGGTTCCTTGTTTGGATTTTTCACCCGACGTACAAGTTCCATTTGATTAATGGTTGAGTGGGAATGTAGTCATCCTGGATTGTTAAAAATAAATATCGTTATATGCTTGTCTAGAGTAATATTATTTGTTTGAGTATGATTTCTGAATTTCGAGGATGAAATTCTTTTAAGGGGGGAAGAATGTAAGACCCCGTATTTTTTTTTTTGGTTATGAAGATATGTGAATTTATTGGTGATAAATAATTTTTATTGTGATAAATAGCTTGAAGTCATGGATATTCTTGATAACAAACTATTAGAGATATATGAGTGTATATGTGTAGAGTTTTGTGCATGGGTGATTGCAGATAATCAAGACATGCACGAAACTAGATTCTTTGTCTGCTCTGTCGACTTATCAGTCGACTTATTAGTCGACTGATGAGTCGATCTATGAGTCGACTGACGGGCTGATTTCAGGTTTTTTTAGTTTGCGGGTCTGTTCGGCTTTGTATCGGGTCTGACCGCTCATATATGATATCTCCTACCCGAGAACACCTTCAGAACTCAAAACCCTAGCCCCCATCTCTCCCCCTCAAACCCTAGCTCAGATCTTTGACGTTTTGGAGGAGTTCTCGAAGGAGTTTGCACGGGATTTCGTGTAGTGTAGCGGAGGAGATCGTGCTTTGGCAGATCCAGGAGTTTGTGCATCATATCAAAGGCGAGTAATATCTCGCCCAGCCCTCACCCACTGTTTATATAGTTTCTATGAGTTTTTATTTTGGATTTTTGATTCTAAAACATATTTTGTGTATAAAAATAGATGCTTTACATTCTAAGCTGCAAGATCTATATTTTTCAGTTAGTAAAAAGCTCACCAACGCTTTTGTAATATAGATCCAGATCTGGAATTTGTCTTAAATATGGGTTTCATGTGATTTAATGCTTTCAACATGTTTTTAAACATGAAGAAATATGTTTAGGGTTTTAATGCAAAATAATACATGCAAATCTTTCTTTTCTGTTGATATACATGTGCTAGAATTGTATATACATTGCTGGACATGAACAAAGAGAACCTTAGTTTTTTTTATCAATTTTTCACAGATAATCATCGTAAGCAGAAAACTGGGGATTTTCTGCTCAGTCAACCAATGAGCCGACTTATGAGTCGACTAATGAGTCGACTGACGGGAAAGTGTTCAGTTTTGTGTTTTGTCTGGTCAACCAATGAGTCGACCAATCCTAGTCGACACATGAGTCGACTGATGTGGTGTTTTACAGATTTTTTTTGATCTGTTTGAGTTGCTTTTCGAGGCCGCCTCGATTACCCGACACTAGTTTACAATGTTAGTGATTTATCTTTATATGTGAGTTGACTTTTGACACAAGTACCGATCCGCACACCGAGGCACGTGTGACATGAGTCTATGTGTATCTTTTGTGTATACATGTATCATCGACACTTACACTTTGCAAAATTTCTATTTAGTCCTCGTGTTGGGCATGCATTACCTTTCAGTCCTCGTGTTGGACATTCATTTCATTCGGTCCACGTGTTGGACATTAGTTATATTTAGTCCATGCGTTGGACATCGGTTATATTTAGTCCATACGTGGGACATTGGTTTCATTTAGTCCATGCGTTGGACATTGGTTATATTCAGTCCATGCGTTGGACATCGGTTATATTCAGTCCATGCATTGGACATCGGTTATATTCAGTCCATGCGTTGGACATCGGTTATATTCAGTCCATGCGTTGGACACTCGTTACTTTCAGTCCATGTGTTGGACGTTTACTTCATGCAGTCCATTTGTTGGACATTTAATCTATATAGTCTATGTGTTGGACACTTAATCGTTTTCTCATATGACACTCATGTGAGTTTGACATGACACTACGTTTGGAAGTAGAGATGGGTTTTGTATTCTTTTAAGTTATTTGTTCTTGCATTAGATTTTGGGATTGGTATTTAGGAATTTACAATCTGAGCCACATGGTATATACATGGGGGTTTCCTTGTTTTGATTATTTCGCTCGACGTACCTATGCTCGTGTTGTAACTTCCTAAATACTAAAATCCTCTCATACCTAGGTACTTACAATCTGAGCTACATAGTATATACATGAGGGTTTCCTTGTTTGGATTATTTCGCTCGACGTACTTATGCTCACATTGTAATTACCTAAATAGGATTTGTGATTTTATATATATATTATAACTATATTTTCTGTATACAACGAGCCCTTTTCCTTGGGGTTGGTTGTGATGTTGCTCGCTAGCGCTTTAACGCTCGTTGTCCCTCCCCCTTTCAGGTAACGAGCCAGGAGCCCGGAGAGTCGCAGGTTTATTGCGAGGCACTTTTGCTTCAGCTATTCTACTATAGTTATATTTTACTTTTTAGCTTCACTGTAGACTTTTGTTTAGACATTTTGAGAGTTTATTTCTAGAAGTTGGAAAGGCTGTGTGCCTTATTTTCTTTTATTCAGACATTTGTATTTGAGACTTGTTGAGAAATCCCAGTTTACTCATTTCAGACATTGACTTATACTTCAGTATGTATTTGTATTTGAGACTTGTTGAGAAATCCCAGTTTACTCATTTCAGACATTGACTTATACTTCAGTATGTTAGATGATGAAATATTAATTTGATCTCATTTCAGACATTGACTTATACTTCAGTATGTTAGATGATGAAATATTAATTTGATCTCTATTATTTCATGAGTTGACTCTTGTATTATCTTTTACTTGCTTTTGTACCTACACCGGTTATTTGACTCTAATAGAGAGATAGTAAATATGATGGTGAAACATGTTATTGCACGGTGTGATGCATGACAGGTTTGACATTCTTGGTTTCACCTTGGACTGCAGCCTTGTGTGAACCCAGGGGCGTCACAACAAACTACTTGAATTTTAGTCGGTGAGAGATCGTGTGACGCCTCTGGGTTCACACAAGGCTGCAGTCTGAGGTGAAACCAGGAATGTCAAACCTGCCATGCACCATACCCTGTAATAACATGTTTCACCATCACAATTACTATTTCTCTAGTGGAATCAACAACAGGTGTAGGTACAAAGCAAGTAAAAGATTTTACAATAAATACATGATGAAATGATAGATCTTGGATTAATACATCTCATCAACCAAATAAGCAGGAATACATAGTCAATGTCTGAAATGAATAATAATAGTCTAGAGATCTCAACATGTCTCAAAATACAAACATCTGATACATGAAATAAGGCACACAGCCTTTACAACTCTAGAATATAAATCTCTCAAGTCTAAAAATGTCTCGAGTGGAGTACAAAAATGAAATACATCTAATAAGAGGATAAACGGGCACTAATAAAATTCGCCCTCAACCTACGACTCTCCGGGCTCCGGGCTCATTACTTGAAAGGGGGAGGGACAACGAGCGTCAAAGTGCTAGCGAGAAACATCACAACCAACCCCAAGGGATAGGGTTCGTTGTATATGAAAATACAGTTAATACATAAAAATATAAAATCATTTATACTAACAATAGTGGGTTTTAGTACTTAAGAAATTACAACACGATCATAGGTACGTCGAGCGAAATAATCCAAACAAGGAAACCCTCATGTATATACCTTGAAACTCAAATTGTAAATCCCTAAATACTAAACCCGAGGTTTAACACAAGAAACAATAAAAAAAGAATACAAACCCATCTCTACCGATACAATTTAAACATGTCAAAGCTATAATAAGTGTCATGTCCTGCCTAGGTAGCTATCATGTCCCAGCCTCATATAATATGTCATGTTCCAAACTCGGTTAAGAAGCATACTCAAGGTTTAGCAATTATCCAACATAAGACTGTAATGGATTATAGTCCAACACGAGGACTTTAATGGATTATAGTCCAACACGAGGACTTTAATGGATTATAGTCCAATACGAGGACTTTAATGGATTATAGTCCAACACGAGGACTGTGTATATGAACCATGTGGATTATAGTCCAATACGAGGACTTTAATGGATTATAGTCCAACACGAGGACTGTGTATATGAACCATGAAATACTAATAGTAAAGGTATACATATTCTTCTCTTGTACATGCCTCGCTGTACAGATCTAAGCTTGTGTCTGAAATGTTATCTTACATGTGTAGATGAAATCAGAAATACTGTAATTTAATACCCAATAAACGAGTCGACTTCTCATATTCAAAAATGATAACCAATACCCTCGATTATATATGAACACTGTAAGAAAGTATAAGCACAGTAGGTGATCAAGCAGAAACACAAACGAAATAGGGAAAAAACTTCGATGAGTCGACTCATAATCAACTATGAGTCGACTCATGACTCATGGGTCGACTCATAAACTGACGAGTCGACTCAGCAGACACTTATGAATAATAGGAATTGACTTCGTGAGTCGACTCATGATAGTCATGGGTCGACTCAACCTGATGAGTCGACTCATGATGAGTCATGAGTCGACCCACGAGCTAAAAACTGGATATTTCCTAATAAGAACATTGATTTATACTTGAAAATAAGTCTTAGGCTCAATAAAACTCATGAAAAACGTTTATAAACTGATAAAAACATGGGAGAGAGATTGGGCGAGATGCTACTCGCCTCAGATGTGTTGAAGAACGATTCCCCTCGCTGTAAACCACAAGGAGCTGCTGAAATCCCCCAAAAATCTCCTAAAAACATCCAAAAACGAACTAGGGTTTTGAGGGGGAGAGGAGGCTAGGGTTTCTCTGGGGAGAACTGATGAAAAGAGGTGTTTTCGGGTGAATGAGAATATATATGAACAGTTAAAACCATACCTAAAACCCAAACAAACCCGATCCATAAAAACCAGAGAACCCTCGATGAGTCGACTCATGCTCAGTCGTGAGTCGACTCATGACTCATGGGTCGACTCATAAGATGATGAGTCGACTCAGCAGAGACTTCTGACAACGGGACTTGATATCGTGAGTCGACTCATGACAGTCATGGGTCGACTCAACCTGATAAGTCGACTCATGATGAGTTATGGGTCGACTCATGAGCTAAAAACTGGGTTCTTCGACTCTGCTGCACATGATTTGCAAATTTGCAAACTCAACCTCATAACTGATGCATAAATACATTCTCATAAGCTCAAAACGCTAGTTTTCATGCACAACCATGTTATAAAGGTATTTATCATAAATAAATATTATTTTTCACTAATAATCACATATATAAATTATCAAAATCTACGGGGTCTTACATTCTCCCCCCTTAAAAGAATTTCGTCCTCGAAATTCAGAAATCATATCTAACTCATAATGGTACTTGAAAAGCACAACAAGGGTCTTATCCAATCCGCACACATACACATCTCGCAATATTAACTGCTAGATAAGCATATAGTGATATTCATACTTAACAATCTAAAATAATAATATTCTTACTCAACCCCTAATCTAACGGAACTTGTACGTCGGGCGAAAAATCCAAACAAGGAACCCCCCATGTATATACCATGTGTTCCGAAAGATTAAGAATTAAGCGAAAATACCCTCATTCTAGTGTTAAATATAAGTATCAAAATATATATGTAGATATAAATATCTTCTCTAGCAAGTATAGACACTAGGATCTCAATAGTAGTCAAATCATCCCGAAGCTCAATCTCCGGTGCATCCAACACTCACTGCTGCTCCTCATCATGCAAGTGCTTCCTGAGCATAGAAATATGGAATACATTGTGTATACTAGACATAGCTGCTGGAAGATCCAGTCTGTATGACACAGCTCCAATGCGCTCTAAAATCCGGAATGGTCCAATATATCTCAGTGCAAGCTTCCCTCGCCTCCCGAATCGCTGTACGCCTTTCATAAGCGATACCTTCAGCATAACCAAATCTCCAATCTGAAACTCTAGGGGTCTTCACCTCTTATCTGCATAGCTCTTCTGCCGACTCTAAGCGGCTAGAATCCGCTCCCTGATCAATGCTACCTTCTCAGTAGTCTGCCTTACAAGCTCCGGTCCAAGCATTAAACTATCCTCCGGCTCTGCCCAACATATCGGTGATCTACAAGGTCTTTTGTACAATGCCTCATATGGGGCCATACCGATCGTCGCTTGATAACTATTGTTATAAGATAACTCTATCAGTGGAATATGCTCCTCCCAGCAGCCCTGAAAGTCAATAACACAAGTCCGCAACATGTCCTCTAACACCTGGTTCACCCTCTCTGTCTGACCATCCGTCTGTGGGTGGAATACACTGCTATAAGATAGTCTGCTGCCAAACGAGTCCTGGAAACTCCTCCAAAAATGTGAAGTGAATACTGATCCTCGATCTGACACGATCATGTCCGGAACCCCGTGAAGTTGAACTATCTCTCGAACGAAGATCCTCGCATATGCCTCGGCTGTATAAGTAGTCCTCACTGGAATAAAATGTGTTGACTTCGTCAACCGGTCCACTATCACCCAAATCGAATCATTCCCCTTCTTCGACTTCGACAACCCTACAATAAAGTCCATAGAAATGTCTGCCCACTTCCACTCTGGAATAGGTAACGACTGAAGTGTCCCTACCGGTCTCTGATGCTCTGCCTTCACCTGCTGA
Source organism: Asparagus officinalis (assembly GCF_001876935.1). Lineage (NCBI taxonomy): Eukaryota > Viridiplantae > Streptophyta > Magnoliopsida > Asparagales > Asparagaceae > Asparagus > Asparagus officinalis. Next base: position 99,073,170 of record NC_033801.1, on the reverse strand, counting down.
CAAGTAAAACACTTAGCCACATACTCTGAAATCTCTCTTCGCATGCCCCTCCACCAGAAATGTCTCTTCAGGTCCTTGTACATCTTGGTAGTCCCTGGATGTACCGTGTACCGAGTACAGTGCGCCTCATCAAATAACTCCCTCTTCAGCTCTATACTGCCTGGCATAACCAATCTACCCTTCATCCAGAGACCTCCATCTGCTCCAATGGTCCAATCGGCCTTAGACTCTTTGGAAATCTCCTCCTTACGGATTTGGATCCAAGAGTCTTCCAACTAAGCTATGACAACTCTGTCACTCCAAGATGGCTGCACTGACACAGCACCCAAAAATGCACTGGTACCATCAACCTCAGGTCTAAAATCAAACTAGCTAAGGGTGAGAAGGTCTCGATGCAACGAGCATCTCAAAATCGCAACCTGATGTCGACGCTTCCTACTCAAAGCATCCGCTACGACGTTCGCCTTCCCCGGATGATACTGAATCGCAAACTCATAGTCCTTGATAAACTCAATCCATCTCCGTTGTCTCTAGTTGAGTTCCTTCTGAGAGAAAAGATATTTCAGACTCTGATGATCTGTGAACAACTCAAACTGCACTCCATACAAATAGTGTCTCCATGACTTCGGTGCAAATACCACTGCTGCTAACTCCAAGTCTTGAGTAGGATAGTTCTGCTCATGTACTCTCAACTACCGTGAGATGTAAGCTACTACTCTCTGAGTCTACATAAGGACGCCTCCCAATCCTGCCAAAGATGCATCTGTGTAGACGACGAATGTCCTGTCGCTGCCCGGAATAGTCAAAACCGGTGTTGTAGTCAACTTAGCCTTCAATGTATCAAAAGCCTCCTGGCACTCTGTGCTCCAAATAAACTGTACATCCTTCTTCGTAAGGTGTGTAAGGGGCATCAAAATCTTTGAGAAGTCCTGGATGAACTTCCTGTAATAACCTGCTAAACCCAAAAAGCTATGAATCTCCGTCACCGTCTTCGGCGGTTCCCAATCAAGCACTGCTGTAACCTTAGCTGGGTCTACTGATATGCCCTCTCTGCTGATGATGTGGCTGAGAAATCTGACCTCTGAAAGCCAAAACTCGCACTTGCTAAACTTGGTGTATAACAGGTGCTCCCGTAGGGTCTGCAAAGCTAATCGGAGATGCTGCTCATGATCTGCCTCCGATCTCGAATAAATGAGGATGTTGTCGATAAAAACAATCACGAACTGATCTAAGAAGGGACGGAAAACCTAGTTCATCAAGTCCATGAATACAGCGGGTGCATTGGTCAGTCCGAATGGCATGACCAAGAACTCAAAAGATCCATATTACGTGAGGAAAGCGGTCTTGGGGATATCCATCTCCTGAACCCGCAACTGATGATAATCAAAACAGAGATCAATCTTCGAGAAAAACTACGCTCCCTGCAACTGGTCGAACAAGTCATCAATCCTAGGTAGTGGATACCTATTCCGGATAGTGACCTTGTTCAACTCCCGATAATCTATACACAATCTCATACTGTCGTCCTTCTTCTTCACGAAGAGGACCGACGTGCCCCACGGAGAATGACTCTGACGAATAAAACCCTGAGCTAACAACTCGTCCAACTAGGTCTAAAGCTCCCTCATCTCAGCTGGTGCCATGCGATAGGGTGCGCGGGATATCGGGTGTAAAACCCCGAAATTTTATAATGAAATTGTGTGAATAAACAGTAATAAATCTTTCTTTTGTGAAAAATAACCATATATATATGATGTATATATTTACCAGTGTTTGGGAACCCAACAAGTGTATATAAGTGAGAGAAATCGAGTGTTATGGCCAGCAGGTGAAATGCCTAACAGGAGGCATTTTGTGCTGCGCGGTCGACCGACGCGGTCGATCGTGGCGGTCGACCGCATCGGTCGACCGAACAGCAATCAGAGGGTTTTCTCAGGTTCGGGTTCAAACGGGTTTCGGGTCGGGTTTGTGAGTTGGTAATCAGAGGGTTTTCTCAGGTTCGGGTTCAAACGGGTTTCGGGTCGGGTTTGTGAGTTGGTATATATGCTTATATATCCTAGAGAGCCCTTTTTGGAGTTCTGAAATCAAAACCCTAGCCTCCCTCTCTTCCCTAAAACCCTAATCCTCTTTGTTGGTGATTTGGGAGAAGTTCTTGAAGATTTGCAGCAGCTCTTGGTGGGATCCAGCGAAGGAAAGTGTTCTCCTTCAGTTTCAGCGATCCGTTGCTCACCAGAGGCGAGTATCATCTCGCCCAATCCCCCACCCCTATTTTCTATGGTTTTATTTCGATTTTTCATGAGTTTTTGATGAGCTTTGATGAGCCAAAATGGTATTTTTGTATAAAAATGAACTCCCTATAATATGATTAGTAAGAATCAAAGGTTCCAATTTATAAAAGTTCACAAATGTTCTGTTTTATAAAGATTTAGATCTGAAATTTGTTTAAACAAGAGTTAGATCACGTTTACTGTAATCAAAACGTTTTGATCTCGTTTCTCTGTATCTAGAATGTTGGGAATATATTTTGCATGCTTAAAATTTATTGTTTTTCTACAGTATGATTTATAGAGATATTAGATTTGTATTATCGTAGAAATTTTCAAACTTTTATTTCAGGTTTATCAGCTGACAGAAAACCCAGATTGGGCTTCTGTCCGCTTGGCGGTCGACCGGTGCGGTCGACCGCTGAGCTAGCTGCTAGGGACAGAAACAGTCTATGGTCGACCAGCACGGTCGACCTGACGTTCTGGCTGGTCGAGATATGCCTAGGCGTCGACCGCGACGTTCTGGCGCGGTCGCCGATATGTCCTAGCGGTCGACCGCGACGTTCTTCCGGTCGACCGATACGCCTAGCAGTCGACTTCCAGGCTCATATCAGAGTGCGGTCGACCGGTGCGGTCGACCGCCGCACTGTCTGCTGTATATATTCTGTTTTGTGTATTTTGAGTATTTTACTCGTGTTCGAGGGTTTGCCTGGATTGTCTGACATTGGTATTTAGTCGTGCTATGTATCCATGCATGATAGATGACCTGAGGGTACCAAATACAGAATCACATGCCGAGACGAGCGTGAAATTTGTATAAGTATAGCTTGTCATACATCTCATCGATGATCACTATTTAGTCCACGTGATGGGAAAACTATGTTAAACTCAGTCCTCGTGTTAGACAAGCATTACCTTTTTGTCCTCGTGTTGGACACCCTTCCCACTTAGTCCTCGTGTTGGACATGCATTGTTATTTAATCCTCGTGCTGGTTATGCATTACCATCCGGTCCATGCGTTGGACAACGATCACATCCGGTCCATGCTTTGGACAACGGTCACATCCGGTCCATGTGTTGGACAACGGTTATATTTAGTCCATGAGTTGGACGTTTACTTCATGCAGTCTATGGGTTGGACGTTTAATTTATATAGTCTATGTTTTGGACACTTAATCGTTTTCTGACATATCACTCATGTGAGTTTGACATGACACTATGTTTGGAAGTAGAGATGTGTTTTGTTTTCTTTTAATTTATTCATTTATGTAATAGACTTTGGGTTTGGCATTTAGGGATTTACAATTTGAGATATAAGGTATATACATGAGGGTTTCCTTGTTTGGATTATTTCGCTCGACGTACCTATGCTCGTGTTGTAAATTTCTAAATACTAAAATCCTTTTTAGTAAGATCAATGATTTTAGATCTATTATGTATTATCTATATTTTCTTATACAACGAGCCATGTTCCCTTGGGGTTGGTTGTGATGTTACTCGCTAGCGCTTTGACGCTCGTTGTCCCTCCCCCTTTCAGGTAATGAGCCAGGAGCCCGGAGAGTCGCAGGTTGATGGCGATGCATTTTAGCTTCAGCTGTCTAGTTAGTTATATGTTTTATTTGGGGCTCCACTTTAGATTTTCTTTTGTGTAGACATTTGAGAGTCTTGTTCTAGAAGTTGTAAAGGTTGTGTGCCTTATTTCCTCTTGTCAGACATTTGTATTTAAGACTTATTGAGTATTCCAGTTCTCTATTCAGACATTGACTATGAATTGCTGTATGTTGGATGATGAGATATTTATGCGATTTTATTTCATCAGTATTTCTTGTGTTATCTTTCACTTGCTTTTGTACCTATACCTGTTGTTGATTCTAATAGATAGATATTAATTATGATGGTGAAACATGTTATTACACGGTGTGGTGCATGGCAGGTTTGACATTCTTGGTTTCACCTTGGACTGCAGCCTTGTGTGAACCCAGGGGCGTCACATCGGGGCTGTGCCCGGCTGTAACTCAATACAAAACTCAACCTCTCTCACAGGAGGTAACCTAGGTATGTCCTAAAAGACATCCTGATAATCCAAGACAACTCTAGTCTCCAATAAATTAGAACTCTGATCCCGTCGCATCACCTCATTAATGAACGTTAGAAATGACTCCGCAAAGCGATTGCCCTGAGAAGTGGCCACAATCATCTCGGGTCCATCGGACGTTCGTAATCTGACTGTCTTCGCAAAACAGTCAATACTAATATGGTAGGACGACAACCAATCCATACCAAGGATGACATCAAACTCGGACATATGCAAAACTATCAGATCGATTATGAACTCGGGCTGGTCTAAACTGATAATACACCTCCTACAAACGCTCTCCAGAAGCGATACCTCTCTTAGAGGGGTGAAAACTGATAAAGGGGTGTCTAACGAATGAGCTATGAGCTGGAGTCTAACCATGAAAGCATACAAAATGAAAGAATGCGAAGCTCCTGAATTGAAAAGAATACGGGCAGGAAAGGAATTCACGAGGAACATACCCTCCACAACTGCACCGCTGGCACCATGATCACGAGGAACCACTGCATATACTCTGCCTGGTGCTGAAGACTGCTCTACCGCTAGTGCTAGAAAATACGGGACAATCTGCCTGCCCCTGGGGGCCTCCTGTACTGCTCAAACCTGCCCCTCTGGCCTCTGCGCTGCTGGCGGTACCTCAAGCCTGACCTGCTGACCCTGACCTCGACCCTGCTGTCACGGCTGCTGCTGGTTCGGACCCCTTCCCTGCTGAGCTGCCCTGCTGACCCTGACCTCGACCCTGCTGTCACGGCTGCTGCTGGTTCGGACCCCTTCCCTGCTGAGCTTCTGCTGGTGCACTATGACACTCGGATGCCTTGTGTCCCACCTTGCGACAGTTAAAGCATACCCCCTAAAACTTGCGTTGCTGATGTGCCCTCTGATACTACTGGGGTCCCCTCTTTTGAGGGCCCTGCTGCTGCTGCTGCTAATGTCCTGACAAGGGCCTCTTGTTCTTCCCCTTGTCTCCAATCTATCCCATCTTAGTCTTCCCCTCCTTGTCCTTCTGAAACATAGCCATCTTATTCTCCTGTAAGGTGGCGGCCTTAGCTACCTCCCAGACTGAATAGAACTTCGTCGAGATGAGGTATCGGCGAAGATTAGGGCGAAGCCCTGCTAGGAACATCTGAGCCTGACACTCTCCTGTCTGCCACATCCCCATGAAATGCAGTAACTCCATGAACTTGCTCTCAAACTCTGCAACTGACATGTCCCCCTGAGTCAAAAGGGACAACTCAAATTCCTTCCCAGTCCGTGCTGCAGAAGAAACATATTGCGCATCAAAGAAGTAAACAAAATCCTCCCAAGTGAGGATCATCCGCTGCTCTAATGGAAACTGGAATCGACACCATCTCCCGGCATCCCCCTTCAGACTATATGATGCCAGTCCTTACTTCTGAACTGTGTCTACATTGAGTATGTCTAGGACATTACTCACATCCTCCTTCCACTTGTGGGCTACAAGTGGGTCTGAAGAGCCTTGGAACTCCGGTGCTCTCATCTTCTGGTACCTCTCTACCAAGCGGAGCCAAGCCTCCTGCTCCGTGGCTCTATTCGGTACCGCTGGTGGAATAGCTGCAGGTGCTACCTCTGGGTCTCTCTCTCTGATTGGGACGGCTGGTATCCCCTGTGGTGGAACTACTGGAGGTGGTGGTGGTGTCGATGGCGCGATATGACTCGTCACAAGCTCCTCAATCGCTGCCATCCTAGCTACTATAGGAGCCATGAGATCAATGAGGTACTGGGGAGCCTGCTGCGGCTCAGGTGGTGCCTGCTCCTGCTCGGGTGGAGCCTGATGCGGCTCTGCATGAGCGGCTCTGCGAGTGCGAGGTCTGCCACATCCTGCCATTTCTCTCTGGTCATATGAAAATAAAAGTTCATGAGTCAAAGTAGACATATATACATACGTAATATATCACAATACGATTTTCACATCATATAATAGTCATAAAAAAATTTCTCAAAATTTTGAGATATACGCATATACCGTCCTCACTCATACTAGGAAATCATTAGCGGACTCTATACATGAATCCTAAGAAACTCTAACCTAGCTCTACGAATCAACACAGGATGATCCTAAGGATACTGGAACTATAGTTCTGATACCAACTGTGACGCCCCTGGGTTCACACAAGGCTGCAATCCAAGGTAAAACCAGGAATGTCAAACCTGCCATGCACCACACCATGCAATAACATGTTTCACCATCATAATTACTATCTCTCTAGTGGAATCAACAACAGGTGTAGGTACAAAGCAACTAAAAGATTTTACAATAAATACATGATGAAATGATAGATCTCGGATTAATACATCTCATCAACCAAATAAGCCAGAATACATAGTTAATGTCTGAAACGAATAATAACAGTCTGGAGATCTCAACATGTCTTAAAATACAAAATGTCTGATACATGAAATAAGGCACACAACCTTTACAACTCTAGAATATAAATCTCTCAATTCTAAAAATGTCTCGAGTGGAGTACAAAAATGAAATACATCTAATAAGAGGACAAACGGGCGCTAATAAAAATCGCCCTCAACCTGTGACTCTCTGGGCTCCGGGCTCGTTACCTGAAAGGGGGAGGGATAACGAGCGTCAAAGCTCTAGCGAGCAACATCACAACCAACCCCAAGGGATAGGGCTCGTTGTATATGAAAATACAGTTAATACATAAAAATATAAAATCATTTATACTAACAATAGTGGGTTTTAGTACTTAGGAAATTATAACACGAGCATAGGTACGTCGAGCGAAATAATCCAAATAAGGAAACCCTCATGTATATACCTTGTAACTCAAATTATAAATTCCTAAATACTAAACCCAAGGTTTAACACAAGAAACAATAAAGAAAAGAATACAAACCCATCACTACCGATGCAATTTAAACATGTCAAAGCTACAATAAGTGTCATGTCCAGCCTAGGTAGCTATCATGTCCCAGCCTCATATAATATGTCGTGTTCGAAACTCGGTTAAGAAACATACTTAAGGTTTAGCAATTATCCAACATAATACTGTAATGGATTATAGTCCAACACGAGGACTTTAATGGATTATAGTCCAACACGAGGACTTTAATGGATTATAGTCCAACACGAGGACTTTAATGGATTATAGTCCAACACGAGGACTTTAATGGATTATAGTCCAACATGAGGATTGTGTATATGAACCATGGAATACTAATAGTAAAGGTATACATATCCTACTCTTGTACATGCCTCGCTGTACAGATCTAAGCTTGTGTCAGAAATGTTATCTTACATGTGTAGATGAAATCAGAAATACTGTAATTTAATACCCGATAAACGAGGTGACTTCTAATATTCAAAAATGATAACCAGTACCCTCGATTATATATGAATACTGTATGAAAGTATAAGCACAGTAGGTGATCAAGCAGAAACACAAACGAAATAGGGAAAAAACTTCGATGAGTCGACTCATAATCAGCTATGAGTCGACTCATGACTCATGGGTCGACTCATAAACTGACGAGTCGACTCAGCAGACACAAATGAATAACAGGGATTGACTTTGTGAGTCGACTCATGACAGTCATGGGTCGACTCAACCTGATGAGTCGACTCATGATGAGTCATGAGTCGACTCACGAGATGAAAACTAACTCGTTGGTGGGGATTTAAAAATCTGAAACACATGCTTTCTAGCATTTACACTAAAAAGAACATTGATTTATACTTGAAAATAAGTCTTAGGCTCAATAAAACTCATGAAAAACATTTATAAACTGTTAAAAACATGAGAGAAGGATTGGGCGAGATGTTACTCACCTCAGGTGTGTTGAAGAATGATTCCCTTCGCTGCAAACCACAAGGAGCTGCTGAAATCCCCCGAAAATCTCCCAAAATGCCCAAAAACGAACTAGGGTTTTGAGGGGGAGAGGAGGCTAGGGTTTCTCTGGGGAGAACTGATGAAAAGAGGTGTTTTCGGGTGAATGAGAATATATATGAACAGTTAAAACCATACCTAAAACCCAAACAAACCCGATCCATAAAAACCAGAGAACCCTCGATGAGTCGACTCAGCAGAGACTTTTGACAACGGGACTTGATATCGTGAGTCGACTCATGACAGTCATGGGTCGACTCAACCTGATGAGTCAACTCATGATGAGTTATGGGTCAACTCATGAGCTGAAAACTGGGTTCTTCGACTCTGCTGCACATGATTTGCAAATTTGCAAACTCAACCTCTTAACTGATGCATAAATACCAAAACGCTAGTTTTTATGCACAACCATGTTATAAAGGTATTTATCATAAATAAATATTATTTTTCACTAATAATCACATATATAAATTATCAAAATCTATGGGGTATTACAGATCGTCACATTGTGTGTATTATTAATCATAAAGCATGTGAATAATTATTTGCAGTTTGGCATATTAATCAAGTAGCACGTGAATAATTGTTTGCAGTTTGAACATTGATCACATATAAGAGCTAGGGGTAATTTGGCATTTAATAAATAGTCAAATTTAGCTAAGCTACTCTTTTATTCAGGTTCACATTTTAATTTAAATTATATCATTATCTTTATACCATGTATATCCAAATAAGAATTCGTTAATTTATCAACTTACTCTTACTTAATAGATTAGTATTTGAATTCCAAGTGTATTTATGTCTACTGAAAGATTTTTTCGAACTCGTGCTTTTAAAGAGAATATGATATATATATATATATATATATATATATATATATATCATACTCTCTTTAAAAGTACAAATTCAGGAAAATCTTTCTACGGTTAATATTACCCTTAGGTTTTTTGAATATTTTTGTTATCCTAATCTATTCTAATTA
>NC_033801.1:99060924-99063959 GCF_001876935.1 Asparagus officinalis | reverse complement strand
GGTATATGAAAAATACAGTTAATACTATAAAAAATATAAAATTCAATTGTATACTAACAATAGTGGGCTTTTAGTACTTAGGGAAATTATAACGACGAGCATTAGTACGTGTTTTATGCGGTGGGGGCCGGGGGTTATTTGCTTGGTTTTTTTGTTTTGAGCGAAATAATCCAAATAAGGAAAACCCTCATGTATATACCTCTTAACTCAAATTTATAAATTCCTAAATACTAACCCAAGGTTTAACACAAGAAACAATAAAGAAAAGCCAATACAAAACCCGATCAACTACACCGATGCAATTTAACATGCTCAAAGCCGTACCAATAGAGTGCTGCATGTCCAGCCTAGAGTAGCATGCATGTCCCAGCCTCATATAATATGTCGTGCTTCGGAAACTCGCGTTAATGAAAACCATACTTTAAGGTTTTAGCCGATTATCCAACATAATAGCTGTAATGGATTATAGTCAACACGGACGGGACTTTAATCGTCAGGGATTATAGGCCAACACAAGGACTTAATGGAATTACTAGTCTACGTCCCAACCACGATGCGACTTTAATTGGGATTATATAGTCCAACCACCGAGAGGACTTAAATGGATTATAGTCCAAACATGAGGATGTGCTTGTTGTAGTGATGCAACCAATGGAATACTAATAGCTTAAAGGTATACATATCCTACTCTGTGTACATGCCTCGCTGTACAGATCTACCCCGAGCTTGTCGCTCAGAAGATGTTTGATCTTCACATGTGCTAGATGAAATCAGAAATACTTGTAATTTAATAGCCCGATAAACCGACGGTGACTGGTCTAATATTTGCAAAAATATAACCCAGTACCCTCGGATTTATAGTTGATGAATACTGTATGAAAGGTATAAGCACAGTTACGGTGTAGAATCAAGCAGAGAAACACAAACGAAATAGGCGAAAAAACTTCGATGAGTCGACTTCATAAATCAGCTATGAGTCGAGCTCATCGGACTCATGTCGCGTCGACTCATAAACTGACGCAGTCGACTCAAGCAGACACTTATGAATAACAGGAATGACATTCTGTGATGTCGACTCCATGCAACAGTCTGGGTGGAACTCAACCTGCATGAGTCGGACTCATGATGACGTCATGCAGTCGACTCACGAGCTAAAAAACTGGATATTTTTCACAACTTGCAACTCGTTATTCTGCGTTCCATACTTCCTACTACCACTGATTGTACACCATTCATAACTATCAATTTCTAAAACATGAGACACTGTGAAAAAAAAATATTCATATCGTAGCATTGAGAAACGAACACTCTGCCATGCTTAGCATCTAACATTTATACCCCTAAACCAGAAAAGTCAGCAGCGCATCTTTAAACAAATTAAAACTCAGTATTTTCGATTTCCTTACATAAATATTCCCAGATCTTGTCCGGTTTTTCATCAAAAACCTCTGTTCGCCGTGGGCGGATTTAAAATTATTCTTGAAACACATGCTTTCTAGCACTTTACACTAAAAAGAACATTTGAATTTTATACTTGAAATAAGTCTTAGGCCTCAATTAAAACTCATGGAAAAACATTTTATTAAACTGTTAAAACATCGACGCAGAATGGATTGGCGCCGAGGGATGTTACTCACGCTCATGGTGCTGATTGAAGAATGATTCCCTTCGCCTTGCAGAACCACAATGGCAGGCTGCTGAAAATCCCCCGAAAATCTTCCCAAAATGCCCACAAAAAACGAACTAGGAGGTTTAGTGGGCAGGAGGAGGCCTAGGGTTTCTCTGGTGGAGAACTGATGAAAGACGGTTGTTTTCGGTTCGGTGAATTAGAATTATAATGTCATAACAGTTAAAACCATACTAAAACCCAAACAAACCCGATCCATAAAAAACCAGAGCAACCCTCCGAATGAGTTCGACTCAGCCAGAGACTTTTTGGACAACGGGGACTTGAACTATCGTGAGTCGACTCATGACAATCATGGTTCGACTCAATTGGCCTGCATTGAGCGGTCAAACTCATGGATGAGTTATGGACGTCAAACTCATGCAGCTTGAAAACTGGCGTGGTTTCTTCGATTCTCTGGCTGCACGATGATTTTGCAAATTTGCAAACTCAACCTCTTAAACTGATGCCATAAATACCAAAACGCTAGTTGTTTCATGCACAACCATCGTATTTATAAAAGTATTTTATCGATAAAATAAATATTATTTTCAACTAAATTAATCACGATATCATAAATTATCTCAAAAATCGTATGCGCGGTATTACAGATCGTCACATGCTCTCCGCAAAGAATAATGTGTATTTATTAATCATAAATGGCATGCTGAATAATTATTTGCAGGCTTTGGGGCATATTGATCAAAGTAGCCACACCGTCCTGAATAATTGTTGTTGCAGTTTGAACATGGATCACATATAAGAGCTAGGCGGATTAAGTAGTTGGGCATTGAATATAATAAGTCAAATTTTAGCCCTAAGCCTACTCTTTGATTCAGGTTGCACATTTTAATTTAAATTATATCAATCTTTATACCATGTATATCCAAATAAGGCACAATTGCGTTAATTGTTTATCAAACTTACTTCTTACTTAATATAGTTAGTATTTGAATTCCAAGTGGTATTTTATGTCTACTGAAACGATTTTTTCGGGAACTCTGCTTTTAAGAGAATTATGATATATATATAGTATATATATATAGTAATATATAGTATACTATATATATATATACATATATATATAGTATAGTATATATAGTATATATATATATATATGATATAATATGGTATGCCTTTGCGTAGTAAGTGACACAATCCCCCTCCACTCATTTGAAATGCGGGGGACCATAATTCACATGGGTTGAGGACGTGCATGGACGGGTTATGCAATTCATCTTGAATGAGTGGAGAGGGATTTATGCCCACCTCCGACTACCAAAGCAAACTATTTTGGACCGGCTTACTACCAAGCATACCCATTTCTCTCTATATAATATTATATATATTATATATATATATATATATA
>NC_033801.1:99053424-99058424 GCF_001876935.1 Asparagus officinalis | reverse complement strand
TTCCTTCATTTTAATTTAATGTTTAATAGTTTTGTGTATTTGTAAATTACAAAATTTAGGGTGTTTTTAACACTTTTTAAAACTTTTGAGGTTGTTTATTTTGTAGTTTTTTAAATTTTTATTGTGTTTTTAGTGTAATGCACATATACATCAATTAATAATGATATTGAAGAATTAGTCGTTTTTAAGATTATTAGACCATAGTTAAGTGTGCACATCACTATTTTTAAGATTCCTAGACAATATAGTTTATATATGTAAAAAATTTCAAACAATCTATGTAGTGGTTAAAAAGATTTTAACTTTAATATACTATTTTTTACAAATTATATTTAATATGAACCCACCATATAATTTTGACTGTGGTCATTATAATTTTAATACGTTTGATTGATTGATTATATACGTATATAGACCATAGATTACTTTATTTTCTCACATGAGCTAACATTTGGTACTTAATAATTTAAATTATTATTTTTAAATTCAATATAAAAAGGAGCTCTAATAACATTTATTTATTTACATACAATATAATATAATCTCAATTCCTATTTTTTACTGGAGATTTATTCCATGGTTAGGCATATAAAATTAGTAACTAAAATAATAATTATTTATGCTTAAATTAGGATGATTGTAGTTGGTCACTCACAATAAATTTTTTATGAAGATATATACCTTACTTTCTACACCTATCTGCACTACCCATATATATTTTATAAATTAATTTTTAATTTGCCATATTAAATTACTTTTCCTTTGTAGAAACCTTTTTTGACTTTTAGACTATGTAATCACTATATCACCATTTTAGCATAGAAATGAACTCACTTTAAATGGTTTCAAGCTAATATTTGAGTTGCACTGAAGTATATATTATTGTTACTATGTGTATGTATTTTTTAAGAAAATCATGTCAATACTTTTTAAAATAGAAGAGAATATTCTAACCTTTGATATTATAAAAATTAAATATAGCCAATTGAATAATTAGCAAAAGAGAACTTACATAAAAAAAAGTGTGAATAATAAGATAAAAAGAAAATGTAATATAAAACCCTAAAAATTTGAATATTTTGTGATAAATAATAATAAATTTGTTATACATTGATAAATAATATATTGTGATGTTTTAGTATGCTAGGAATTGATTTAAGACCAATTCAATGTATATATGTATATATGAGTGCAAATGCACAAAACATGCATGATGTATAAATCTGGAAAAATATATGTATATATGAGTGCAAATGCACAAAACATGCATGATGTATAAATCTGGAAAATAATGACTAGTGAAGAGATTTTATATTTAAACATGCATGATGTATAAATCTGGAAAATAATGACTAGTGAAGAGATTTTATATTTTACACACTGATACATTTTGAATATAGAATAACTTAAAAGACCAAAGTTGTAGGTCTCTTCAGCAGCTTTCTAAAAAATCTCTAATAACCTTATTCCGAGGTCGGATATGAAAGTTACAGCTAAAATACCAAAGAGTATGTTTCTAGTCAGACTGGGTTTTCAGTTTTGGGTTTCGGGTTTTGGACTGTATTTATTTGGGTTTGCTGCCATATATATACATGTTTATACACAAAAATACCTCTTTTCTTCTGTGTTCCAAACCCTAGCAGCCCCTCTCCTCCTCTCTCAAACCCTAGCCCTAAACTTGAGTTCTCGGGAGAGTTTCATGAGGCGAAAAACGAGGAGAAGACGAGATTTGTGGTGTTTGGCATTGAGGGATCATTTGCTGATTATTTTAGGGGGTTGTGTACATAATAAGGTATGATTATATATATCCAAACCCTTCCCTTAATAAAGATTAGACTTTTAGTGGTTAAAGTGATGTTTTTCATGTTAAAGTTTAACCCGACATGATAAAGTTTAGATTTTTGATGATAATTCTTTAAACCATGATAGATCTATAATAATTCCTTGCTGTTTATGATAGAAATATGATCATGATCATTAGGGCTATTCATATTTTTATTTTTAATTTATTAATCATGATTAAACCATGTTTAAACCCTAATTTGGTAATTAAATAATATTTTATGTTGATTAGAGATGCTTAAAACCCTAGGTTTGGGATAAAACAAGATTTGAAAACGTGAAAAAATAATTGTTACATCGGTTTCAAGTTTTATATAAGTATATTTATGTTAATTTTGTCGATAACTAGGGTTCTTGTAAAGAATTTGATTATTTGGGTTGTTAAACTTGATTAGGTTAAATCAAGTTTAAGTAAATCATGAGATATTTTTCTGATAGGTAGAAATAAAGTTTTCATCTTGTCATATAATTTATAAATGAAAAAATTTATGTTTTTGATGAGTTAAAATTTCTGCAAGTTCAAAATCTAAAAACCTGTTATGCTTCTGCGCGGTCGACCGCAGTGGACGCGGCGGTCGGCCGCTGGGCGACGTTTTTATGTAGGAAGCTCTCTATTTCTACGCGGTCGACTGTGGTGGACATGATGGTCGACCGCTGAGCGATAGTTTGTGCAATATTTTTCTGCTCATTTCACGGTCGACCACGGTGGTCGCGACGGTCGACCGCTGGACCTGTTTGTACATGTGCATGTTGTTTACATGCGCTTGTGTGACCGGCGAGTTGTCTAGGTTATCTGGTATTTTTATTACACTATAAATTGTGTATTCTACATATGAGTTGATTATGGACATGCGTTTAGGATTCACTCACCGAGGCACGAGTGTGAATAGTATATATATTTTTTACTTACATCATTTATTTGTATTACGCTCATCATATGCAGACCTCGTGTTGGATATTTATCTATTGCGGGCCATGTGTTAGATCTTAATCATATGCAGTGCTCGTGTTGGACATTTACCTATTACGGCCCATATGTTAGACCTTAATCATATGCAGTCCTTGTGTTGGACATTTACCTATTGCGGCCCATGTGTTGGACCTTAATTATATGTCATCCTCATGTTGGACATTTATCTATTGCAGTCCATGTGTTGGACATTTATCATATATAGTCCATGTGTTGGACACTTATTCGAGTTGTCTTATCTAATATGTAGCAGGTGAAGTCCACATGTGTTGGACACTTATTCGAGTTGTCTTATCTAATATGTAGCAGGTGAAGTCCATGTGTTGGACACGTATCTGATAATGTAGCAGGTGAAGTCCATGTGTTGGACACGTATCTGATATCTGTCAGGACACCTTTGATATGGTTTAACTATTCACAGGTAGTAGCTTTGGATTTGGTATTTAGCTATTCACAATTTGAGCTAACGAGATATTCGACATACATATGCTCGTGTTGTGAATTTCTAAATATCAACATCCATTTATTTTAGAGTAGATAATTGCTTATATGTATGTATTAACAAGTATTTTTCTTATATACGGGGAAAATGATCTAGGTAGGCTATGCTTAATAGATAGAGCCTCCACTTCATTTAGTAGCCCTTCTCCGGGGGTGGATGGAGGTAATCTTGCTAGTGCTCTGAGGCTCTTGTTGTTATCCTTTTTCTTTTATTTTATTTTAATTTTCAGGTGGCTCAGAGCATCGGAGGATCGTAGGATGACGGAGTTATTGCATAGTCGCCGTCACATGAGTTACTAGTAGAGACTCCACAGTGGAGTTATTTCCATTCGAACATTAGAGTTTTGTATCATATTTTGTAAAGGCTATGAGCCGTAGTTACATTTTCAGTTGTTTCATGTCGAGATATATTTATTTATTTCGGATGTCGAATGTATTCCAGATTGTTCACTTAGACATGCTTTATTTATAAGATATATATCATGTCTGTTGTAGTTATTTTATCTCTTTTATCTGTTTTGTACCTACACGTTACTTTGATTCCACTAGAGGATATTATTGTGATTGGTTAAACTTGTTGTTGCACAGTGTGGGTGCATGG
The DNA here is from genome assembly GCF_001876935.1 of Asparagus officinalis. NCBI lineage: Eukaryota > Viridiplantae > Streptophyta > Magnoliopsida > Asparagales > Asparagaceae > Asparagus > Asparagus officinalis. The sequence goes on along the minus strand of NC_033801.1, from coordinate 99,054,510 downwards.
CAGGTTTAACATCTCTAGGTTCACCGTGGACTGCAGCCATGTGTGAAAACAAGGGCGTCACAGGGCCCGTCGTCCCAGCCGCTGTCAACCGGTCCCGCCTCGTCGGCTGGCTGCCGCGACACCTGCCTTCCGCCTTCTCCAGCCGCGCACGCCGCTGCCCCCGGCTCTGCAGTCCGGGCCACCGCCTGACAGCCGGTCCACGGGCAGCCACCGCTCCACCAGCTGCGCGTCACCACCGCCACCGCTATGGCCGCCGCCCGCCCCATCGCTGGCCACGACAGCCACCCACTGGTCACCGATCGGCCCGGCACCGTCGGCTTGGCCGCCTCCCGCCGGCCACTCCGCCCTCGTCGGCCAACACGCCGACACCCACTCCAACCCACCGCTGCATCACCGTCACCTCGCGATCCGGTCGGCCACCGCCGTCGCAGCCTGTCGGACCCGCCGCCAGCCGTCCGTCGGCCACCCGCACACCCGTCACCACGGGCACTCAGCCGCTACGCCCGCTGGTAAGCCGACGGTCGTGCGTTCCGCGCCGTCCGGTCCGGCGTCGGCCACGCTGCCACCCACGACGTCGCGCCGCTGCCTCACGCACTGCCGCTATATAAATGGTCAAACTAGTTTGACCAAAATGGTGTTTTCAAAACACATTTGAAAAAGAAACACCATTGCATGGTGTTTTTACAAAAACAAAACAAAAAAACACATTGCTTACCAAACACACCCTAAAATTTGAACAACATATATATATCTAAAAAATATTTGCTAAAATATTAAAAAAAAGATCCTATAATGATAAAATAATATCAAAACTTGCTATTTAAAGAGATTCTAAATCAAAATATATATTAATCAACAAATATACAATGATATATATATGACAGGAAATGTACGAATCATCATAATGAATCAAATAAAATCAAAACTTACTATTTAGATAAATTTTGAAACTAAAAGTTTTGAGAAAAAATTCTACCGCAATGTTGTGTATAAGTGGGAAAGGAATGTGTTTTTAAAATAGTTTTCGTAGATAAGAGAATTTTTTTAATTTGGTGACAGTTAGGATAATTTTTTATGATATAATGT
>NC_033801.1:98961859-99053405 GCF_001876935.1 Asparagus officinalis | reverse complement strand
GTAGGGAATTTATTATGATAAATTTTTTGACTATCTGAATTTCAAATTTAAATATTATAAAACTCATTCGTATAAATAAAAAATTTTAATATAAATATATTTTCAAAATATTTTAAATTTTAGAGAAATTTTTAGACTGAAATTTTTGAGAAGAAGAAGCTTACTATAATTTTGTTTATAAGTGTGAAATTTTTGGGATTTTAACAAAGTTTTGAAAGGTAGGGAATATTTTATAAATCTATTGATTGGTACGATAATATTTTATAATATAATATTTTACATATGATGGTAGGTATGTGTATTCCCAAGACTTTATAAATTTTTAGACTTTTTGAAAATGGCAATTAACTATTTTAAAAATAATTCTTATATATAAAAATTATTAATATAAAAATTATAAATCATTTCAACTTATAATATATTTATTCAAAATATTAAATAAATTAACTATTACATATATAATATTAATCATCATATTTTATTATATTTTTATGCCCTTATTATTTATTTTATTTGAATAAATATATCACTAATAAGGTGTTTTTCTTTTAATTTATAAGAAATGTAGATTTAATGAATAAGAGCCCTAAAGAACTCAACTTTCTTAATTTTTCACCTTTTAACAAATCTCATAGAAGCACAAAGAGTCTAAGAATTTTAGCCAAATTCAAAAATAAGTATCGATATGAGTATCGATACACGTATCGATAAGAGTACCGATACTAGTATCGATACATGTATCGATACCTATATTAATATAGATATCAATACCTATATCAATACCTATATCAATACTAATAAACAGTTCATATTAAATGCTAAAATTATATTGCTTAGGGTTAAGTTTGATCTAAGGGCCAATATTTATTGATGTATTATAAAAATATGGGTAGAGGGTGAGGGTTTGAGGGTGTGAAATTTTTTTATAAAAATTCCATTAGGAGAGGGGGTGATTCTTAATTGAGAATACCTTCCAAAAGTATAAATTATTTTTACAATTAAATTTTTTTCTCCGCCTTTAAAAAAAAAAATTCTTCTTCTTTGAAGATGAAGATGAAGATTTACTTTTAAGGAGCTAACCCCCTGCAATTAAAGTTTTTATTTTTCTTTTTTATTTTCTTATTTTAGAAATTCATATTTTAGGCTTTTATTTTGTTTTTATTTTTACTAGCATTTTAGCCCTTAAGCATTATCTTAACTCCATGTTTTTCAATTTACATTTATTTTCCAATCCATCATTTAATAAAATGATCTCCATTATCATTGACATACACACATTGAAATGTCGAATACACATTTCAAAAAAGATCAAACACATTATGCACATTATATCATATAAATGGCTGTTTGCATCAATCATCATATGGTGAATAGAAAATACCAAAACATAGCATAAGGCAACATTTATGTAATTTAGGATAATAAAATATTTTATTTGTCAACTCATTATTTGCAACACTTGCAACTGTAATCTAATAAAAGAGTTTTCAATCCATCGATATTTTTTAATATAAATCAAACCAAATAATTAAAATCTACTGAAATTGCATTTATTTTTCCCCGTCTTGATCTTTCTCTTTAAAGTTGCTCTGTAGAATCTCTATTCATCACTGAAAGATGTAAAATTTATAATAAGTAAGTGTAACGAAGCAATGATATTCATATAATTCTACATGTATTTATTTTTTAATAAATAATCTACCGGATTGTGTCCTTTTTTTTCCAAGAATCAAAAGATACAGTATTAAATGCAGTTGAGTCTAGTATAACAATAAGTGATACATCAAAAACCTTATTATTCCCTTTGATATCAGATGTTGATGCCGGTGTAGATAACTCTTGATTAAATTCATGATTTTGTCTTTCATTGCTATTCACATTTTCCAAATCAATTGAATTTTCCTCATTTGATAAAGGTAAATTCATCATAAAATAAAACTAACATGATGCAAATTTAAAAATCAATATACTAATTTTGAGTTATGAAAACCCTTTTTTACCCTTTTCTATCAGAAGAATTTTTTAGTATAGATAAATTACAAGCATTTTCAATGTATAGTGTGTCATCAGCATTGACATATGCCACTTTCATCGATTCATCACCATTCAAAAATAGTAATGAAAAATTAATTCTGTTATTTCAACATGGTATCTAACATTGAATTTGAAAAAATATAATCATTTATAACAATAGTAATAACAACTCGTTAAGCTTTTCATCGTCAACATAGTCATTAATAAACATTTATTAAATTTACCTACTTATTTGCTAATAATAACGACTTGTTAAGCTTTTCATCATCAACATTGTCATTAATAATTTTGATAACCGTGTAATCCTCAATGTATTTATTCATGTTGTACTCTGTAACCTTAACATGTAACCTCATTCTTCTTCCAATTAATCTGTTGATAGTTTGTAGAATTTTATTACCTTGACCATCCTGCTTAATGGATATAATTCATAAAAATTATATTCCATTATTAGAATTGTAAAATTTGAAGTTGAACCCTATTGTAAAAAATGAAAACATTTAGCATTAGAAGTACAAATCAAAATTATATACCAAACCCTATTAGGAATCTTGACCCCAAGATTAGTTTGTTTTGATGATAACAAATATTATATGTTGTGTGTATTATGTGCTAACATTTGTTTTGTAATATCAGAGCTATATCAATAATTATATTCAAGGATATACTCAAGACATAGATGAGTTCAAGGCAAAATGAAGCAAAGAAGAAGATATACTTTATTGTCAAAATATAATTTTATATTTTCTTTACTTAGAAATTTGTAATATAATTTTTATATTTTCTTTACTTAGAAATTTGTACAACCAGAGAAGAAAGCCATTGTTTTAAATGCATTTTCCAACAACAATGAATCAGATGAAGATGATGAAGACATTGACTATCTCTCAAGAAAATTCAAAAATTTCCTTATCTAAAGTAAGTATAAAAAGGTTAAAAATACTAACAATAATTTCATTTGTTATGGTTGCAATAAGCCAGGACACATGAAGAATGATTATCTCCTTCTAAAGTCAAAATCAAAGTCTACAAAATTTAACAAATTAAAATATAAGAAGAAGAAGAAGAAGACTTTGGCAATGACATGGGATGATAATGATGCATCCTCTTCCAAAGAAGAAGAAGAACAAAAAGAGGAATCCACACACTTGTGTTTCATGGTACAAGAAGATGAGGTATGCGATAATTTTAACAATGAAGAATTATTAGAAGCATTCAATAAACTTTATGTTAAATATAAGGATTTGAAGTCTAATTATAAATTATTGAAAAATAAAAATAAAAGATTAAACTTAGAATTAGTAACTTTAAATTCTTCACAAGTTGAAAAATTAAATGAACTAAATAATAATTTATTTTCTGAAAATAAATTATTGACTAATGATAATATTTATCTAAAATCTGAATGTGATAAATTAATAACTCGTATTTTAGATTTAGATAAAGAAATGTGTTCTCTTGAACTCAAATATGAAGAGTTATTTTTTAATGTGAACAAATTCAACAAAGGAAAAGAAGACTTGACTATTTTATTATCTTTTCAAAAGTCTTCTAATCAAAAGTTAGGTTTGGGATATGTTCACAAGAAAAATGAATATGTTAATAGAACACTTGCATCATCTCATAAAGTATCTTTGCATAAGAAATCTATGTATATTTGGGTACCTAAAAATACTTGTTTAAATGAAAGAGATGATTATATTTCAAGTTTAAAGAAAATTGTTTGCAATTCAAAGAATTATACTTATGTTAATAAATGGAAACCAAATTCCAAGTGGATTTAGATTTCTAAGGGTTAATCCTTTTGAATATAATATAAAAGGGTACAAAAGTTTAGTGTGTTGGTTAACAATAGAAATCACTTATGTTAACCATTAGAGTTTATAGATATTGAGTGAGTCTTAAAATATTTTATTTATACCCCTTAATAGTTCGAATCTAAAAAACTCAAAAAACCAAAATTGTAGGTCTCTTCAAGAACTTTCTAACAAATCTTAAATCACCTCATTCCGATTTCAACTGAGAAAGTTACAGCTAAAATACTAAAAAAAAAATTCCAGAATCTGTGAGTTTACAGTGTAGTCGACTACTATGCCTTGTAGTCGACTACTAAGCAATTTTCTGACTTCACAGAGTCTATTTAGATTCAGTGTAGTCGACTACTATGACTTGTAGTCGACTACAGATATAATTTTTTCAGATTTTAGGTTTTGAATAAATGACTGTGTATAGTCGTTTTGTGGACGTTGATTGTGTTTAAAATTATGTCATTTCAGAGGCTATAAATAGGTTTAAACATCAAAAAATAAGTACCAAGTTTTGCACTTGTAAGATTCACATATTATGCAAATTAACTCTCTAAACTTTTAAATTTTCAATCTGTTTTTCCATAAAAGAGAGTTTCTGATATTGTCTTTATTCCTATCATTTTGGAGCTTGTTTAGACAATATTCAGAGGGTTAAAAAGATTGATAAGCCACTATTATACGTTCACATCCACATCAAGGCTTATAGGATTAGAATTGTACATTGCTTCAAAGAAAGGTTCTCTCGGTTTATGATAAGGGTTGATCTCTTGGTCTAGAGGTCGGTTTACAATTGGCATGATCTTATCAATTGGGTTTGTAATTTGCGTGGTCTTGCAAATTGGTCAGGTTTGCTTTTGATTTTGTAAGGTTTCAAAATCATAGTAGAAACTCTCAAGTGGGATTTGCTTAAAGACTGAATGTACACCGGGAAGGTGGAACCAGTATACATGCTTATGTTTGTGATGTTTATTTTCTGAGATTGTCATTCTTTCTTTGCAATTTATAATCTACTTTTCAAACTCACCCTCTAATGTTTAAGTGTAAAGCTTCCGCATATTTTTATCAGAGCGTACTCTATTTTTAAGGGTCACGATCCTATACTTGGTATTGTGTATCAAATCAGATCCTACAATTGGTATCAGAGCGAGGTGAAAGATGATATCAACAAATACATCACAATTCAAAGAGGGACATTCCACACAGCGACCACCTCTATTCGATGGCACGGACTACAACTGTTGGAAGTGCCAGATCAAGATCTACCTCTAATCTCTTGTCTACGACCTTTGGAATGTTGTAGAGACTGAATTCACAAAGCCAACCACTTCATACACCGAATGGACAGTTGTTCAAAGGACTAACGTGAATTTGGACTCAAAAGCAATGAATGCACTGTTTTGTACCTTGGACAATAACAAGTTTAATTGCATGTCTACTTACAATTCAGCCCATCAAATTTGGCATACATTAAAGGTAACACACGAAGGTACAAATAAAGTTAAAGAATCTAAAATCTTTGTTCTTGTGCACAGGTTTGAGTTATTCGAAATGAAAGAACATGAGACCATCACTGAAATGATCACAAGATTCACCGACATCACCAACTCTCTAATTGGTCTTGGAAAATAGTACACACAATTGGAGATGGTGAGAAAAGTTCTTCATGCACTTACATCGGAATGTGAGAAAAAGATGACCGCAATTGAAGAAGCAAATGATCTCTCAACACTCACTCTTGAAGATCTTGGTGGAAACTTAATGGCCTATGAAGTACAACTTCAAGATAGAAGGGAGAGAGAACAACCAGAGAAGAAAGCCATTGTTTTAAATACATTTTCCAACAACAATGAATCAGATGAAGATGATGAAGACATTGACTATCTCTCAAGAAAATTCAAAATTTTCCTTATCTAAAGTAAGTATAAAAAGGTTAAAAATACTAACAATAATTTCATTTGTTATGGTTGCAATAAGCCAGGACACATGAAGAATGATTATCTCCTTCTAAAGTCAAAATCAAAGTCTACAAAATTTAACAAATTAAAATATAAGAAGAAGAAGAAGAAGAAGAAGACTTTGGCAATGACATGGGATGATAATGATGCATCCTCTTCCAAAGAAGAAGAAGAACAAAAAGAGGAATCCACACACTTGTGTTTCATGGTACAAGAAGATGAGGTATGCGATAATTTTAACAATGAAGAATTATTAGAAGCATTCAATAAACTTTATGTTAAATATAAGGATTTGAAGTCTAATTATAAATTATTAAAAAATAAAAATAAAAGATTAAACTTAGAATTAGTAACTTTAAATTCTTCACAAGTTGAAAAATTAAATGAACTAAATAATAATTTATTTTCTGAAAATAAATTATTGACTAATGATAATATTTATCTAAAATCTGAATGTGATAAATTAATAACTCGTATTTTAGATTTAGATAAAGAAATGTGTTCTCTTGAACTCAAATATGAAGAGTTATTTTTTAATGTGAACAAATTCAACAAAGGAAAAGAAGACTTGACTATTTTATTATCTTTTCAAAAGTCTTCTAATCAAAAGTTAGGTTTGGGATATGTTCACAAGAAAAATGAATATGTTAATAGAACACTTGCATCATCTCATAAAGTATCTTTGCATAAGAAATCTATGTATATTTGGGTACCTAAAAATACTTGTTTAAATGAAAGAGATGATTATATTTCAAGTTTAAAGAAAATTGTTTGCAATTCAAAGAATTATACTTATGTTAATAAATGGAAACCAAATTCCAAGTGGATTTAGATTTCTAAGGGTTAATCCTTTTGAATGTAATATAAAAGGGTACAAAAGTGCTTAATGTTTTTATTAAGGTACCTAGAAAAAGAAAATTTTAACTAGAATTATGTTTATTTCTTTTTGCTAATGACAAAGGGGGAGTTATATAGAAAAAGAAAATTTTAACTAGAATTATGTTTATTTCTTTTTGCTAATGACAAAGGGGGAGTTATATAGAAAAATTTAATTTTTTTTAACTAATGCTTTGATGCAGGGGGTAAAAGATTTTATCTAATGATTTCATGTAGGGAGAAAAATTTTTATATCTTAATAACATATATTTGTTATCATAAAAAAGGGGGAGAATGTTAGGAATCATGACCCCAAGATTATTTTGTTTTGATGATAACAAATATTATATGTTGTGTGTATTATATGCTAACATTTGTTTTGTAGTATCAGAGCTATATCAACAATTATATTTAAAGAGATACTCAATACATAGATGAGTTCAAGGCAAAATAAAGCAAATAAGAAGATATACTTTATTGTTAAAATGTAATTTTACATTTTCCTTGCTTAGAAATTTGTACAAGCCTTGATCACTCATACACATGCACAAACAGGCACACACAAATATACTAACACATGCTTAGTGTGTTGGTTAACAATAAAAATCCCCTATGTTAACCATTAGAGTTTATAGATATTGAGTGGATCTTAAAACATTTTATTTATACCCCTTAATAGTTCAAATCTGTAAAACCCCGTATTTTGTTAGAAATATATATGAATTATTAGTGATAAATAATTCTATTTGTTGTAAATGGCTTGAGGTCATGGGGATACTTGGTAACAAGTTATTAGGCATGTATGATTATGGTTTCATAGAATTTCGTGCATTGGTTTTAGCTAAATAACAAAACATGCACGAATTTGGAAATTTATATCTGCTCAGTCGACTTATGAGTCGACTCACGAGTCGACTAATGAGTTGACTGATGAGTCGACTAATGAGTCGACTGACGGGCTAACTTCATATTTTTCTTTTCTGTATCGGGTTTGGTTTGGTTTGTTTCGAGTTTGACCGCTTACATAAAAACTCTCATACCCGAAACCAACCCCATAACTCAACAGACCCCAGAGAAAACCCTAGCCCCCTCTATCCTCTTAAACCCTAGCTCATTTTGGTGAATTTTTGGGGAATTTTCGGAGGATTTCAGCGGGTTTTGGCGAGGTGCAGCGAAGGGGATCTTTCTCTCTCGGATTCAGGGGTTATTCTAGCATATCAGAGGCGAGTAACATCTCGCCAAGCCCTCACCCACTGTTTGTATAATTTCCATGAGTTTTTAGTTTGGATTCTTAGCCTAAAACATATTTTTGTGCATAAAAATAGATGCTTTACATTCTAAGCTGCAAGATCTATATTTTTCAGTTAGTAAAAAGCTCACCAACGTTTTTGTAATATAGATCTAGATCTGGAATTAATCTTAAATATGGGTTTCATGTGATTTAATGTTTTCAACACGTTTTTAAACATGAAGAAATATGTTTAGGGTTTTAATGCAAAATAATACATGCAAATCTTTCTTTTCTGTTGACATACATGTGTTAGAATTGAATATACATTGCTGGACATGAACAAAGAGAACCTTAGTTTTTATCAATTTTCACAGATAATCATCGTAAGCAGAAAACTAGGAATTTTCTGCTCAGTCGACCAATGAGTCGACTGATGAGTCGACTAATAAGTCGACTAACGGGAAAATATTTAGTTTTGTGTTTTGTCTGGTCGACCAATGAGTTGACCAATCCTAGTCGACACATGAGTCGACCGATGAGGTATTTTACAGATTTTTGATCTGTTTGAGTTGCTTTTCGAGGTCGCCTAAATTATGTGATACTATTTTACAATGTTAGTGATTTATCTATACATGTGAGTTGACTTTTGACACAAGTACTGATCCGCACACCGAGACACGTATGACATGAGCCTATGTGTATCTTTTGTGTATACATGTATCATCGACACTTACACTTTACATAATTTATATTTAGTCCTCGTGTTGGACATGCATTACCTTTCAGTCCTCGTGTTGGACATTCATTTCATTCGGTCCATGTGTTGGACATTGGTTATATTTAGTCCATGCGTTGGACATTGATTTTATTCAGTCCATGCGTTAGACATCGGTTGTATTAAGTCCTTGCGTTGGACATTGGTTTCATTTAGTCCATGCGTTGGACATTGGTTATATTCAGTCCATGCGTTGGACATCAGTTATATTTAGTCCATGCATTGGACATTGGTTATATTCAATCCATGCGTTGGACACTCGTTACTTTCAGTCCATGTGTTGGACGTTTACTTCATGCAGTCCATGTGTTGGACATTTAATCTATATAGTCTATGTGTTGGACACTTAATCGTTTTCTTTTCTCACATGATACTCATGTGAGTTCGACATGACACTATGTTTGGAAGTAGAGATGAGTTTTGTATTCTTTTAAGTTATCTGTTCTTGCATTAGATATTGGGTTTGGTATTTAGGGATTTACAATCTGAGCTACATGGTGTATAGATGAGGGTTTCCTTATTTGGATTATTTCGCTTGACGTACCTATGCTCGTGCTGTAACTTCCTAAATACTAAAACCCTCTCATACCTAAGTACTTACAATCTGAGCTACATGGTATATACATGAGGGTTTCCTTGTTTGGATTATTTCGCTCGACGTACTTATGCTCACGTTGTAATTATCTAAATAGGATTTGTGATTTTATATATATATTATAACTGTATTTTTTATAGACAACGAGCCCTTTCCTTGGGGTTGGTTGTGATGTTGCTCACTAGCGCTTTGACGCTCGTTGTCCCTCCCCCTTTCAGGTAACGAGCTCGGAGCCCGGAGAGTCGTAGGTTGATAGCGAGGCACTTTAGCTTCAGCTATTCTATTATAGTTATATTTTACTTTTGAGCTCCACTGTAGACTTTTGTTTAGATATTTTGAGAGTTTATTTCTAGAAGTTATAAAGGCTGTGTGCCTTATTTCCTTTTATTCAGACATTTGTATTTGAGACTTGTTGAGAAATTCCAGTTTACTCATTTCAGACATTGACTTATACTTCAGTATGTTAGATGATGAAATATTAATTTGATCTCTATTATTTCATCAGTTGAATCTTGTACTATCTTTTACTTGTTTTTGTACCTACACATGTTATTTGACTCTACTAGAGAGATGGTAATTATGATGGTGAAACATGTTATTGCACGGTGTGGTGCATGGCAGGTTTGACATTCTTGGTTTCACCTTGGACTGCAACCTTGTGTGAACCCAGGGGCGTCACAGTTGGTATCAGAGCCGGGTTCTAGTATCCTTAGGATCATCCTGTGTCAAGTCGTGGAGCTAGGATAGAGTTTCTTAGGATTCATGTATAGAGTCCGATAAGAATTTCCTAGTATGAGTGAGGACGATATATGCGTATATCTCAAACATTTGAGAATTTTTATTAACTATTTTTGTTTAAAGTATTTGTGTGAATACTGTATGTTGTGAAAATCGTATGGTGATACGTTATGCTCCCCTAGTCGCTAGGATAGCAGCAATCGAGGAGCTTGTGGTGAATCATATTACACCACCACCACCAGTAGTTGAAACCGCCATTTCTTGGGAAAATGGGACGGCTAAGTTTCAGAAGGACAAGGAAGGGAGTGCTAAGAAAGGGCACACCAGAGACAAGGGTAAGAACAAGAGACCCTTGTATGAACCTCAGCAGCAGTAGCAGGGCCCTCATAAGAAGGGATCCTAACAGGATCAGAGAGCACGTCAGCAGCGCAAGTTCCGGGGAACTTGTTTTAATTGACGCAAGGTCGGACACAAGGCATTAGAGTGCCGTAGTGCACCAACAAGAGCTCATAATGGAAATGGTCCAAATCAGCAACAACAGAAGACTGAGGTGCAGGTTCTAGCAGTTCAGGAGGTTCCCCAGGGACAGATTATCCCATATTCTCCAGCACCAGCGGCAGAGCAGTCTTCAGCCACCGACAGAGTATATGCAGTAGTTCTGCATAATCATAGAGCAAGCAGATCAGTTATGGAGGGTACGCTCCTCATGAATCTTTTTCCCACCTGTATTCTTTTCGATTCGGGAGCTTCGTGTTCTTTCATTTCGTGTGCTTTTATGACTAGACTCCAAATCGTAGCTCAGCCTCTAGACATTCCATTATTGGTTTTCCATCCCTTTAGGTGAGGTATCGCTTCTGGAGAGCGTTTGTAGGATGTGTATTATTAGTCTAGATGAGTCGGAGTTTGTCATAGATTTGATAGTTGCTACATGTGTCCGAGTTCGATGTCATCTTTGGTATGGATTGGTTGGCTTCCTACAATGTTAGTATTGACTGCTTTGCAAAGACAGTCAATTTGTGAGCATTCGATGGGTCCGAGTTGATTGTAGCAACCTCTCAGGGCAACCGTTTTGGCGGAGTCATTTCTAACGTACATCGAGAAGGTGATGCGACGGGATCAGAGTATTGATTTACTGGAGACTAGAGTTGTCTCAGGGTATCAGGATGTCTTTTAGGACATACCTGGGTTACCTCCTATGTGAGAGGTTGAATTTTATATTGAGTTGCAGCCGGGCACAGCCCCGATATACCGCGCACCCTATCGCATGGCACTAGCTGAGATGAGGGAGCTTCAAGCCCAGTTGGACGAGTTATTAGTTCAGGGTTTTATTCGTCGGAGTCATTCTCCGTGGGGCGCACCGGTCCTCCTCGTGAAGAAGAAGGACGGTAGTATGAGATTGTGCATTGATTATAGGGAGTTGAACAAGGTCACTATCCAGAATAAGTACCCATTACCTAGAATTGATGACTTGTTCGACTAGTTGCAGGGAGCGCAGTTCTTCTCGAAGATTGATCTTCGTTCTGGTTATCATCAATTGCGGGTTCAGGAGATGGATATCTCCAAGACCGCTTTCTTACTCGATATGGATCTTTCGAGTTCATGGTCAAGCTATTCGGACTGACCAATGCACCCGCGGTATTCATGAACTTGATGAACCGGGTTTTCTGTCCCTTCTTAGATCAGTTCGTGATTGTTTTTATCGACGACATCCTCATTTATTCGAGATCGGAGGCAGACCACGAGGAACATCTACGATTAGCTTTAAGGACTCTGTAGGAGCATCAGTTATATGCCAAGTTCAGCAAGTGTAAGTTTTGTCTTTCAGAAGTCAGATTTCTCGGCCACGTCATCAGTAGAGAGGGCATAGCAGTAGACCCGTCTAAGGTTACATCAGTTCTTGATTGGGAACCTCCAAAGAAGGTGACAAAGATTCGTAGCTTCTTGGGTTTAGCCGATTATTACAGGAAGTTCATCCAGGACTCCTTAAATATTTTGATGCCACTTACACGCCTTATGAAGAAGAGCGTACAGTTCATTTAGAGTGTGGAGTGCCAGAGGGCCTTTGATATTTTGAAGACTAAGTTGACTTCAGCACCGGTTTTGACTTTTCCGAGCAACGACAGGGCGTTCGTCGTCTACACAGATGCATTGTTGGTAGGATTATGAGGTGTATTGATGCAGGCTCAGAGAGTAGTAGCGTATATATCATGACAGTTGAGGGTGCATGAGCAGAACTATCCCACTTATAATTTAGAGTTAGCAGCAGTGGTTTTTGCATTGAAGTCGTCGAGGCACTACTTGTATGTAGTGCAGTTTGAATTTTTCTCAGACCATGAGAGTCTGAAGAATCTTTTCTCTCAGAAGGAACTCAACCAGAGACATAGGTGGTGGATCTAGTTTATCAAGGATTTTGGATTTGCGATTCAGTATTATCCGGGGAAGGCGAACATCGTAGCAGATGTTTTTAAGCAGGAAACATCGACATCGAGTTTCAGTTTCGAGATGCTTATTGCATAGAGATCTTCTCACTCTTAGCCAGTTTGATTTTTAGACCAGAGATTTATGGAACCAGTACATTTTTGGGAGCTTTGTCGGTGCAGCCATCTTGGAGTAACAGAGTTGTCATAGCTCAGTTGGAAGACTCTTGGATTCAAATCTGAAAGAAGGAGGTTACCAAATAGCCTAAGACTAATTAGGCCATTGGGACAAATAGAGTTCTACAGAAGAAGGATAGACTATTTATGCTAACTAGTGCAGAGCTTAAGAGGGAGTTATTAGATGAAGCACATCGTACTCGGTACACGGTACATTCAAGGACAACAAAGATGTACAAAGACCTAAAGAGACACTTTTGGTGGAGTGATATGCGTAGAAAGATTTTAAGAGTATGTAGCTAAGTATCTTACCTACCAGCAAGTGAAGGCAGAACATTAGAGAACGGTAGGAACACTTCAGCCTTTACCCATTTCGAAGTAGAAGTAGGCGGATAATTCTATGGACTTTATCGTAGGGTTGTCGAAGTCGAAGGAAGAGAATGAATCTGTTTGGGTGATAGTGGATAGACTAATGAAGTCAGCACATTTTATTTCCAGTGAAGACTAACTATACAGCTGAGACGTATGCAAGGATATTTATTCAGGAGACTATTCGACTTTATGGAGTTCCAGATACGATGGTATCGGGTCGAGACGGATGGTCAGATGGAGAGAGTAAATCAGATGTTGGAGGACATGTTGCGGGCTTGTGTCATTGATTTTCAAGACGGTTAGGAGGATCATTTTTCACTAATAGAGTTCGCTTATAACAACAGTCATCAAGCCACAATTGGTATGGCCCCGTATGAATCATCGTACGGGAGGTCTTGCAGATCGCTTATATGTTAGGTAGAAGGATAGTTTAATGTTTGGGCCAGAGCTTATGAGACAGATTACTAAGAGAGTAACATTAATTAGAGAACAGATTCTAGCCGCTCAGAGTCGGCAAAAGAGCTATACAGATAAGAGATGAAGACCTTTGGAATTTCAGATTTGAAGAATTAGTTATGCTGAAAGTATCATCTTTGAAAGTCGTTCAGCGATTCGGAAGGCGGGGAAAACTTGAGCTGGGATATGTTGGACCATTTCGGACTTTGGAGCTTATTGGAGCTGTTACATATAGTCTAGACCTTCCAGCATCGATGACTAGTGTACATAAGTAATTCATGTTTCATGTTTCTATGCTTAAGAATCACTTACATGATGAAGAGCAACAACGAATGTTGAACACACCGGAGATTTAACTTCAAGATGTTTTGTCTATGATTGAAATCCCAGTTTGTATACTTGCTAGAGAGACAAGAAATTTAGAAACAAGTTGTTTTCCTTTGGTAAAAATTCAGTGGAACCGAAAAGGAGTTGAGGAGGTTTCTTAGGAGCGCGAGGAGGATGTACATCGCGACTACACACACTTGTTTGATCAAGTAAATTAAATTTATGTATGACTTATTTATGGCTTATGGTTACAAGTATGGTGATGTTTATACTTAACACTAAAATGAGGGTATTAACACTTATCTCCTAAGTACTTGGAACATATGGTATATATATGAGGGGTTCCTTGTTTGGATTTTTTGCTTGATGTACTTGTTCCATTAAGTTAGGAGTTAAGTGGAGGTATTCACATTTTAGATGGTTAAGTGTAGACATCGAAGATGATTTTCAAGAGCGCAAAGATATTATGCTGCGCGATTTCCTGCACCTATTGAGGAAGTAGATTGATTTATGTGTGCGATTATTTGTGTGATTATATTTAGATTTAACGCTAGAATAAGGATATTTCCGCTTAATTCTTAATCTTTTGGAACACATGGTATATATATGGGGGGTTCCTTGTTTGGATTTTTCGCCCGACGTACTAGTTCCATTCGATTAAGGGTTTAGTGAGAATATAGTCATCCTGGATTGTTAAATATAAATATCGTTATATGCTTGTCTAGAGTAATACTATTTGTTTGAATATGCTTTCTGAATTTCGAGGACGAAATTCTTTTAAGGGGGGAAGAATGTAAAACCCTGTATTTTATTAGAAATATATGTGAATTATTAGTGATAAATAATTCTATTTGTTATAAATGACATGAGGTCATGGAGATACTTGGTAACAAGTTATTAGGCATGTATGATTGTGGTTTCATAGAATTTCGTGCATTGGTTTTGGCTAAATAACAAAACATGCACGAATCTGGAAATTTATATCTACTCAGTCGACTTATGAGTCGACTCACGAGTTAACTAATGAGTCGACTTATGAGTCGACTCACGAGTTAACTAATGAGTCGACTGATGAGTCGACCAATGAGTCGACTGATGGGCTGACTTCATGTTTTTCTTTTCTGTATCGGGTTTGGTTTGGTTTGTTTCGGGTTTGACCACTTACATAAAAACTCTCCTACCCGAAACCAACCCCATAACTCATCAGACCCTAGAGAAAACCCTAGCCCCCTCTATCCTCTCAAACCCTAGCTCGTTTTGGTGAATTTTTGGGGAATTTTCGGAGGATTTCAGCGGGTTTTGGCGAGGTGCAGCGAAGGGGATCTTTCTCTCTCGGATTCAGGGGTTGTTCTAGTATATCAGAGGCGAGTAACATCTCGCCCAGCCCTCACCCACTGTTTGTATAATTTCCATGAGTTTTTATTTTGGATTCTTAGCCTAAAATGTATTTTTGTGCATAAAAATAGATGCTTTACATTCTAAGCTGCAAGATCTATATTTTTCAGTTAGTAAAAAGCTCACCAATGTTTTTGTAATATAGATCCAGATCTGGATTTAGTCTTAAATATGGGTTTCATGTGATTTAATGTTTTCAACACGTTTTTAAACATGAAGAAATATGTTTGTGATTTAATGTTTTCAACACGTTTTTAAACATGAAGAAATATGTTTAGGGTTTTAATGCAAAATAATACATGCAAATCTTTCTTTTCTGTTGACATACATGTGTTTGAATTGAATATACATTGCTAGACATGAACAAAGAGAACCTTAGTTTTTATCAATTTTCGCAGATAATCATCGTAAGTAGAAAAATGGGAATTTTCTGCTCAGTCGACCAATGAGTTTACTCATGAGTCAACTTATGAGTCGACTAATGAGTCGACTGACGGGAAAATGTTCAGTTTTGTGTTTTGTCTGGTCGACCAATGAGTCGACCAATCCTAGTCGACACATGAGTCGACTGATGAGGTGTTTTATAGATTTTTGATTTGTTTGAGTTGCTTTTCGAGGTCGCCTCAATTATCTGACACTAGTTTACAATGTTAGTGATTTATCTGTACACGTGAGTTGACTTTTGACACAAGTACCGATCCGCACACCGAGACACGTATGATATGAGCCTATGTGTATCTTTTGTGTATACATGTATCATTGAAACTTACACTTTGCATAATTTATATTTAGTCCTCGTGTTGGACATGCATTACCTTTCAGTCCTCATATTGGACATTCATTTCATTCGGTCCACGTGTTGGACATTGGTTATATTTAGTCCATGTGTTGAATATTGGTTTTATTCAGTCTATGCGTTGGACATCGGTTATATTCAGTCCATGTGTTGGACATTGGTTATATTCAGTCCATGCGTTGGACACTTGTTACTTTTAGTCCATGTGTTGGACGTTTTCTTCATGCAGTCCATGTGTTGGACATTTAATCTATATAGTCTATGTGTTGGATACTTAATCGTTTTCTTTTCTCACATGACACTCATGTGAGTTCAACATGACACTATGTTTGGAAGTAGAGATGGGTTTTGTATTCTCTTAAGTTATCTGTTCTTGCATTAGATTTTGGGTTTGGTATTTAGGGATTTACAATCTGAGCTATATGGTGTATAGATGAGGGTTTCCTTATTTGGATTATTTCGCTCGACGTACATATGCTCGTGTTGTAACTTCCTAAATACTAAAATCCTCGCATACCTAGGTACTTACAATCTGAGCTACATGGTATATACATGAGGGTTTCATTGTTTGGATTATTTCGCTCGACGTACTTATTCTCACATTGTAATTATCTAAATAGGATTTGTGATTTTATATATATATTATAACTGTATTTTTTGTATACAACGAGCCCTTTTCCTTGTGGTTGGTTGTGATGTTGCTCGCTAGCGCTTTGACGCTCGTTGTCCCTCCCCCTTTCAGGTAAGGTTGGTTGTGATGTTGCTCGCTAGCGCTTTGACGCTCGTTGTCCCTCCCCCTTTCAGGTAACGAGCTCGGAGCCCGGAGAGTCGCATTTTGATAGCGAGGCACTTTAGCTTCAGCTATTCTATTATAGTTATATTTTACTTTTGAGCTCCACTGCAGACTTTTGTTTAGACATTTTGAGAGTTTATTTCTAGAAGTTATAAAGGCTGTGTGCCTTATTTCCTTTTATTCAGACATTTGTATTTGAGACTTGTTGAGAAATTCAAGTTTACTCATTTCAGACATTGACTTATACTTCAGTATGTTAGATGATGAAATATTAATTTGATCTCTATTATTTCATCAGTTGACTCTTGTACTATCTTTTACTTGCTTTTGTACTTACACCTGTTATTTGACTCTACTAGAGAGATAGTAATTGTGATGGTAAAACATGTTATTGCACGGTGTGGTGCATGACAAGTTTGACATTCTTGGTTTTACCTTGGACTATAACCTTGTGTGAACCCAGGGGAGTCACAGAATCTAAAAAACTCAAAAGACAAAAGTTGTAGCTCTCTTCAAGAGCTTTCCAACAAATCTTAAATCACCTCATTCCGATATTAGATGAGAAAGTTACAACCAAAATACTGAAAAGAAAATTTTAGAATTTGTGAGTTTACAGTGTAGTCGACAACTATGCCTTGTAGTCGACTACTAAGTAATTTTTTGACTTCACAGAGTCTGCTTAGACTCAGTGTAGTCGACTACTATAACTTGTAGTCAACTACAGATACAGTTTTTCCAGATTTCAAGTTTTGAATAAGTGACTGTTTATAGTCAGTTTGTGAACGTTAATTGGGTTTAAAATTATGTCATTTCAGAGGCTATAAATAAGTTTAAACATCAGAAAATAAGTACCAAGTTTTGCACTTGTAAGATTCACATATTGTGCAAATTAACCCTCTTAACTTTCAATTTTTCAATCTGTTTTTCCATAAAAGAGATTTTATGATATTGCCTTTATTCCTATCATTTTTAGAGTTTGTTTAGACAATATTCAAAGAGTTAAAAAGACTAATAAGCCACTGTTATACGTTCACATCCACATCAAGGCTTATAGGATTGGAATTGTACGTTGCTTCAAAGAAATGTTCTCTCGGTTTATGGGAGGGGTTGATCTCTTGGTCTAGAAGTCAGTTTACAATTGGCATGGTCTTGTCAATTGGGTTTGCAATTTGCATGATCTTGCAAATTGGTCAGGCTTGTTTTTGATTTTGTAAGGTTTCAAAATCATAGTGAGATTGTCATTCTTTTTTTTGCAATTTATAATCTACTTTGCAAACTCACCCTCTAGTGTTTAAGTGTAAAGCTTCCGCAGATTTTAATCAGAACGCACTCTATTCTTAAGGGTTATGATCCTACACTTGCTATTGTGTATCAAATAAGATCCTACAAACCCAACATAGTTGCTAGCTGGGAAGAGTTTTTGGCAACTATAAAACATCCTGATGGAAAATAACAAATGTAGTTATATTGGTTCCATCTGCTACTTGTAGAGAAAGCTTGCACCTAAATTGAATGAATATATTTGTATTAGAATCTCTTTTAGTAATTTTTAATATTATTGTGCAAGATTCACCATTATAAAACTTCAAAACATCAAAATTACCTCTCCTCTACATATTTAATTTCTTTATTATGACGATTGCTATAAAGAACGCCATTTATCTCTCTCAATTTTTTATTGCAATTAGCGTGTGATTGATAATGCCAACCTGATAGCACTTAATTCCTATAATTTTAGCATTGCAAAAAAAGTGCTTCTCCTCAATTTGAACATCATTAGTTATTTAACTGTTATCTCTTGTATCTTTTGTATTTTCAATGCGTGTTTTTATTAGTTAAGAATGTTTCCCGTTGTATCACATGTAATTGTATGATTTCGTGTTTTATTTCTGCTAATGTTTTAGAATAATTCAGTTTCCGTCAACATACATTTATTTATTATTTTTTTGTGGTCCACATATTTAGTGCAATTGCAAAATTTTATATTAAAATTATTAATAATATTATATGTAAATAATAAAGAAAGAACCAAAGTCAACCCAGATACTTAATATGTGAAACTAACAATATACTTGCATATATACAATGCTGTAATTGAAATTTTCAATCATACCACAAAATCGGAATCTTACATCATTTTGTAGTGATAATTTATCTTTTTTTTATAATTTTGTCTAAATTTCTGATGTTAACATTGTCGGATTGGAAAAATAAAAGAAATCTATTCTATGTGATATTATATTTGAAAATATTAATAAAAACATTGAAATTACTGACGGCTAACTTTATTTATAATTTAATACATGCATAGAATATAAAAAAACCCAAACCCAAACTCTACCCCAGCACAACATGAATAGTCCAACCCAAATGATTGTATTTTTTGACAATTATGCATAAATCGTAATATCAATTTACCTCATGAAGGCTTATTAGCTCAAGTTGAGGGAAACTACAAAAAAATTGTTAAATTTTAAAATATAATTAACTAAATATGCATAAATTATTCTGATTGAATTGAGAAAAGCTGTCAAACAAAAGCAAATTAATAGTTATTTACAAAAAATAAAAAAGGTAAAAATTAAGGTAAAATGAGAATATTCAGAATATTTAGAATATTAATATTATTAATATAATAACATTAATATCATAACAATATTAATTAATAATAACATTAATTAATAGAATAATAATAATAATAAACAAACATGTTATTTATTGAATATAAATGAATCTGACAAAAAGGAATAATAATAATAATGCAAACTGTCCCCTATTGAAAATAAATAAATCTGAAACAAGGAATATTAAAATGGAAGCTATTATCTAATGAAAATAAATAATAAATAGATCTAGAAAAGGAATATTAATAACGCGCGCAATTTGTTATCTATTGCAAATACATATGTATGAAAAAAAGGAATATTTAGAATAATATGTTAAAAAAGAAAATTGTTAAACTACAGAAATAAAAATAAATCTAAAAATGAATAATTAAAATAATTAAAATATTAAAAATAAAGCAAATTGTTATATTTTGAAAAGCATCTTGTTATATATAAAATACATAGATAAAAATAACTGCAAAAAAACCAATTGGAGAATTGAGCATGTTTAGAAGAAATTGTTATTGTTAAAAAATAAAATTAATTTAAAAAAATAGGAATAATTAGAATATTCAAAAGAAGTAAATTGTTATCTACAAAAAATAAAATGAATCTAGAAAAATTAGAGCATATAGAAAAATAAAATAAAATTCCTTGGGATCAAATGAAATATTGTCAATTTAGATTACAAATGAAAATAGAATATATAAAAAATTCATAATATTATGAAGTTATGCATATAATTTATGAATAATGGAAATATGAATTTACCTCTAAATAATTAAAACTCTAGACCCACTGAAAGACGTCAAATCTATAAAATTTTTAATAGTAGAGAGAGATGAAATCCTGTAAAAAAAATAATGCAAGAAGAAATTAAAGAAAAAGTTAAATCCTATTGCAAAATAAAATCAAATTATATAGAAATTTCTAACTAAAAATTAAAAATTATTGCAAAAAAGTAAATTGAGATATTTTGAAATTTCTCATCAAAATTTATGGTTTAGTGTAAAAGATGATAAGACTTTTGATATGAGAGGACTCTAAAATTCTGTATGAAAAATAATGCAATAAAAAATTAAATATAAAATTAAAAACTATTCAAAAAATGATATATATTGAAAATTAAAACTTGCCAAAAAATAAAAAAGAAAATCAACATATACTAAAATTTCTCACAGAATTTTAGGGTTGAGTGAAGAAGATGATAAGGTTTGTATTATAAGAGGCTTTGTAATTCTATATAAAAATATAATGCGTAAGAAATTAAATATAAAATTATAAATTATTGAAAAAAATTCATGATATATTAAAAATTAAAACCTACAGAAAAAATGAAAATCAAGATATATTGTAATTTCTCACCAAAATTTATGGTTGAGTGAATAAGACTATCAAACAAATCTGTAATCATGAAGTAAAAAATAGGTGATGAGTATATTGACAATATGAATTAAAATCAATGACTTTGGTATTTCTGTAAAACCCCGTGATTTTTATAATGAATATATGTGAATTATTAGTGATAAATAATTCTTTTATGATAAATAATTATATATATTATAGATAAATGTAATAGCCAGTATTTGGGAACCCAACAAGTGATTCTATGTGAGAGAAATCATGTGGATAGTCAGCATGTTGATAAACAACCGGCGGTCGAGCGCACAGCAGTCGGGCACTCAGGAGACATTTTTCCTGTTGTGCGGTCGACCGCGCTGGGCGCGGCGGTCGACCGCGCAACAGGCAGATTGTTTTTCTGGGTTTGGGTCTTAACGGGTTTCGGGTCGGGTTTGTGGGGTTAGTATATATATATTTATACCCGAGAGAGGCTTCTCTTCATCTGAAATCATAAACCCTAGCCCCCTCTCTCCCCTCAAACCCTAGTTTTCATTATTTGGTGATTTGGGAGGAGCTTCGAAGGGTTTTTCAGCGGATTTTTTGTGGGATTCAGCGAAAAGGATCATCCTCCTACAGATCTAGGGTTTTATTCTCATCAGAGGCGAGTAACATCTCGCCCAACTTTATCCCTTTTGGTTTTCATGCTTAAACTTATGTTTTAATCCGGTTTTATTGGGCCTAAATCGTATTTTATGTATAGATAACAGATCTTTATGGCATATGATGTGAGAATCAAACTTTTCAGATTTTAAAAGCTCACCAACGAATTTTAATTAATAAGATCTAGATCTGAAAATGTTTTTAGCAAAAGTTAATCTTGTTTTTACTGTTTTAAAAACATCTAAATCATGTTTATATATGTTTGGGATCTTGGTGATAGATTTTAAATGTTTAAATTTGTTGTTTTCTGCCAAATGACACATTAGAAATATTAGAATTTCAATAACATAAGAAATCATCAAGTGTAACTGTTTTCGAAGCTAACAGAAACCCTTACTGGGCTTCTGTCTGCTTCGCGGTCGACCGCGGTGGACGCGGAGGTCGACCGCTGGGCGCGCTGCGGTCGATCGGGGTGACCTCTGCGGTCGACCGCCGCATAGATTCTTTGCCTTGTTGGTTTTTGTTGAGTATTACGCCTGTTGGGGGGATTTTCCTCGATTTTCTGATTTTGGCTTTCAGTCTTACTATGTATCTATGCATGATAGATGACCTGAGGGTACCAGTTTAGAATTGCACACCGAGTC
Source organism: Asparagus officinalis (assembly GCF_001876935.1). Taxonomy (NCBI): domain Eukaryota; kingdom Viridiplantae; phylum Streptophyta; class Magnoliopsida; order Asparagales; family Asparagaceae; genus Asparagus; species Asparagus officinalis. Next base: position 99,031,409 of record NC_033801.1, on the reverse strand, counting down.
GAATATGAAATCTGTATAGTAGATCTTTCTATGTATATTAGCAATATTTGCACAGTTGCACAGTCCTCGTGTTGGACTATAATCCATAGGAGTCCTCATGTTGGACTATAATCCATTTCAGTCCTCGTGTTAGACATTTACTCATTTGTACCATGAGTTGGTAAATCACTATATCTAGTTCATGTATTGGACACCTGTATTAACCCTGCATATGACACTTCACATGAGGTTATGACATGACACTCATGTAGGTTATGACATGACACCTATGTTAGTTATGACGTGATTCAGTATTTATGTTCTGAAATGAGTTGTATTTTCTTTTTATTATTGTTCCCGTACTAGTTTTCAGGTTTGGTGTTTAGGGATTTACAATTTGAGATACAAGATATATACATGAGGGTTTCCTTGTTTGGATTATTTCGCTCGACGTACCTATGCTCGTGTTGTAAGTTTCTAAATACTAAAACCCTCTTTGATAGGATCCATGATTTTAGATTTATATGTATTAATTTTATTTTTCTTACAACGAGCCCTTTCCCTTGGGGTTGGTTGTGATGTTGCTCACTAGCGCTTTGACGCTCGTTGTCCCTCACGAGCCCTTTCCCTTGGGGTTGGTTGTGATGTTGCTCACTAGCGCTTTGACGCTCGTTGTCCCTCCCCTTTTCAGGTAATGAGCCAGGAACCCGGAGAGTCGCAGGTTGATGACGACACACTTTAGTGTTCAGCTATCTATTTTTAGTTATGTTTTATTTTGGAGCCCCACTGTAGATTTTGTTAGACATTTGAGGACTATATTTTTGATGTTGTAAAGGCGGTGTGTCTTATTTCTTTTACTCAGACATTTTGTATTTGAGACTTGTTAAGAACTCCAGTTTATTTACTTTAGCCATTGACTATGTATTTTTGTAGGTCGGATGATGAGATATCTATGTGGTTGTTATCATTTCATCAGTTATCACTTGTATTATCTTTTACTTGCTTTTGTACCTACACCTGTTGTTGACTCTATTAGAGAGATGTTAATTGTGATGGTGAAACATGTTATTGTACGGTGTGGTGCATGGCAGGTTTGACATTCTTGGTTTCACCTTGGACTGCAGCCTTGTGTGAACCCAGGGGCGTCACAGTTAGTATTAGAGCTCTAGTTCTAGTATCCTTAGGATCATCCTGTGTCGAGTCGTGGAGCTAGGATAGGATTTCTTAGGATTCATGTATAGAGTCCGTAAGGATTTCCTAGTATGAGTGAGGACGATATATGCGTATATCTCAAAATTTGAGAAAATTTTTTTTATTATGAAAACTATTTTGTGTAAATTTAAAGTATTTGTGTGAATATTATATGTTATAAAAATTGTATTGTGATACGTTATTTATAAAGGTCTATTTTGACTCATAAACTCTCATTTTCTTATGATCAGAGAGATGGCAGGACGTGGTAGGCCTCGTACTCGGAGTGCTGGGCAGGCAGAGTCATAGCAGACTCCATCTGAGCAGCAGCCATAGACTCCATCTGAGCCGCAGCAGGCTCCCCAGTACCTTGTAGATATTATGGCTCCCCTTATAGCTCGGATGGCAGCAATTGAGGAGCTTGTGGCGAATCATATCCCGCCACCCACACCACCACCACCGGTAACTCAGCAGCAGGGGATACCCACCGTTCCTATCAGAGAGAGTTCCCAGAGATCACACCTACAGCCATTCCACTAGTAGTCCCAGATAGAGCCGCAGAGCGGGAGGCTTGGCTCCGTATGATAGAGAGGTACCAGAAGATGAGGGCACCAGAGTTTCAGGGGTCACCAGACCCTCTTGCAGCCCATAAGTGGAAGGAGGATGTGAGCAATATACTCGACATACTCAGTGTGGATTCAGTTCAGAAGCAGAGGTTGGCATCCTATAGTCTGAAGGGAGATGCCGGGAGATGGTACCGACTCCAGTTTACTCCAGAGCAGAGGATGACCATCACATGGGAGGACTTCATATACTTCTTTGATGGGTAGTATATTTCTTCTGTAGCACAGACTGCGAAGGAGATTCAGTTGTCCCGGTTGACTCAGGGGGACATGACAGTGGCAGATTTTGAGAGCGGGTTCATGGAGTTGCTACATTTCACGGGTACATGGCAGACATGAGAGCATCAGGCTCAGATGTTCTTAGCAGAGCTTCACCCTAATCTCTGTCGGTACCTCATCTCGGGGAGGTTCTATTCAGTTAGGGAGGTTGTTGAGGCCACCACTTCATAGGAGATTGAGACTACCATGTTCCAGAAGGATAAGGAAGGAAAGGCCAAGGCAGGTGTGACGCCCCTGGGTTCACACAAGGCTGCAGTCCAAGGTGAAACCAAGAATGTCAAACCTGCCATGCACCACACCGTGCAATAACATGTTTCACCATCACAATTAACATCTATCTAGTAGAATCAATAACAGGTGTAGGTACAAAAGCAAGTAAAAGATGATACACGAAGGGCTGATGAAATGATAGTGATCAAATAAATATCTCATCATCCAACAAATGGAAATACATAATCAATGTCTGAATAAATAAACTGGAGTAGTCATAAGTCTCAAATATAAATATCTGACAAGAATAAATAAGGCACTCCGCCTTTACAAATTCTAGAATAATACCCTCAAATGTCTAACCACACTACAGTGGAGCCCAAAGAAAATAATACATAGCTAGAAAGTAAAGCTGAACATTAAAGTGGTCCGCTATCAACCTGCGACTCTCCGTGCTCCTGGCTTGTGACCTGAAAGGGGGAGGGACAACGAGCGTCAAAGCGCTAGCGAGTAACATCACAACCAACCCCAAGGGAAAAGGGCTTATTGTATATGAAAGTACAGATAATATATATAATAGATCTAAAATCATTGGTCTTACAAAAGAGGGTTTTAGTATTTAGAAATTTTACATCACGAGAATAGGTACGTCGAGCGAAATAATCCAAACAAGGAAACCCTCCTGTATATACCTTATATCTCAAATTTGTAAACTCCTAAATACCAAACCCAAGGTTCAAGTACAGTAACAATGATAGAAGAAATACAACAAACACCAGAGTAAAATTACAGTGCTGTGACATAACCAACATGAACATCATGTTACTACTTACGTGAATATCATGTCAAAATCTACATAAGTGTTATACCAAAGTCTACATAGTTATCATGACGTGAACTGCTGTCTAATAGGCACATGCAGGGTTAAGAACTATGTCCGATATAAGAACTAACTATTATAGTTTCCAAACTCATGGAAAAAATGACAATTGTACAACACGAGGACTGAGAGGGATTATAGTCCAACACGAGGACTTCTATGGATTATAGTACAACACGAGGATTGTAGAAAATAGTAAAAGGATCGCTACGATACATGTAGTGAAATCTACTTATCAATCTCACAACCAAATCAGTATATAAGTCCCAAATTTATACCCTCAGGTCATCTATCATGCATGGTCACAACCAAATCAGTATATAAGTCCCAAATTTATACCCTCAGGTCATCTATCATGCATGGACACATAGTAGGACTAATAACCAAGGTTAGGTGATCCAAGCAAACCCTCAAACATAAGTAAAAATACTCAAATACACAAAACAGGAAAAATACACCAGAAAGTTCGGCGGTCGACCGATCCGGTCGACCGAACTCTGACACGAGCCTAGCAGTCGACCGCTAGGCATCTCGGTTGACCGACCAGACTTCGCGGTCGACCGGATAAATATCGTGGTCGACCGAACAAGCGTCGCGGTCGACCGAACAAACTTGGAGGTCGACCGAAGCCCTAAAACGAGCTTAGCGGTCGACCGCTCCGGTCGACCGCCAAGCGGACAGAAACCCAAATCTGAGTTTCTGTCAGATTGAAACCTGAAACAAAATTCTTTGTTAAACAAAACCTAACTTATAGAGGTGTCATGAATCAGTAAAATCGCGAAAATAAACCTTTAAAATTTTGCCACCAAGATTCCATAAATGTATAAACATGATTTACTCATCGTTAACAATAAAAACAGGGTTTTTACTCCTTTCCTAGGAATTTTCAGATCTAGATCTGTTAACAGAAAACGTTGGTGAGTTTTTAAAACAGATAAAATCCAAAATCCATATTCTATGCCACAATACTCTATTAGCTATTCTAAAATACGAATTTGGCTCCATAAAAACCAATAAAAACTCAGTTCTTGACATGAAAACGAAAGGGGTGGGGGTTGGGCGAGAAATTACTCGCCTTGGGTGTTGACGAAAGTCCTAGATCTGCAGGAGGTTGATTCTCTACGCTGCCAATCCAAAATCCCGCTGAAAAATCCCCCAGATCTCCTCCTAAGCACCAAATCCAGCTAGGGTTTGAAATTTGAGAGATGGGGGCTAGGGTTTTGAGCCTGAGGTGAAGAGAGGCTCTCCTGGGTTGAGTTAGTATAAATACTAACTCCCTAACCTGACCCGAAACCCAAAAGACCTGAAACAAAACCGCAAAGAAAACAAAACCTGGAAGCTCTCTGACCGCTGTGCGGTCGACCGCGTAGGTCGACCGCCACGGTCGACCGCGTCGGTCGACCGCGCAGCACAAAAATGCCTGCTGTTGGGCATTTCACACGCTGGCCATAACACTCGATTTCTCTCACTTAAAATCACTTGTTGGGTTCTCAAACACAGATAATTACATTCATATGACATATATATGTGTATATATATGATTATTCATCACAAGGAAAATATTTACTATTAATAATTCACATATATTTATTATAGAAATTTTCGGGGTTTTACATTCTTCCCCCCTTAAAAGAATTTCGTCCTCAAAATTCGGAAATCATGCGAACTTGAAATATGAACTCTTAGATAACCTTATGGAGATATTTACACTTAACGATCTAAAATGATAATATTCTCGCTCAAATCCTAATCTAGTGGAACTAGTACATCGGGCGAAAAATCCAAACAAGGAACCCCCCATACATATACCATGTGTTCCAAAAGATTAAAAATTAAGCGAAAGTATTCTCATTATAGCGTTAAATGCAAACATAACCAAAGATATGCACATAAGTTAAGATATGTAATCATAATGAGAATTTATTTACCTGCTCAACCAAGTGTGGATAGTCACGACGCATGTCCTCTTCGCGCTCCCAAGAAATCTCCTCAATGCCTCCTCGGTTCCACTGAACTTTCACCAAGGGAATTACCTTGTTTCTAAGCCTCTTGTCCTCTCTGGCAAGAATACGAACCGGAATCTCAATAGTAGTCAAATCATCCTGAAGCTCGATCTCCGGTGCATCCAATACTCGCTGCTGCTCCTCATCATGCAAGTGCTTCTTAAGCATAGAAATATGGAACACGCTGTGTATACTAGACATCGATGCTGGAAGATCTAGTCTGTATGACACAGCCCCAATGCGCTCTAGGATCTGAAAAGGCCCAATATATCTCGGTGCAAGCTTCCCTCGCCTACCGAATCACTGTACGCCTTTCATAGGTGATACCTTAAGCATAACCAAATCTCCAACCTGAAACTCTAGGGGTCTTCGCCTCTTATCTGCATAGCTCTTCTGCCGACTCTGAGCGGCTAAAATCCGCTCCCTGATCAAAGCCACCTTTTCAGTGGTCTGCCTCACTAGCTCGGGCCCAAGCATCAAGCTATCCTCCGGCTCGGCCCAACATATCGGTGATCTACAAGGTCTCCCATACAATGCTTCATACGGGGCCATACCGATCGTCGCTTGATAACTATTGTTATAAGCGAACTCTACCAGTGGAATATGATCCTCCCAACTACCTTGGAAGTCAATGACATATGCCCGCAACATGTCCTCCAACATCTGATTCACCCTCTCCGTCTGGCCATCCGTCTGGGGGTGAAATACACTGCTATAAGATAGCGTGCTGCCAAATGAGTTCTGGAAACTCCTCCAAAAATGTGAAGTGAAAACCGATCCTCGATCTGACACGATCGTGTCTGGTACTCCGTGAAGTCGAACTATCTCCCGAATGAAGATTCTCGCATAAGCCTCGGCTGTATAAGTGGTCCTCACTGGAATAAAATGTATTGACTTCGTCAACCAGTCCACTATCACCCAAACTGAATCATTCCCCTTCTTCGACTTCGACAACCCCACAATAAAATCCATGAAAATATCTGCCCACTTCCACTCTGGAATGGGTAAAGGTTGCAGTGTCCCTGCCGGTCTTTGATGCTCTGCCTTCACCTGCTGATAGGTAAAACATCTAGCCACATAGTCTGCAATCTCTCTCCGCATACCACTCCACCAGAAACGCCTCTTCAGGTCTTTGTACATCTTGGTATTCCCTGGATGTACTGTGTACCAAGTACGGTGCGCCTCATCCAATAACTCCCTCTTCAACTCTGCACTGGCTGGCATAACCAATCTACCCTTCATCCGTAATCCTCCATCTGTTCCAATGGTCCAGTCCGCCTTAGGCTCTTTGGAAATCTTCCCCTTACGGGTTTGAATCCAAGAGTCCTCCAACTGAGCTCTGACAACCCTGTCACTCCAAGATGGCTGCACTGACATAGCTCCCAAGAATGCACTGGTTCCTCTAATCTCGGGTCTAATATCAAACTGGCTAAGAGTGATAAGATCTCTGTATAAAGAACACCTCAAAGCCGCAACCCGATGCCGACGCTTCCTACTCAAAGCATCTTCTACGACGTTCACCTTCCCTGGATGATACTGAATCGCATACTCGTAGTCCTTGATAAACTCAATCCACCTCCTCTGCCTCTAATTGAGTTCCTTCTGAGAAAAGAGGTACTTCAGACTCTGATGGTCTGTGAATAGCTCAAACTTCACTCCATACAAGTAGTGCCTCCATGACTTCGGTGAAAACACCACTGCTGCTAACTCCAAGTCATGAGTGGGGTAGTTCTGCTCATGCACCCTCAACTGCCGTGAGATATATGCTACTACCCTCTGAGTCTGTATCAATACGTCTCCTAAGCCTGCCAACGATGCATCTGTATACACGACGAATGTCCTGTCGCTACTCGGAATAATCAGAACCGGCGCTGTAGTCAACTTAGCCTTTAAAATATCAAAGGCCTTCTGGAACTCCATGCTCCATATGAACTATACACCCTTCTTCGTAAGGCATGTAAGCGACGTAAAAATCTTCGAGAAGTCCTGAATGAACTTCCTGTAATATCCAACTAAACCCAAAAAAGCTGCGAATCTCTGACACCGTCTTCGGTGGCTCCCAATCAAGAACTGCTGTGACCTTAGCCGGATCCACCGCTATACCCTTTCGACTGATAATATGGCCAAGAAATCTGACTTCTGAAAGCCAAAACTCACACTTGCTGAACTTGGCATACAACTAGTGCTCCTGAAGGGTCCTCAACGCTATCCGTAGATGCTCCTCATGATCTGCCTCCGATCTCGAGTAAATGAGAATATCGTCGATGAACACGATCACAAACTGATCTAAGAAGGGACGAAAAACCCGGTTCATCAAATCCATGAATACTGCGGGTGCACTAGTCAACCCAAATGGCATGACCAGGAACTCGAAGGATCCATATCGAGTAAGAAAGGCGGTCTTGGGAATATCCATCTCCCGAACCCGCAACTGATGATAGCCGGAACGAAGATCAATCTTCGAGAAATACTGCGCTCCCTGCAACTGGTCAAACAAGTCATTAATCCTAGGTAGTGGGTACCTATTCCGGATAGTGACCTTGTTTAACTCTCTATAATCTATGCATAATCTCATACTACCATCCTTCTTCTTCACGAAGAGTACTGGCGCGCCCCACGGAGAATGACTCCGGCGAATGAAACCCTGAGCTAACAACTCGTCCAAATGGGTCTGCAGCTCCCTCATCTCAGCTGGTGCCATGCGATAGGGTGCGCGGGATATCGGGGCTGTGCCTGGCTGCAACTCAATACAGAACTCGACCTCTCTCACAGGAGGTAACCCAGGTATGTCCTGAAAGACATCCTGATAATTTGAGACAACTCTAGTCTCCAATAAGTTAACTCGGCTCCCTGATCCCGTCGCATCACCTCCTCGATATACGCCAAAAATGACTCCGCAAATTGGATGCCCTGAGAGGTAGCTACAATCATCTCGGACCCATCGAACGCTCGCAACTTGACCGTCTTTGCAAAGCAGTCAATACTAATATGGTAGGAAGACAACCAATCCATACCAAGGATGACATCGAACTCGAACATATGCAACACTATCAAATCCACTATGAACTCCGACTCGTCTAGACCGACGGTACACCTCCTACAAACGCTCTCCAGAAGCGATACCTCACCTAAAGGGGTGGAAACAGATAGAGGGGTGTCTCGGGGCTGAGCTACGAGCTGGAGTCTAGTCATAAATGCATGTGAGATGAATGAATGCAAAGCTCCTGAATCGAAAAGAATACGGGCGGGAAGAGAGTTCACAAAGAACGTACCCTTCACTACAGCTCCGCTAGCGCCATGATCACGAGGAACCACTACATATACCCTGCCCGTGGCTGAAGACTGCTCTGCTGATGGTGCTAGAGAATATGGGATAATCTGTCCCTGGGGAACATCCTAAACTGCCCGAATCTGTCCCTCAGTCCTCTGAGCTGCTGGCGGTGCCTCAAGCCTGTTCTGCTGGCTCTGACCTCTACCCTGCTGGCGCTGCTGCTGCTGGTGGTTCGGACCTTTGCCCTGCTGGGCTCCTACTGGTGCGCTACGGCACTCTGATGCCTTATGTCCGACCTTGTGATAGTTAAAACAGGATCCCTGGAACTTGCGCTGCTGATGCGCTCTCTGCTCCTGCTGGGGTCCCCTTTTATAAGGGCCCTGATGCTGCTGCTGATGTCCAGAAAAACCTCTCTTGTTCTTGCCCTTGTCCCCACTCTGTCCGGTCTTCGCCTTCCCTTCCTTGTCTTTCTGGAACATAGAAGTCTCAATCTCCTGAGAAGTGGTAGCCTCAGCTACCTCCCTGACTGAATAAAATCTCCTCGACACGAGGTACCGTCGGAGATTAGGGCGGAGCCCAGCCAAGAACATCTGAGCCTGACGTTCTCCTGTCTGCCACATGCCTGTGAAATGTAACAGCTCCATGAACCGGCTCTCAAAATCAGCCACTGACATGTCCCCCTGAGTCAATCAGAACAACTCAAGCTCCTTCCTAGTCCGTGCTGCAGAAGAAATGTACTGTCCATCGAAGAAATATATGAAGTCCTCCCACGTGAGGGTCAGCCTCTGCTCTGGAGTGAACTGGAGTCGGTACCACCTCCCGGCATCTCCCTTCAGGCTGTAGGATGCCTGTCTCTTCTTCTGGACTGAATCTACACCGAGTATATCGAGAATGTTGCTCACATCCTCCTTCCACTTATGGGTTGCAAGAGGGTCTGGTGACCCCTGGAACTCCGGTGCCCTCATCTTCTGGTACCTCTCTACCATACGGAGCCAAGTCTCCTGCTCTGTGGCTCTGTCTGGGACTGCTAAAGGAATAGCTGCAGGCGTGGCCTCTGGAGGTCTCTCTCTAACAGGAACGGCTGGTATCCCCTGTTGCTGAGCTACCAGTGGTGGTGGTGGCGGTGTCGGTGGTGCTATATGAGTCGTCACCAACTTCTCAATAGCTGTCATCCGAGCGATAAGAGGAGCCATAAGGTCCACCAGATACTGAGGAGCCTACTGGGGCTCGGATGGAGCCTGCTGGGGCTCGGACTAAGCTGGCTGATGGGACTATGCCTGGCTAGCTCTCCTGGTACGGGTCCTACCTCGTCCTGCCATCTCTCTCCTGATGGTAGGAAAAAAAATAAAATTCATGAGTCAAATAGACCTTTATAAATAGCGTATCACAATTCAATTTTTCACGACATATAATATTTGCACAATTACTTTAAACTTATTAAAAAATAGCTGTCAGAAAAAAAATTTCAAATTTTTGAGATATACGCATATATCGTCCTCACTCATACTAGGAAATCCTTTCGGACTCTATACATGAATCTTAAGAAACTCTATCCTAGATCCACGACTCGACACAGGATGATCCTAAGGATACTGGAACTAGAGCTCTGATACCAACTGTGACGCCCCTGGGTTCACATAAGGCTGCAGTCCAAGGTGAAACCAAGAATGTCAAACCTGTCATGCACCACACCGTGCAATAACATGTTTCACCATCACAATTAACATCTATCTAGTAGAATCAATAACAGGTGTAGGTACAAAAGCAAGTAAAAGATGATACACGAAGGGCTGATGAAATGATAGTGATCAAATAAATATCTCATCATCCAACAAATGGAAATACATAGTCAATGTCTGAATAAATAAACTGGAGTAGTCACAAGTCTCAAATACAAATATCTAACAAGAATAAATAAGGCACTCCGCCTTTACAAATTCTAGAATAACACCCTCAAATGTCTAACCACACTACAGTGGAGCCCAAAGAAAATAATACATAGCTAGAAAGTAAAGCTGAACACTAAAGTGGTCCGCTATCAACCTGCGACTCTCTGTGCTCCTGGATCGTGACCTGAAAGGGGGAGGGACAACGAGCGTCAAAACGCTAGCGAGTAACATCACAACCAACCCCAAGGGAAAAGGGCTCGTTGTATATGAAAGTACAGATAATATATATAATAGATCTAAAATTATTGGTCTTACAAAAGAGGGTTTTAGTATTTAGAAATTTTACATCACGAGAATAGGTACGTCGAGCGAAATAATCCAAACAAGGAAACCCTCATGTATATACCTTATATCTCAAATTTGTAAACTCCTAAATACCAAACCTAAGGTTCTAGTGCAGTAACAATAATAAAAGAAATACCACTAATCTCAGAACACAAGCGCAGTGCCACATCATAGCCTACATGAATATCATGTTAAAATTTGCATAAGTGTCATGCTACATAGTTATCATGACGTGAACTGCTGTCTAATAGGCACATGCAGGGTTAAGAACTATGTCCGATATAAGAACTAACTATTATAGTTTCCAAACTCATGGAAAAAAATGATAATTGTCCAACACGAGGACTGAGAGGGATTATAGTCCAACACGAGGACTTCTATGGATTATAGTCCAACACGAGGACTGTAGAAAATAGTAAAAGGATTGCTACGATACATGTAGTGAAATCTACTTATCAATCTCACAACCAAATCAGTATATAAGTCCCAAATTTATACCCTCAGGTCATCTATCATGCATGGACACATAGTGGGACTAATAACCAAGGTCAGGTGATCCAGACAAACCCTCGAACATGAGTAAAAATACTCAAATACACAAAACAGGAAAAATACAGCAGAGAGTTCGGCGGTCGACCGATCCGGTCGACCGAACTCTGACACGAGCCTGGCAGTCGACCGCTAGGCATCTCGGTCGACCGACCAGACTTCGCGGTCGACCTGATAAATGTCGTGGTCGACCGAACAAGCGTCGCGGTCGACCGAACAAACTTGGCGGTCGACCGAAGCCCTAAAATGAGCTTAGCAGTCGACCGCTCCGGTCGACCGCCAAGCGGACAGAAACCCATATCTGAGTTTCTGTCAGCTTGAAACCTGAAACAAAATTCTTTGTTAAACAAAATCTAACTTGTAGAGGTGTCATGAATCAGTAAAATCGCGAAAATAAACCTTTAAAACTTTGCCACCAAGATTCCATAAATGTATAAACATGATTTACTCATCGTTAACAAAAAAAACAGGGTTTTTACTCCTTTCCTAGGTATTTTCAGATCTAGATCTGTTAACAAAAAACGTTGGTGAGTTTTTAAAACAGATAAAATCTGAAATCCATATTCTATGCCACAATACTCTATTAGCTATTTTAAATACGAATTTGGCTCCATAAAAACCAATAAAAACTCAGTTCTTGACATGAAAACGAAAGGGGTGGGGGTTGGGCGAGAAATTACTCGCCTTGGGTGTTGACGAAAGCCCTAGATCTGCAGGAGGTTGATTCTCTACGCTGCCAATCCAAAATCCCGCTGAAAAATCCTCCAGATCTCCTCCTAAGCACCAAATCTAGCTAGGGTTTGAGATTTGAGAGATGGGGTCTAGGGTTTTGAGCTTGAGGTGAAGAGAGGCTCTCCTGGGTTGAGTTGGTATAAATACTAACTCCCTAACCCGACCCGAAACCCAAAAGACCCGAAACAAAATCGCAAAGAAAACAAAACCTGGAAGCTCTCTGACCGCTGTGCGGTCGACCGCGTCGGTCGACCGCCACGGTCGACCGCGTCGGTCGACCGCGCAGCACAAAAATGCCTGCTACTGGGCATTTCACACGCTGGCCATAACACTCGATTTCTCTCACTTCAAATCACTTGTTGGGTTCTCAAACACAGATAATTACATTCATATGACATATATATGTGTATATATATGATTATTCATCACAAGGAAAATATTTACTATTAATAATTTACATATATTTATTGTAGAAATTTTCGGTGTTTTACAGCAGGACAAAGCGGGGACAAGGGAAAGAACAAGAGACCTTTTTCTGGACCTCAGCAGAAGCATCATGGCCCTTATAAAAAGGGACCCCAGCAGGATCAGAGAGCGCATCAGCAGCGCAAGTTCCAGGAATCTTGTTTTAACTGTCACAAGGTCAGGCATAAGGCATCGGAGTGTCGTAGCGCACTAGCAGGAGCCCAGCAGGGTAAGGGTCCGAACCAGCAGCAGCAGCGACAGCAGGGCAGAGGTCAGGGCCAGCAGAACAGGCTTGAGGCACCGCCAGCAGTACAGATGACTGAGGGGCAGGTTCGAGTAGTTCAGGAGGTTCCTCAAGGGAAGATTATCCCATTCCACCAGCAGAGCAGTCTTCAGCCACGAGCAGGGTTTATGCGGTTATTCCACGCGATTATGGAGCTAGCGGAGCCGTAGTTGAGGGTACGTTCTTTGTGAATTCCTTTTCCGCCTGTATTCTTTTCGATTCGGGAGCTTCGCATTCTTTCATCTCGCATGCATTTATGGCTAGATTCCAGCTCGTAGCTCAGCCTCTAGACACCTCTTTATCAGTTTACACCTCTTTAGGTGAGGTATCGCTTCTGGAGAGCGTTTGTAGGAGGTGTACCGTCAGTTTAGACGAGTCGGAGTTCATAGTTGATTTGATAGTATTGCATATGTCCGAGTTCGATGTCATCCTTAGTATGGATTGGTTGTCTTCCTACCATATTAGTATTGACTGCTTTGCGAAGACAGTCAAGTTGCGAGCGTCTGACGGGTCCGAGATGATTGTAGCCACCTCTCAGGGTAACCATTTTGCGGAGTCATTTTTGGCATACATCGAGGAGGAAATGCGACGGGATCAGGGTGTTGATTTATTGGAGACTAGAGTTATCTCAGAGTATCAGGATGTCTTTCAGGGCATACCTGGATTACCTCCTGTGAGAGAGGTTGAGTTCTGTATTAAGTTGCAGCCAGGCACAACCCCGATATCCCGCGCACCCTATCGCATGGCACCAGCTGAGATGCGGGAGCTTCAGACCCAGTTGGACGAGTTGTTAGCTCAGGGTTTTATTAGTCGGAGTCATTCTCCTTGTGGCGCATCGGTCCTCTTCATGAAGAAGAAGGACGGTAGTATGAGATTATGCATAGATTATAGAGAGTTGAACAAAGTCACTATCCGGAATAGGTACCCATTACCTAGGATTGATGACTTGTTTGACCAGTTGCAGGGAGAGTAGTATTTCTCGAAGATTGATCTTCGTTCAGGCTATCATCAGTTGCAGGTTCGGGAGATGGATGTTCCCAAGATCGCTTTTCTTACTCGATATGGATCTTTCGAGTTTATGGTCATGCCATTTGGGTTGACCAATGCACCTGCGGTATTCATGGACTTGATGAACCGGGTTTTCCGTCCCTTCTTGGATCAATTTGTGATTGTTTTTATCGATGATATTCTCATTTACTCGAGATCGGAGGCAGAACACGAGGAGCATCTACGGGTAGCTTTGAGGACTCTATAGGAGCATCAGTTATATGCCAAGTTCAGCAAGTACAAATTTTGGCTTTCAGAAGTCAGATTTCTTGGCCACATCATTAGTAGAGAGGGCATAGCAGTAGATCTGGCTAAGGTCACGGTAGTTCTTGATTGAGAGCCACCGAAGACGGTGACAGAGATTCGCAGCTTTTTGGGTTTAGCCGGATATTACAGGAAGTTCATCCAGGACTTCTCGAAGATTTTGACGTTGCTTACATGCCTTACAAAGAAGGGTGTATAGTTCATATGGAGCATGAAGTGCCAGAAGGCCTTTGATATTTTAAAGGCTAAGTTGACTACAGCGCCGGTTCTGACTATTCCGAGTAGCGACAGTACATTCGTCGTGTATACAGATGCATCGTTGGCAGGCTTAGGAGACGTATTGATGCAGACTCAGAGGGTAGTAGCATATATCTCACGACAGTTGAGGGTGCATGAGCAGAACTACCCCACTCATGACTTGGAGTTAGCAGCAATGGTATTTACGCTGAAGTCATGGAGGTATTACTTATATGGAGTGTAGTTTGAGTTGTTCACAGACCATCAGAGTCTAAAGTACCTTTTTTCTCAAAAGGAACTCAACCAGAGACAGAGGAGATGGATTGAGTTTATCAAGGACTACGAGTTCGCGATTCAGTATCATCCGGGGAAGGCGAACGTCATAGCAGATGCTTTAAGCAGGAAGCGTCGACATCGAGTTTCGGCTTTAAGGTGTTCATTATATTAGGATCTTATCACTCTTAGCCAGTTTGATTTTAGACCCGAGATTGGAGTAACCAGTGCATTTTTGAGAGCTGTGTCAGTGCAGCCATCTTGGAGTGACAGAGTTGTCAGAGCTCGGTTGGGAGACTCTTGAATTCAAATCCGAAAGGAGGAGATTTTCAAGGAGCCTAAGACTGATTGGATCATTAGAGTAGATGGAGATCTCCAGATGAAGGGCATGCTAGTCATGCCAGCCAGTGCCGAGCTGAAGAGAGAGTTACTTGATGAAGCTCATCGTACTCGGTACATAGTACATCCAGGGACCACTAAGATGTACAAAGACCTGAAGAGGTACTTTTGGTGGAGTGGTATGCGAAGGGAGATTGCAGAGTATGTGGCTAAGTGTTTTACCTATCAGCAGGTGAAGGTAGAGCATCAGAGACCGGTAGGAACACTTCATCCTTTACCCATTCCAGAGTGGAAGTGGGCGGACATTTCTATGAACTTCATTATAGGGTTGCTGAAGTCGAAGAAGGGGAATGATTCAGTTTGGGTGATTGTGGACCGATTGATGAAGTCGGTGTTGGCCTTCTTGTTTTGATGATGTTTAACAAACAATTTACTACTAATGTTGTTTGTCTAGTGTTTGTGCATTCCTATGTATTGTAGACAAACAACGTAGTTGGAGGATGGATGGAATAGAGCTTCAACGTTCATATCAAGAGGAGGTTGGCGGAATTGTGGAGTGAAGCATCGTACAATTCAAGTTCAAGATCCAAGTTTAGCTTCATCCTTGAAGATCCAAGTTTAAGCTTCATCCGCAAGTGTACCAAGTTGAGCTCATTGAAGACCTTCATCAAGCTTGGGTAATTTAGTTTAGGTTTCATATTATGTGTGTTTGATACTCTAAGCTCAATCATATACGCACATACATGTTTTGTTTTGTATATATATAGTTATATATATACATATATGTTTTGGTTTGATAGTTTTCAAGTTTTACTATGAAACAATTGAATATAATTAGAAAACATATTTTTGTTTCATACTTATATGCATATATATGATTTCATCAATATCAATTTTAGTTAGTTCAATGAAATCATGTTTTAGTGCATTATATGTGTATTTTGATAAAATACTACATTCATTGTTTATAGACTTCATAACAATAGTTTACATCTTTCTTCAAGTCTATAAAATCATTTTGTAAAGTTTCAAAAGTTGGTTTAGGTCAAAACATCAAACTCATGTGTTTACATTTTCATGTTTTAGACTATTTTATAAAATGATGATATTTTTCATTTGGGAAGTCCTTTTTAACAACCAGTCATTGTAGCATGTTTATTATCATGTCTACAATCATTCCCCAAAGTTTTATATTTTTTCGAATTTATTTGATATTTTTAAACAGCTTTTTAAAATCAGCAAATTAGGTTTTTCATGTGTCAGATTTCGGTCGACCGCATCGGTCGACCGATCATTTGATCTTTTATCACTGGGCGACAGAGAGTATGTCGGTCAACCGGTCCGGTCGACCGAAAGCTCCATCGGTCGACCGCACCGGTCGACCGACGATGGTCCAGATTGTTTCTTCGGGTTTTTGCTCTCCGTCAGTCGACCGATAGAATTTCCGGTCGACCGCCTATATTACCGTTGCTTTCCCAACGGCTATTTCCTGAGCTGATTTGCTGGGGCTGTTTTTGTCTTTTGTTAGGGGTTTTGGCTGAGTTTTTAAATGGGTATAAATACCCTATTGTTGTTCTCTTTCAAAAAAAACAAGAGAAAAGTTTCTAAGAGGTTTACAAGTTTTGTTTAAGGGTTTAGTGTTTGTTTAAAAAGCTTTTAAGCATTTACAAGAGTTTGGTTTGTGGAGCAAATTTCACAAGAGCAAGTGGAGATCATCCTTTGGTGTTTGAGCATTCACTCTTCTCCCACTCTCTTGTTATCTTTAGATAAGTGTTTTTAAACTCATCTAGCAATTTATTATTTTGATTATAATTTCCATAAGCTAGATTTATATGGAGTTTAGTTTAATCGTTTTATTGATACTCTTTATTCACACACAACCTATTGAGCTTATTGTATTTACATTCATAGTATAATTTAGGGTTGTGGGTTTGTGACATTGAGAGTGAGCTTAATTGAGTTCTCATCTTGTTTAGAGAACAATCAATTGATTTATATTGTGCCTAATTGTGAGGATTCACTTGTAATACACTTGTACACCGAGAGAAGTGTGTGGTGAGAGACGGGGTCGAATCCAAGAGGAGTGGCATCAGTTGACGTGCCTAGGGAGAGGTTGTAACCGAGCACTTGAGGAGGAGGACACGGGCTAGGACCAACACTTAGTGTGCAAGGTGTGATTGCATAGTGATTGTATTGTGAAGTGTAAACGTTGTTCGGGTGAACGTAGAAAACCCGGTTGTGATAGTGGAGATCTCCTCGAGGTGAGGAGCGGAGACGTAGGTCGTGGGGACCGAACTCCGTAATCATATTGTTTGTTTGTGATTGCATTGGCGCACTTACTTTTATGTTTATATCTTATATCGCCTTTGTATATTGCTTGTTGATTATATTGCCCACTATCTAGTTTAGATTGTTTACCCTTGAGCTTATATATCCTTGCACATACATTGTCTATATCTCTTTGTTAGGATATATCTTGTTGTTCATATTACTTATCCTAGCTCATATACATTGTTGTATTTCATACTTGCTAGGATAACTTATTAATAAGTTTTAATTGGTATTAAATCGGATTAGATTAGTATAAGACCCTAATCACCCCCCTCTAGGGTCAAACAGTCGGCACATTTTATTCCAGTGAGGGCTACTTATACCGTTGAGACATATGCGAGGATATTTATCCGGGAGATAGTTCGACTTCATGGAGTTCCAGACGCGATTGTATCGGATCGAGGTTCAGTGTTCACCTAGCATTTTTGGAGGAGTTTTCGGGACTCTTTTGGCAGCAGACTATCATGCCGCAGTGTTTTCCACCTACAGACGGATGGTCAGACAGAGATAGTAAATCAGGTGTTGGAAGACATGCTGCGAGCTTGTGTTATTGACTTTCAAGGTAGCTGGGAGGATCATATTCCACTGATAGAGTTCGCTTATAACAATAGTTATTAAGCGACAATCGGTATGGCTCTGTATGAGGCATTGTATGGGAGACCTTGTAGGTCACTGATATGTTGGCCAGAACCAGAAGATAGCCTGATGCTTGGGCCAGAGCTTGTGAGGTAGACTACTGAGAAGGTAGCCTTGATCAGAGAGAGGATTCTGGCAGCTCAGAGTCGGTAAAAGAGCTATGCCGATAAGAGACGAAGACCCTTGGAGTTTCAGGTTGGAGATTCAGTTATGCTGAAGGTATCGCCTATGAAAGGCGTGCAGCGATTCAGAAGACGGGGGAAGCTTGCACCGAGATATATTGGACCGTTTCAAATTTCGGAGCGCATTGGAGTTGTGTCATACAGACTAGATCTTCCAGCATCGATGTCTAGTATACACAATGTATTTCATGTTTCTATGCTCAAGAAACACTTGCATGATGAGGAGCAGCAGTGAGTATTGGATGCACCAGAGATTGAGCTTTAGGAGGATTTGACTACTATTGAGATTCCGGTTTGTATACTTGCCAGGGAGGACAAGAGACTTAGAAACAAGGTAATTCCCTTGGTGAAAGTTCAGTGGAACCGAGGATACATTGAGGAGATTTCTTAGGAGCGCGATGAGGACATGCGTCGCGACTACCCATACTTGTTTGAACAGGTAAATTAATTTTTATGATATGTATCTTATATTATGTTTATATCTTTGGTTATATTTACATTTAACACTAGAATGAGAATATTTTCGCTAAATTCTTAATCTTTTGGAACACATGGTATATATATGAGAGGTTCCTTGTTTGGATTTTTCGCCCGATGTACTAGTTCCACTAGATTAGGGTTTGAGCGAGAATATTACCATTTTAGATCGTTAATTATAAATATCTCTATATGTTTATCTAGAAGTTTATTTTTCGAGATGCGTATAATTTTCGAATTTCGAGGATGAAATTATTTTAAGGGGGAAAGAATGTAAAACCCCGTAATTTTTATAATGAATATATGTGAATTTTTAGTGATAAATAATTCTTTTATAATAAATAATCATATATATTATAGATAAATATAATAACTAGTATTTGGGAACCCAACAAGTGATTCTATGTGAGAGAAATCTTGTGGATAGTTAGCATGTTGATAAACAACCAAAGCAGGCAGTTTTACTGCTGCGCGGTCGACCGCGATGGGCGCGGCGGTCGACCACGCAACAGGCAGATTTTTTTTCTGGGTTTGGGTCTTAACGGGTTTCGGGTCGGGTTTGTGGGGTTAGTATATATATACTTATACCCGAGAGACTTCTCTTCATCTAAAATCAGAAACCCTAGCCCCCCTCTCTCCCCTCAGACCCTAGTTTTCATTCTTTGGTGATTTGGGAGGAGCTTAGAAGGGTTTTTCAGTGGATTTTTGGTGGGATTCAGCGAAAGGGATCATCCTCCTATAGATCTAGGGTTTTATTCTCATCAGAGGTGAGTAACATCTCGCCCAACTTCGCCCCTTTTAGTTTTCATGCTTAAACTTGTGTTTTAATCCGGTTTTATTGGGCCTAAATCGTATTTTATGTATAGATAACAGATCTTTATGGCATATGATGTGAGAATCAAACTTTTCAGATTTTAAAAGCTCACCAACGAATTTTAATTAATGAGATCTAGATCTGAAAATGTTTTTAGCAAAAGTTAATCCTGTTTTTACTGTTTTAAAAACATCTAAATCATGTTTATATATGTTTGGGATCTTGGTGATAGATTTTAAATGTTTAAATTTGTTGTTTTCTGCCAAATTACACATTGGAAATATTAGAATTTCAATAACATAAGAAATCATCAAGTGTAACTATTTTCAAAGCTGACAGAAACCCTTACTGGGCTTCTGTCTGCTTCACAGTCGACCGCGATGGACGCGGCGGTCGACCGCTGGGCGTGCAGGAGGGCAGAGACTATCTGCCCTCTGCCTCTGCGTGGTCGACCGCGGTGGGCACGGTGGTCGACCGTGGGTCGTTCAGTTGAGCATTAGGGTTTCTGCTCTGGTCGCGGTCGACCGTGATGACCTCTGCGGTCGACCGCCGCTCAGTTTTTTGAGCTCAGTGATCTTCGGCTCTGTGCGCGGTCGACCGGGGTGACCTCTGTGATCGACCACCGCATAGATTCTTTGCCTTGTTGGTTTTTGTTGAGTATTACGCCTGTTGGGGCGATTTTCCTCGATTTTCTGATTTTGGCTTTCAGTCTTACTATGTATCTATGCATGATAGATGACCTGAGGGTACCAGTTTAGAATTGCACACCGAGTTGAGTGTGAAATCTGTACAGTAGATCTTTCTATGTATATTAGCAATATTTGCACATTGCACAGTCCTCGTGTTGGACTATAATCCATAGGAGTCCTCGTGTTGGACTATAATCCATTTCAGTCCTCGTGTTGGACATTTACTCATTTGTACCATGAGTTGGTAAATCACTATATCTAGTTCATGTATTGGACACCTGTATTAACCCTGCATATGGCACTTCACATGAGGTTATGACATGACACTCATGTAGGTTATGACATGACACCTATGTTAGTTATGACGTGATTCAGTATTTATGTTCTGAAATGAGTTGTATTTTCTTTTTATTATTGTTCCCGTACTAGTTTTCAGGTTTGGTGTTTAGGGATTTACAATTTGAGATACAAGATATATACATGCGGGTTTCCTTGTTTGGATTATTTCGCTCGACGTACCTATGCTCGTGTTGTAAGTTTCTAAATACTAAAACCCTCTTTGATAGGATCCATGATTTTAGATTTATATGTATTAACTGTATTTTTCTTACAACGAGCCCTTTCCCTTGGGGTTGGTTGTGATGTTGCTCGCTATCGCTTTGACGCTCGTTGTCCATCCCCTTTTCAAGTAACGAGCCAGGAGCCCAGAGAGTCGCAGGTTGATGGCGACACACTTTAGTGTTCAGCTATCTATTTTTAGTTATGTTTTATTTTGGAGCTCCACTGTAGATTTTGTTAGACATTTGAGGACTATATTTTAGATGTTGTAAAGGCGGTGTGCCTTATTTCCTTTACTCAGATATTTTGTATTTGAGACTTGTTAAGAACTCCAGTTTATTTACTTCAGCCATTGACTATGTATTTCTGTAGGTTGGATGATGAGATATCTATGTGGTTGTTATCATTTCATCAGTTATCACTTGTATTATCTTTTACTTGCTTTTGTACCTGCACCTGTTGTTGACTCTACTAGAGAGATGTTAATTGTGATGGTGAAACATGTTATTGCACGGTGTGGTGCATGGTAGGTTTGACATTCTTGGTTTTACCTTGGACTGCAGCCTTGTGTGAACCCAGGGACGTCACAATTTCTCACCAAAATTGATGGTCAAGAGAAGAAGTCGGTGCTTGTAAACTAAAATTTTCTCTAAGAGAAAGAAGATAGTAAACGGATATAGAATTTTTTTTCTCGGTTTTTTTGTTTGATTTATGTTAATTTTCAAAACCAGATTTTGCCATGTATTTTTAGTAACAAAAATTTTAGAAATTTTTAGTAATTGATATTTTCATGATTTTTGAGAGATATATTAAGAGATTGATGATATGAGAAAGATTGATGGGTTGTTTGAAGTGAATGGTTTAGATTTAAAGTGATTTTTTAGATTTTAAATTAGAATTGCGATCAACAGTTCGAAGGGTTGTACACGTGGCAAAAATATTTGTATATGAAAAGCTGATGTGTCAAGATGTGGAGAATTCAAACTCTTTCAGTTCTCCTTTAAAGTATACACTAATAAAGATGTTGGTAGATTGGATTTATTTTATATCTTGTAGTGTACATTTATTTTCAAGCTCTTTTAGTATTTCGCTTATTTTCATGCTTTGTAGAAATTATTTTCCTGTATTTTTTATAGTGTAGATTTACTTTTATGCTCTTGTATTTTTTTAGTTAGATTTCTTTACTGCTCATAGTTTAGATCTTTATTACTTTGTCCTTGTTCTTATTCTTATTTTTGTAGTTAGATTTTATTTTAGGTCTCTTTCTTTTATAATTTCTAGCCTAGATTTTATTTCTTTCTTTTTATTTTCTAAAATGTGCAACTAAATCTTATAGGAATTATAGAATTGTGTGAAATTAGTTTGATTTTTTTGATGATTTATAAATTACTCTCTTTATGTTTAAATGATCATACTTAGGATAATCAACTAGAAAACTAATTGGTAGAAAAAAAATTAATAATCTATATTTATCTGAAGTGGTTTGATAGGTTATGCTTATAAATTCTAAAATTACTATCTAGTTGTTATTCTTTTCATAAATAAAATATTTATTTGGATGATAATTTGATAGGTATACTTTTCCTAAGTAGTTTGATAGTTTATGCGTAGTAAAATTTATAAGTAAAATATGATAAAAAGAGAGTATTTCATAAAGCCTAAATAAAATTAACTTGTGGATTCAATTTTATTACTTGATTTTCTCCATATTTTACTTATTTTGATTTTCCTATTTTTAATTAATTTTCCTAGTCTTGATTTTATTCTTTTCTATTTTCTTTATTTCTCCATCTTGTATATTCTTTATTTTTTTAATTTATTCACTCTCTTTCTCCTCTCGTGCTCTAGTTTTCTTTCATGTGTATATAATGACACATTCTTTATATCTCTTCACTTTACTCTACTATGTTCACACACAAGTTTTGGACCCAATTTAGAATATTTCCTACATATCTTCCTTGTGAGATCAACATTGTATCTATAGTATAACTTGATTATACACTTGCAATCTTGACACTATCTTCACAATTTATCAAGTTTTTGGCCCGTTGCTGGGGAAAGGTGCTTGTAATTAGGATTTTTCAATTTTGATTCTTTGATTTATGTGTTTTCTTGTGAAGGAATAAATTTGAAGCTTAAAGATTGAGGATTAAAGAATAAAGACTTGCTTAAAAAGTTAAGTCATCTTTCTAGTATTTTCAATTCCACCCTCTAGTTTAGTTTCTCACAAGTAGAGACAATTATGATCTAATAAAAAATAAAAAAAATAAAATTTACTCTTGTCGACCCTAATAAAATCCACCTTCCACTTAAACAACTACTAACTAGATAATAATATAAACAAGTTATTTCTTTCTCACATTTATTTGATTGTTAATCCTAATTAAAAAATATTTTTCTTTTTACACCCTTTTATTGTTGCTTTTACTGTTGGGGTTGCATTGCATATGGTTAGTATGAATTTACCAAATTGATTTGAGTATTTTAATTTGAGCACTCACTTGAAAATACTTTTAAGAGTAATATCCCCTAATCAAGATAAGATGAGAGATTTCATCACTCTTTTCTTAGCAGACAAATCACTAATTCCTAACTACACAAACTCAATCCTTTAAAACTCATTAAACGTTGGCCCATTAAGGAATAAGAAATTCATAAGTGAACTGTTTTAAGTTTACTTGAATCCTTTAGTGTCTAAGTCAATGTTTAGTATTGTGCAAAGTGGTCTGCAATGAAAGAGCTATTTAATTGGTCTTTAACCTCCCTCTAGTACTATTCTTACCTGGCTAATTGACTAAGTAAACATTAATCTTTTTACTCAAGTATTTTTTGGTTAGGAGCTAGTCTAGTTAAGTCTAAGCTTAACTCTAGAATTTGGAGTGATTATTTTAAAGTAGTTGATCTTCATTTATTTTAGTTAGGCTTTACTTTTTATCCTTTTTCTATTTTATCACTAATCTTTAAGAGCTTTTAGTTTTTCCAAAAAAATTACTAACTTTTGTTTTCTTAGATCTTTTTTCTAATTTTCTTTTTAGAGATTAAAAATTTTTAAAAAGAATTTACTTTAGTGTATACAAGTTTGCATTAGAGATAACACCAATTGTTTAATCTGTGTTGAATTAATTTTTGAGACTAAATTAATTTTTAAGACTAAACAAATGGTAAATCTTAATCCACTCATTCTTCAATACATGTGTTATCCCGAAAAAGAGAGTGAGTCTGATTCAAATTTTGAAGAAATATTTGGTGATGAAATCAAAATATTTGTGAAATTTGAATCAAAACTAGTTTTTATGGAGTCAGACATAAGTCTATCTAATCTTATCTTTAAAGAACTTTTTGCTGATGAGCTTAGGTTTCTTAAAAATATAAAACAATCAGTTTATCATACCTCGACCATGAATCTTGAGTTTGAGAAAATTTTTAAAAAAGAATTGGTTGTGTTATGACAAAATTTTAGTCATCAGGAACCAGAGTTTAAATTTGAGACTAGGTAATTCCAAAAATACAAGAATTATATATGCCTTCAAATACTGTAGAAATAATTAAAACTTTAGAGTGTATAGAATTTAAGCACATAACCGAGCTTATCATTTTAGACTTCCTTAAAACTCATGTTAAAATTTTTAGCAATAAGGTATGATGTGATGTAAAATGCGAACTTTTTGTTTTCAATATTTTATGATATAACTTTATTCTTTGTCCTAAAATAATAAAGATAATTTGTACTTTTTTTCCTTTGAGAGTTTCTTGTTGTTTTAAAAAGAGAAAAAAAAGAGAGAAAAAGACAAAAAAAAAAGAAAAAGGAAAAAAGAAAAATTTTGAAACAAAAGAAAAAGTAAAAAATTAAAAAAAAAGAAAAGTGAAAAAAGAAGTAAATTTTGGCTGCATCCTCCTCATACCAAAAACTTTGGTACATCCTTCTCATACCAAAGATAATTACAGATTTTTTATTATTGGTTTAGGTCGATCGAGCAAAATATAAGTGTTTTATTTCCTATCTACTTTACTTTGTACATCATAGAATTTGCATTGAGGACAATACGAAATTTAGATGTGGGAGTGGGGACACTCATCCTTCCTCTTTATTTTGTTATTTTTTATTCTTTTTTACTTTTTATTTTCTTTTCTTTTCTTTCCTTAAAAAAATTATCACTTTCCAACTTGAAAGAGCTAATTAATATTTGATGTACTTGATAAATTTTAAATTTTTTAATTCTTAGTTAATTTTATACTCAAATTAACCTTTCATGATAACTCTAAATAAGTTTCTTAAGAAATAATTTTCAAATTAGCATACTTCACTATAGTCTAATTTAGACTTTTAATTAAGATAATAAATTTTTTTGCATACTTAGCTTAGAGCAAAAAATAATTTTTTAAGTTCTCTTAATATAAATATTTTTTAAGACATGTATGTTTGTATGTATGTGTGTGTGCGTATAAAATTTACAAAAAGAATAGTCCAAAAAATGGACACAAATAAAAATTCTCTTGAACTCCAAGGTGGTTCTATTTTACTGAGCCTAAATTGATCTAGTGATTAAGCTAGAGGAGTATTTCCATACTTAATAACCTAAGCCCATTTGGGCTAGGATCCATTGCTCCACAACTTATAAGATGATAACGTAAAAAGTCCGATAAAGTAGAAAAAAATCACTAAGGAATAACGAGCATGTATATGTATACATGTGTATATGTGTGTGTATATAATAAAACAAGAAAAATATTTTTTATATATAAAGTTAAATTTATTATATGTTCTTAGAAAATAATTTGATTAAGAGGCTTGAAAATTATTTGAAATAAAGAGTTAGAATTTTTTTAAAAACCTTTTAATTAATTTTTAAATTAGACTTAGTTTTGTATAACTATAATGAAAAGATTTTCTAAGAGATTTCTTAGAGTTATACATAAAAATATTTTCTTGGGTAAAAACTAGCTTCAGTTAGACTATTTAAATATATCAAGTGAATTAATTATATATTAACTTCTTCAAATTGGTAAGTTTACCGGATTTTTTAGTATATTCACTGCAAACTCTCACGAAACTACAATTCGTCCACTAGGATAACCAAGGGGTTTAAAGGCTTGTTGCATATGCTAAATACAACTATGATTCCTACGAAAGTGAGTTAAGATTTTTTTTCTTTCTTTCTTTTTCATTTTTCTTTCTTTAATAGAGGATTAGCAGAAGTTTAGGTGTGGAGGTATTTAATCATCACATTTTATTATATTTTTATACCATTATTATCTATTTTATTTGAATAAATATATCACTAATAACATGTTTTTCTCTAAATTTGCAGGAAATGAATATTTAACGGATAAGAACCCAAAAGAATTGAATTCCTCTTTTTTTTTACTTTTTATTGAAGCTTTTATTGAAGCTCAAGATCAAGCTAAGCAGCCTATAAAAGCCCAAAGAGTCTAAGAATTTTAGCCAAATTCTGAAATAACTACCGATATTAGTATCAATACGAGTATTGATACCTGTATCGATATTAGTATCGATACTCAGTAAATACTTATAGATTAAAAACTAAAATTATTTTAATTGGGAGTTAAGTTTGACCTAAGAGATAATATTGATGTATTTTATAAATAGGGATAGGGAGTGAGGGTTTGAGGGTGTAAATTTTTTTTGCAAAAGCTCCATTTGGAGAGGAGAGTTGCTCTTAATTGAGAAAACATTCTAAAATTATAAACTTTTTCTATAATTAATGAAAAAATTCTCCACCTTTCAAAAATAAATCTTTTTTGAAGGTGAAGATGAAGATTTGTTTCAAGGGGCTAGCCCCTTTCAATGTAATTTTTTTTATTTTTTTCTCCTTATTTTCTTATTTTATAAATTCATGGTTTAGGACTTTATTTTTTTATGTTGGAGGATAAATTTATTTTATGCCTTGTAGCATGGATTTACTTTCAAGCTCTTTTAGTTTTTTATTCTTTATTTTTCATGCTTTGTAAAATTTATTTTCTTGTATTTTTCTTTTATAGTGTAGATTTACTTCTATGTTTTTGTATTTTTGTTAGTTAGATTTCTTTCTTGCTCATATTTTAGATTTTTATTACTTTGTTCTTATTCTTATTTTTGTAGTTAGATTTTATTTTAGATCCCTTTCTCTTATACTTTCTAGCATAGATTTGATTTTCTTCTTTTTATTTGTCAAAATATGCAACTAAATCTTGTAGGAATTCTAGAATTGTATGAAACTAGTTTGCTTTTTATGATTTATGAATTACTCTCTTTGTGCTTAAAATGATCATGTTTAAGATAATCAACTAGAAAACTAATTGCTAGAAGAAGAATTTGATAATCTATGCTTACCTTAAGTAGTTTGATAGCTTATGCTTATGAATTCCATAATTACTATCTAGTTGTTGTTCTTTTCATGAATAAAAATTTTACTTGAATAATAATTTGATAGGTTATTGTTGATGCCAGTTATCTATTAGGGAGTTTATTTGTGGATTGAAGTAGAAGTAGGGTCCTCAAATTCCTTCAGATGACTGGCTTTGGAGCTCGTTGTTCTTTCTTGCACATGAATAACTCGTGAGAGACCGAAATTAGGTTCTCCAGTTGTTCCTCCGGTGATCAAGTCGGCGTTTGAACTTGCACCGGAAAATATAAGATAAATAATGTGTGGAATTGGTTGGAGTTGCATGAAAGCAGAATCAGTTACCTCATGCAGTGTAGCTTCCTTTTATAGTAGATCGGAAGGGCATAAAGGTAACTATAGCCGAGTCTAAGCAGGCAACTAAGTCGACAGGTCTCTTATGGGTGTCCGCTATAGGCGAGGATGAGTCATCTAAGCAATTAGTGTAAGGGCGATAGTAGCTGCTTGGCACTGACTGGGTCCGATAAGTCATGAAGACTATGGAGGCTAGAACAATGATAATTCTAACAATATATTTAAGTCGAGGGTAGTTGATTATCGGCGGGAGGTTCAAGGATCCACTGCCTCTCTAGCTGTCTGGTTGAAGGCCGACAAACACCATCTTTTTAGTCGGTTATGCGAGTTATCGGCTGAAAATAGCAGGCCGAGTGTGGAGTCTTGTGGGCTTCATCTGGTAAGTAGGTCGGTAAGTACCACCTTTCGAGTTAGCCATGTAAGTTGTAGCCCTATGGAGTTGGCAGCAAGAACAACTCAAGTTATCAGTTGCTAGAGTAATCTGATTAAGTGTGGAGTAGGACACGCGTTAGCTTCCTAGCAGAGATTAACACTAGGTTATTTTTCAGCCTATAATAGTAGTCCCCTTCCACTCGAATTTGGCTGGCTGAGTATGGGTGGAAGTTCAAACAGTTGTCGGTCAAAGAGTTCTGAGGCACATTTATGTGAAAAGCGATGGGTTATTGTTGAAGTGACCTTTTGAGATCAGCAGATATGATGCGCTGCCATCGCTTTGACTTATGAGATGGGTGGCAAATCGATCAATTGGTAGCGCTTCATTTTTCGTACGGTCAATTTGACTTCTGAGATTGATCTCAACCGTCTGTTCCTGATTGAGTCAGCCGCTCTGATCTTGACATGTGTATGTACTCTTAGCTTATATATAGCCCATTTATGAGAACTCATAGTTACAAAGTATCTGCACTTTGATCCTTGAAACCCTAGCTTTCTGCATTGAGCTATCTCTGATGAAGACTTCAACGAATTATGATGGCTTCCACCGCCTCCACTTCTGGCCATAATGAGATGAGGATCAACCTCTACCGTCAATTTCGCTCGAAGATCTGTGCAACAGAGCTCAAAGCTTATTACAATTGCTTTGATCTCCCTAAAGCTTTCACTTTGTTAACGCCAAAGAGATTGGAAGTTGCATATCACCATGGAAATGATAGGGCTCTGATTTATGAAGCATTTGGAGTATGGGCTCCGACTACCGCTTCACCCCTTCATCCGTCAAGTTTGCGAGGTCCTGGAGGTGTTCCCTTCATAGATCAAGCTAAACTCCATCGCGTCTTTGATAGCGTATGTGGTAATCTGCTACTGAGTCTACACGTGTCGGGCCATCTTGTCAGCGTCAAAACGGCTAAGAAGGAAGGGCATTATTACTTCCAAAACTTGGGTGGCTTCAAGCTCATCCTGAACGCTCCTGACTTGAACAAGGATTAGAAGGAGAAGTTTATGTGGGTATTTAGGATCGACCCTATCCTGTCTTATCTGACTTGGCCTGAGGTTAAGAAGGGTGTGCAAAAGCTATGCCTACTTATGAATGAGGATAGGCATGAGTTTAATAAGATCTGAGCCTATACTGGGTCGAGGGAAATCAACAATCTCTTTGAACTAGTTGTCCTCTAAGTGGTCAATCTATCCCATGTGCCACCGACTGAGGAGGATAAGATCCAAGCTACAGTCTTGGCACTCCAAAGAGTCAAAAAAGGCGCAACTAAGGTTGGCAATCAGGCCCCAGAAGTGCTTTTATCGATGATGTGCCTTGGGTTTACTCATGAAAATAACATCAAGGGCTTTCGAGCGAAGTTGACCGAGTCAAGGCATGCCTTGGTTTTACCCTACTTAGGCACCAAGGCTTTAGTTGATGACATGCCTTGGGTTTACTCATGAAAATAACACCAAAGGCTTTCGAGTGGAAGTTGACCGAGTGCAGGCGTGCCTTGGTTTTACCCTGATTAGGTACCAAGGGCTTTTGGTGTGAGTCGACCATGCTGGGAATGGCTCAGGTTTGTGTTTCTATGAAGGCTTGTGGCACTACAAAGAACAACATAATAAAATTGTTAAAACCAAAAAGATTTTATATTACAAGTGAGTCTTACAATCAGAATTACTGAAAGTATTTTTTGAGATGCTCTATATTCCAAGGATGTTGTAGAATCTTTCCATTAGAGCTTCTCAGCCTATAAGTGCTAGGATGCACTTCCTCAATGATTGTGTAAGGTCCTTCCCAATTGGTGACCAATTTTCCACCCTTAGCATCTCTACAAAAATGACTCTCTGAAGGATGAGATCAGTAATTTTAAATCTTCGAGGCCAGATTTTACCGTTGTAATGCCAGGAGATGCACTGCTAATTGATGATCTAAGATTGGAGAGCTTCTTATCAAACTTCATCAATAATGTCGAGTCTGATTTGAAGCCCCGTAGAATTTAGATCTTCATCAAAACATTTACAATCAGACTATTGGCATGCTGACTTCTACCGAGGTAACCGTCTGGGCTCTGTAAGCTAGCTTAAAGGGGGTTTCTCCCGTGGAGCTCTTATGAATAGTATGGTATGACCACAGAATCCTAGGTAGTTCTTCGACCTAATTTCCAATTACTTTGTCAACCTTCTTCTTCAAAACCTGGAGGATTCATTTGTTGGCGGCCTTGGCGAGCCCATTGCACTTTGGGTGTGCCACTGAGGGGAACCTAAGACGTATCTTCCACTCCTCGTAAAGGCTTCGAAATCCCCTGCTATTAAATTGAGTGCCATGGTTAGTGATGAAAGAGAGAGAGGAATGCCAAATCTACACACAATAGACCTCCACACAAAATTGATAATATTTCCCTTGCTAATTTTGGCCAAGGGTTCGGCTTTGATCCACTTAGGTTAGTAGTCGATAACAACAATCAGAAATTTTCATCGCCCAGAGGCTATGCGGAGAGGCCCTAACAAGTCTAATCCCTATTGAGAAAATAGTACTAGGCTCAAGATGGGAGTAAGCACTATGGTTGAAGCTCGCGACACGCTTGAAAAGAATTGACACTTCTTGCATTGAGAAACGAGTCTCCTTGACTCGACTAAGATGGCAGACCAATAGTATCCTTAACAAATTAGTTTTTTAGTAAGGGTTTTGACCCATGGGTGATTCCTACAGGTCCCTTTATGGATTTCATTAAGAACATAACTGGCCTTTGCCGGCCAAAGACATTGGAGATTGGGCCCTACACTACTGTTGGAGTACGACATGCAATAAATTGGTTATTGAACATGAGATATCTTCGTGAATTCCTCTGTAGACTCATCACTTCAGTAGTATTCTCTATCAGGTTCCCCCCATTAGGTATTAGATGAGTGGATCCATCTAACAGGGTTCTGTAGAAGTCTCGACCTACCTGACCGGGTTCGAAGTCTCCATAATGCTAGGGCCCTCAAGGTGTCTGTATAAACAGGCCCTGGAGTATCTCCTAAACTGGAAGATCGAAGCTTGGACAAGATGTCTGCCTGGGCATTAAGGGCACGGGGGACTTGGGCGATCCTAAAGTTAGTGAACTTGCTCAAAAGCTCCTTGACTGCCTTTAGGTTTATCCTTGAATCTCTAGCCACATAATCTTCTCTTACCTGGTGGACCACAAGTTGGGAGTCGACCAAAATATAGAGAGCTCAGCGTTAGCTGTTAAGGTAGCTCAAAGATATGCTAAGAGGGCTTCATATTTGGCCTTGTTATTTGAGGCAGAGAAACCAAAATCTATAGAGTGCTCGCACGTTGATTTGTCAGAACTGAGCAGGACTACTCCCACTCCATTACTTCCCTCTCCGGAGGACCCGTCCACCTTTAGCAACCACCAGCAGGTGAATTCAGGTGAGTCATGCTCGAAGGCGTGGTGCTCTCGAAAAGTAGGCGTTTTGACGGCCAGAGATGTTGGAGTCTTTGGTTGGGGAACTGCCATGGGTGGAGACAGCTCATCGCCTAATGTGATCATCTCTATCAAGAAGTCAGCCAAAGATTGGGCCTTTATTATTGTTCTCAGATCGAACTGCACATCATATTCACTAAGCTCGACTGACTAGGTGATTGTTCTTCCTAAAGTGGTCGGGCTTCCAAGTGTCTTCTTCAAAGGCAAGCTCTTTTTTACCACTATGGTATGTGCCTTAAAATAGAGGCTAAAGCCTCCTGGCTGTAGTGAAGAGAATAAATGAAGCTTTCTTGACAAGAGTGTAGTTGAGTTCAGCCACCTTTAAGATTTTACTGACATAGTATACTGGTTTCTATGTGTTTTCTTCTTCCCGAACTAAGACAGAGTTGATAGAATCAGCGGAGATGGCCAAGTAGAGATAGATTTCCCCTTCTCTAGGCTAGCTTAGCAGTGGTTTAGTACTCAAATATCGCTTGAGGTCCCTGAAAGGCCTCGTTGCATTCATTTCGTCCAGCCTATGCCTCCCTTCAGCTCCTTGCTTCCTATTAAAGTTTTGAAGAAGGGAAGACTTCCCTCAGCAGATATTGAGAAGAAGCGGCCCGATGCCGCTCTCTTTCCATTCAACCTCTGGACAACCTTCATTATGCAGGATTTAGATAGCTGATCTATGACATCTATCTTCTCGAGGTTGATTTTAATGCCTCGCTGAGTGATCATAAACCTGAGGAATTTGCCTAATTGTACCCCAAAAACGCACTTGGCTAGGTTGAGCTTCATGCGATAACGTGGGAGGACAGAGAAGGTCTCTTCAATATCTGATGCGTGAGATGATGCCTACTTTAACTTCACAAGGATATCATCTATGTAGGCTTCCAGGTTACGCCCGATCTAGGGCTTGAATATCTTAGTGACCAACCTCTGATAAGTGACGCCTGCATTCTTAAGACTTAAAGACATCACCTTTTAGAAATAGGTCCTTTGGTCTGTGATGAATGAGGTCTTCTCTTGATCCTATTCCACCATAAAGATTTGGTTATAGCCGAAGAAAGCATCCATAAAATTGAGTAATTCATGACCTACACTCTCATCCACAAACTGATTGATCCTAGGCAGGGGATAGCTATATTTTGGGAAAGTTTTATTTAGATCTGTGAAGTCCACGCACATCCTATATTTGTTATGGGACTTTTTCACTAATACTACATTAGACAGCCACTTCAGGTATTGCACTTCCCTGATGAAGCCAGCTATAAGAAGTCAGTCAACTTCATTGGCAGTCGCCTTTTGCCTCTCGGGGCCGAGATGCATTTTCTTCTATCGAATCGGCTTGGTGTGCTGACAACTCATGGCTTGCTACTTCGATGGGATTTCTCAGCATGTCTTCGGGCCCCCAAGCAAATACATCCGTATTCTCACGTAGGAACACAATCACAACTTCTCGATAGTGTTCAACGAGGCTTGATCCTATATTGATCTTCTTCACCCCATCCAGGTCGATCAGTATCTCATAGAGTTCTTCAACGAGGGTCATCTGCTGTCACACTAACTCTTTCTCCATTTGGAGGCATGCCTTCTTGATTAATAGGGTCTCCAATACTCCCTTTCCTTTTATCTAGAGTAGATAACAGGATTAGGGCTCTCGTTGGTTGCTTCTGGCAATTCCGACTCCTTCAGCAGTCGGGAACTTCACCGTTTGGTAGTAAGTGGAGGGGACTGCCTACAAGTTATTAAGGTAGTTCTTCCCAAAATAACATTGTAGGCCGACTTAAAGTTCATCACTAGAAAATGGGTTTGTACAGTGGACTGACAAGGGTATTCGCCGACCATTAAGGAAAGATTGATCATTCCTTCCCGCATGAGTGAATGTCTTGTAAATGCAATGAGAGGACCCCGACAAGGCTACACCCTGGACTTATTGATGCCCATCTGATTAAAGGCGTTGATGAACAAGATATCAGTTTAACTCCATGTGTAGACCAAAATCCTCTTGATTTGGAAGCCATCAATTTCAGTCGATATGATAAGATGGTAGTCATGAGGCATCCAACACCTTTCAAGTCAGAATCAACAAAAGAGATGGATTGATCTATCATCGGTTTCTTATCGCATAGGTTGACCTACAATGCTCGTCTGGCATACTTCTTAAGAGTGTTGTTAGACATTCCTCCTATCGCAAGGCTGCCACTAATAGTGTTGATGACCCCCCTATTGCTGG
This sequence comes from Asparagus officinalis, assembly GCF_001876935.1. NCBI lineage: Eukaryota > Viridiplantae > Streptophyta > Magnoliopsida > Asparagales > Asparagaceae > Asparagus > Asparagus officinalis. Next base: position 98,998,066 of record NC_033801.1, on the reverse strand, counting down.
TCTTGACAAGCCGGGTGTCAGGTGGCTGCTGGGGATGAGGTGATCTAGAGCGAGACCTCCTGTTGGATTTCCTAGGAACGGTCCTCTCCTATCCTACTGAGATATAAGATTCTTCAAGAATCCCCTATGTATTAAGTTCTCTATATCTCTCTGGAGAACTCGACAATCACTGGTATGATGGTCGTGATCTCAATGGTACCAACAATATAGCCTAGTGTCTCAAGATCGAGGATCCGACTTTATACCTTGTGGAGTGGAATTGAGGAATCCCTCTTTTTGTACTAGGTAGAGGGTTTTTGTAAGAGAAGTGTTGAGGGTTGCGATGGTTGGCTTCTTGGTGGTTTTCTTTCTCTAATCCCTTTTGTCGGCACTGTTTGGCCTAGGGTCGGTTCTGGGGGGTTCCTTGGTCACCTCCTCTCATGGAGAGGGGTCGGCCTCTGTTATAAGTTCTAGGGTTGGTGTTGTCGTCACTGCTGTTGTTGTTGCCGCTGCCTTTGCTTCAGCTCCCCTAGCCGACTTCTTGTAGGCTCAAGCATCTTCCACATCCATATATATGTGCGCTTTGGCCATCAACTATTCATAGTTGTTGACTCGCTTCCTAACGAACGTGTCAGCCAACTTGTTGCTCTCTAACCCGGCTACAACGGTGGACAAAGCGACCATACTGCCATAGTTGTTGACTTTTAGTTTCTTGGCCTGGAACCTCTTAAAGTAGTCCCAAAGGCTTTCTCCAGATTTTTGTTTCATCTGGAGCAAGACATGTGGAGGTAGCTTTGGCTTAGTGTCAGCCAAGAAGTGATGCATAAACTTCTGGCTGAGCTGCTCAAAGTTATTAATGGACTTATTTGGCAAGGAGTTTCACTATAACTTGGCACTTCCCATCAAAGTGATGAGGAAACATTTATAAATAATCAGCTCCGATACATGTGGAATGGTCATCATATCATAATAATTCTGAGCATGCTTGACTGGATCTCCTTCACCTTTGCACTTCTCTATGTGAGACATATTGAATTTATTGTAGATGGCATTCATGAAGTTGTCGGTGAGGGGAGTTTTGCCCCCAATGGCTTCAACGATTGTTTGAAAAGTCTAGTCGTAACTAGACACAAGATTAGTGGCCGAGGAGCCTAGAGCAATATGAGGATATCGTAGGCTGTGTGATGCCGCCCCTACGGGATGCTCTCGGCTGTCATGACCGTATCTAGGGCTCTCCCATGTTGCTTCCATGTACTGCTAATGCTGAAGAGTATGGACTACAAAATGAGTTTGCTAACGAGGCGGGGGAGAGACATGCTTTGCATAGTCTCCTTGTTGTCCAACCTAGGCTACATGTCCAGGTTGTGGGGGACAAATGGCTGATCTGCTGGAGGTTGAGGAATTAAGAATGATGAGTGTTGTTAGGGAGGAATTCGGTTGAGGAGCTCATTGATGAGAGCAATAAATTGTTGGAAAGACTAAGAGATCCTCCGTGTAGATTCTTCTAACTAGGTCTGAGTGACATAGCCTGCACGCGATTCATCAGGGAGTGGGTCAAAATTTTGACCAGGATGCTAAGAACCGAACATTTTTTATGAAGAAGGATGACGACCCCACTGTCGGTGTCAAACTATTGATACCAGTTATCAAACATGGAGTTTATTTATAGATTAAAGTAGAATTATGGTCCTCAAACTCCTTCAGATGACTGGCTCTAGAGCTTGCTATTCTTCCCTGTACATGAAGAACTTGAGAGAGGCCGGAGTTAGGTTCTCTGGTTGTTCCTCTAACGATCAAGTTAGCATTTAAACTTGAGTGAGAAAATATAAGATAAATAATGAGAGGAATTGTTCAAAGTTGCATGAAAGCAGAGTCAGTTACCTCATGCGGTGCAGCTTCCTTTTATAGTAGATCGGAAGGGCATAAAGGTAACTATGGTCTGGTCCAGGCAGATAGCTATCTCGACAGGTGTCTTACAGGTGGCGCCACTATCGAGGATAAAACATCCAAGCAATTAGTGTGAGTGAGACAGTAGCTGCTTGGTGCTGACTGAGTCCGATGAGTCATGAAGAGTATCGAGACTAAAGCAATGATGACTCTGACAACATATTTAAGGCAAGGGTAGTTGGTTGTCAGCGGAGGTTCGGGGACACATTATCTCTCTAGTCGTCTAGCTGAAGGCCGACAAACACCACCTTTTAGTCGGGTACGTGATTTGTCAGCTAAAAATAGCAGGCCGAGTGTAGAGTCTTGTGGACTTGATCTTGTAGGAAGATCGGTAAGTATCACCTATCGAGCTAGCCACGTAAGTTGCCAGCCTATGGAGTTGGCCGCAGGAGCAACTCAAATTGTCGGTTGCTGAAGTAATTTGATTAAGCGTGGAGTTGGACACGCATCGACTTGCTAGCAGAGATTAACACCGGGTTATATTGTAGCCTATAGCTGTTATATTTTCTTAAGTGGTTTGATAGTCTATGTTTAGTAAATTTAAAGTAAAATGTGTTAAAAAGAGAGTAGTTTATAAATCCTAAATTAAATTAACTTGTGGATTCAATTCCATATTTCTATCTTCTCTACTTTATTTCTTCATTATTTTACTTGTTTTGATTTTCCTCTTTTAATTAATTTTTCTAGTCTTAATTTTATTCTTTTCTGTTTTCTTTATTTTTTCTCCTTGTTTATTCTTTACTTTTTTTATTTGTTCACTCTCTTTCTCCTCTCTTGTTCTAGTTTTCTTTCATGCGTAAATAATCATACACTCTTTATATCCCTTCACTTTTACTCCTCATTGTCTATATACAACTTTTGGATCCAATTTAAAATATTTTCTACACACCTTTCTCGTGCAATCGATATTGTATCTATATTATAATTTGATTATACACTTGCAATCTCTACACTATCTTCACAATTCATCAAATATTTAGATCATAAGATATAAAGTTATAACCATATAAATAAGATACAAATGATATATACACTCGATAATCGATATTTTAATGGATGTATGTCTATGGCTTTTGGAGATTAATTTCATATAGGAAAGACTAATAAATAAGAGTAGAATTGAAAATTGGCGGAAAGACCGTGCTTAGAACGAGCTAAAAAGACTAGTCTGAGTAAAAAACTCTAAGCTTGTCGGGACACAAATGAAAAATAGACCCAAAATTAAAAAGTGTCTCCATTGTTTTAAATTTTCTCGTTTTGCATTATGATAGTGAGTAGAAAGTATATTGAAAGTGAAGGGTGTCATATCAGTATTTTATTCCCTTTCACTTTTTGGACAAATGTGAGAAAGTGATGGAAAGTAGAGAGAGAGGATAGAGTAAAATATTTTTAGATTTGGTACATATCATTTTAGTTTTATTGCCCACTTCCTACAATTATTTTCCATGATAACCAAACTGAACAAGAAAAAAGCAAGTGTTACATCACTTATCACTTCATCTTTCTCTCCTTTTTTACTTTTTATTATCCAAACAAGATTAAATAGAAAGTAATAAGAAAGTACCTTGTTGAGAAAGTAATTTCTCTAATTTTTTACTTTCGTTTGCTTTCTGCTTGCCAGATATTAATCTTGGCAATATTGTAAATAAGTGATGCGGCATAATTATATACCAAAATTGCAAGTGCATAATTTATCAAGTTCTAGTATAAAAAGATATCGATCCCACGAAGAAGGTGATTTTAAGAGATTATTAAACTTGGTTCTTATATTTTGTGCGTGACAATTAGGAATAAAGAATAAGTGTGATTGTATGAGTGGTTGTTTTGATTTATATACAAGAGGTAATAAATTGAATTTTAGAGGAGAGAAGGAAGAATTAAAGAATAAATGAAATCATAAGGCAAGAAATATGAATTAATAAAATCAAGAAATAAAACCAAAAATGAAAAGAAAATTTAAGAAAGTTAAGATGAATGATTCAAAAGAGGTAAGAAATCTAGAATATAATCAACTAACCAATTTCAATTACAAAATATAAACTATTCTCTTTTTATCATATTTCAACTTAGATTTATTAAGCATAGATTATCAAACCATTTAAGGAAAGTGTAACCTATCAAATTATCATCTAAGCTAAAATTACTATTCATGATAAGAACAACAACATGATAATAATCCTAGAATTCATAAGCATAACCTATCAAACCATTTAAGATAAGCATAGATTATCAAATTCTTCTTCTACCGATTAGTTCTCTAGTTGATTATCCTAACATGAATATTTTAAGTACAAGAGAATAATTCATACAATATAAAGAAAATTAGACTAGTTTCATATAATTCTAAACTTCCTACAAGAATTAAATTCACATCTTTAAGAAATAAAAACAAGAAAAAGAACTAATTACAAAATTAAAAAGAAAAGAAAAATCTAAACAAAGGAAAGAAAATGCAAACCTCTAAATAATTCTTCATCTCCATCTTCATCATCCAACAAAGAGAAGAAATATTTAAAGTGGTGAAAAAATTATTATTATTAATTGCAACTAAAGTTACAATTTTTGGAAGGCCTTCTCAATCAAGAGTAGCCCTCCTCTCCAAAAGGAGTTTACAAAATTTTCACACCTCTAACCCCTCACTCTCTACCCCTATTTATAGTAATCTTCAATGAATATGAGCCCTTGGATTTGTCTTGAGCTCCAAGCAACAATCTCCATCTTTGAATTTGCTTTTTGGTTCTTCTTTAGCCCAAATATAGGAAGCCCATATGATTTTCAAAAGAAAATAAAAATCAAGTGCAACAACTTAGCAGGTCCGGCCCAACCAAATTCAGCAGTCCGGTCCTTAATATGCAGCAACCACAAAGTTACAAGCCAAGTCCGGAGCTTGATTTTTCAAAACCAAAATGAAAGTCCAAATTTAATCAATTCCGGCCCATTTGTGTCTGCAGCAGCCCATATACATGATTTTCTCCAACAAATCTTTAGCAACCACAAAATCCGGCCCTCATTGAGAAGAAAAAATGAAATGCAGCAATCAGTGTTGAAGTCCGGTCTTCACAATTGTGAAAATTCAATGCCAAGTCCGGCTCACATTTATGGGTGTAAATATTTTTTTTTTTATGGGCTTTGGGCCTTCAAACTCAAATGAAAATAAAGAGGAGCTTGTGTTGGCTTCTTTTGGGCTTTTGATCATTTCCTCTTTTAAGCTTTTGCTTCATAGGCTTCTAAAATGCTACAAAATAGAGAAGAGATATCTTTAGAGGTTTTTACATTTAATAATATTTATTTATATTTTTATTCATTTATGTGAAAACTAATCTAACAACAATTATTAATGGTATATTTATTCATATAAAATAGATAATAAGGGTATAAAATTGTAATAAAATGTGATTATCAATAAGCCAACACTTTGAAATTTTGACTTAACCCACCCAAAAAAGGAGTATCTCACAAAATTAGTAACAAATCCAGAAAATTTCTTATAGGAGAGCGGACAATGAATGAGAAAAGTATCCATTTACCTGATAATAAAAATAAAAATTATAAATTATAGTGTGGTCCATGCTGTGATGTGAAAAGCAACAATGATGGTAAGCAGTAGAAGCGATCCTCTCAGATAGAAGTCCAAGGATTTGGGTCCGTTTGGGATTAGAGGATCTAGAAAGAATACTGCATTTTGGTAATGGATTTGAGGATTTAGTGTTTGTTTGCCAATAGAATCACCTTGAATTTAAGAGGTTTTTTTTTTGTGGTGCCCATTTTTCGCACTCTTCTTTTATAATGTTAGTTTTTTTTTAATATATATATGTGTAAGTATATATAGTCTTTAAAAAAAGTTGTGTAAATCAAGATAACTTGAAAAAATATTTTCAACTCTAAGTTAAGCATGCAAAAATTTCATTATTTTTAATTAAAAATCTAAGGTAAGACTTAAGTAAAGTATACTAGTTGAAAAATCATTTCTTAAGAACTTTATTTGGAGTTATCATAAAAGGTGAATTTGAATATGTCACTAACTAAGAATTAGGAATTTAAAATCTATCAATTTGATCAATTATTACTTAACTCTATTAATTTGGCAATTGACAATATTTTTATAAATTTTTTTTTTTAACAAAAAGAAAAAAAATGCAACTAAAAAGGTAAAATAAAGAGGAAAATATGTATTTCTCACCCCCACACCTAAATTTTGCATTGTCCTCAATGCAAATTCGCTGAAGCACAAAGTAAAGCAGATAAAATTGGAGAACTTACAGTTGTTCGGTTGAAAATGATGATAAGGATCTGCAATTACTGTTAATATGAGGATGAAGAAATCAAATAAGAGAAAAATTGTAAGTAATTTTTTTATTTTATTTTATTTTATTTTTTTGTTTTTTTTTATGTTACTTATTTTTGTTTTTTTTTATAGATAATGAGGTTCATGAAGAACCAACACCTCTTCCTCTCCGGATTTCCGGGAGAGTTCCCTTGGTTCCAAGCAAAGTTGGGATGATTTCTCCAACCTGGATTGTAGGTTGAAGAAAATGGATCATTTCTAGGGCGCTGGAATGCAGCGTTCATATGTTCTAAAGCATGGTTGTTTCCTAGAAGAGGACATTCCTCTGAAACGTGGGTAGGAGACTGACAGTTATGACATCCCGGGGCAGAAATATGATTGATTTGAGCCGGAGCTCGTTCCTTAACTTCTAAGGCTTCTAACCTCCGCAGAATTGTCGCCATATTCGCTTCAGATGCAATGTCTCCAGGGAAAGACCACTAGACTTAGATTGGGAAACAGATGAAACCCTGTCATCACAGTTTTCCCACTGCATTGTTTTCTCGGATAGACTCTCTAGGAATTCCCAAGCTTCATCGGCGTTTTTTCTCATAAAATCTCCCTGACACATCGATTCTAAAGATGTTTTTGAAGAATAAGCCAATCCTTCATATATGACTTGGCAAAGTCGCCATTTTTCTAGACCGTGATGAGGACATTGGATTAAAAGATCTTTAAATCGGTCAAAGTATTTCCAGAATGGCTCTCCCGGGACAATTTTGAAATTCTGAATGCTGTTCCTAAGCTTTACCGTTTTGTGAATAGGGAAAAATTTCTTGAGAAAAACGGTGACAAATTCCTCCCAAGTTGAGATGGAATTTATCGGTAAGCTGTACAGCCATTTTTTAGCTTTGTCCTTTAGAGCAAATGGAATAAATCTAAGCTTAATCGCATCTTCGGTTAATTCTCTCATTTTTATCATAATACATACTTCCTCAAATTCCGAGATAAATATATATGCATCTTCTGTTTCATTACCTAGGAATTTGGGAAGCATGTTAATGAAATGCGGTCTAAGCTCGAAATTTGCTCCATTTACTTCGGGGAGTCTTATGCAAGATGGAATTGCATTTCTGGTGGGGTAACACATATCCTAAAGAACGGGCTGATTTGCCATTTCTTGGATTGGTTCAACACGGATTAAGCGATGAAAATTATCCCGAACCCAAATTTGCATACACCAAAACAAATATATTTTTTTTTAAGGAAAGAAAGAAAATTAGTTTTTTTTAAGGAAGAAAGAAAGAAAATTAGTTTTTTTTTTAAAGAAAATTATTTTTTTTTAAGGAAAGAAAGAAAGATAATTTTTTTTTCTTTTAAGGAAAGAAAGAAATTTAGTTTTTTTTATATAAAGGAAAGAAGAAAGAAAATTAGTTTTTTTTTTTAATATGAGAAGATAAAGAAAAAGAAAAATCCTAACTAAAACAAATCAAGGCAATCACTTTTCAATCAACTCTAACTCTAGGGTTTAGCCTAACTCCACTAGACCAGCTCCTAACCAAAAATTCCTACAGTGAAAAGATCAAAGTTTTACCCAGATAGTTAGCCAGGTAAGGATAGTACTAGAGGGTGATCAAAGATCAATTAAGTACCTCTTTCCTTGCGGAGCGCTTTACGCAACCCCTAAACCTTGCCTTAGACACCAACTATTTTAAGAAAACTTAAACCGTTCACTTAAGGAATTCTTGTTCCTTATTGAGCTCGAATCCTTAATGGCCAACGTCTAATGAGTTTAGAAGGCTTGGATTTGTGAAGTGAGGAATTAGTGATTTGTGGGCTAAGGAAAGGGTGATGAAATCCCTTACCTTATCTTGATTGGGGTTTTGCCCTTAAGAATGATTTAAGTGTGTGCCAAATCAAGTGCTACAATCACTTTGGTGAATTCCTACACTATATGAAATGCAACCCTAGAAATTAAAAGCGACTAAAAAGGATGGTAAAAAGAAAATCTTTATATTTTTTAATTATGGTCAACAATAATCAAAAGTGAGAAGGGAAAATTGTTTGAGTTTATTATCTTGTTAGTTAATATCTAAATAAAAGATGGATTTTATTATGGTCAACAAAAATGAAATTTTTTTTAAATCCTAATTGTCTCTAATTGTGAAGCTAGCTAAAGAGGGTGGAATTGAAAACTAGAAAGAAGACTTACCCGAAAGCAATGCTCCAAATTCTTGATCTTCAATCCAAGATTTTCAAGCTCCAAGCGGTTCCTTCACAAGAAAAATACACAAGTTAAAGAATCAAGTTAATAAAATCCTATTTTAGCACCTTCCCCGGCAACGGCGCCAAAAACTTGATGCGGCATAATTATATACCAAAATTGCAAGTGCATAATTTATCAAGTTATAGTATAAAAAGATATCGATCCCACGAAGAAGGTGATTTTAAGAGATTATTAAACTTGGTTCTTATATTTTGTGCGTGACAATTAGGAATAAAGAATAAGTGTGATTGTATGAGTGGTTGTTTTGATTTATATACAAGAGGTAATGTGATGAGTGGTTGTTTTGGTTTATGTGCAAGAGATAATAAATTGAATTTTAGAGAAGAAAGAATCAAAGAATAAATGAAATCACAAGGCAAGAAATATGAATTAATAAAATCAAGAAATAAAACAAAAAATGAAAAGAAAATTTAAGAAAGTTAAGATGAATGATTCAAAAGAGGTAAGAAATCTAGAATATAATCAACTAACCAATTTCAATTACAAAATATAAACTATTCTCTTTTTATCATATTTCAACTTAGATTTATTAAGCATAGATTATCAAACCATTTAAGGAAAGTGTAACCTATCAAATTATCATCTAAGCTAAAATTACTATTCATGATAAGAACAACAACATGATAATAATCCTAGAATTCATAAGCATAACCTATCAAACCATTTAAGATAAGCATAGATTATCAAATTCTTCTTCTACCGATTAGTTCTCTAGTTGATTATCCTAACATTAACATTTTAAGTACAAGAGAATAATTCATACAATATAAAGGAAATTAGACTAGTTTCATATAATTCTAAACTTCCTACAAGAATTAAATTCACATCTTTAAGAAATAAAAACAATAAAAAGAACTAATTACAAAATTAAAAAGAAAAGAAAAATCTAAACTATGAACAAGAAATAAATCTAATTACAAAGAAAATAAAAATCTAAACTACAAAATAAATTGCAGAAATTAAATGCAAGAAAATAAATCTACTCTACAAATTAAAGTGCAAAAAGAAAATAAAAAAGACAAGAAAGTAAATCTATACTACAAGCATGAATTTAAATCTAACTAATAAGCAATAATAAAGAAATTACTAAAAAGAAATAAAAGAGAAAAGAAATGCAAACCTTCAAATTGCTCTTCATCTCCATCCTCATCATTCAACAAGAGGAGAAAGAACAAATTTAAAGAGGAAAAAAAATTATTTTTATTAATTGCAACTAAAGTTACAATTCTTAGAAGGCCTTCTCAATCAAGAGTAGCCCTCCTCTCCAAAAGGAGTTTACAAAATTTTCACACCTCTAACCCCTCACTCTCTACCCCTATTTATAGTAATCTTCGATGAATATGAGCCCTTGGATTTGTCTTGAGCTCCAAGCAACAATCTCCATCTTTGAATTTGCTTTTTTGTTCTTCTTTAGCCCAAATATAGGAAGCCCATATGATTTTCAAAAGAAAATAAAAATCAAGTGCAACAACTCAGCAGGTCCGGCCCAACCAAATTCAGCAGTCCGGTCCTTAATATGCAGCAACCACAAAGTTACAAGCCAAGTCCGGAGCTTGATTTTTCAAAACCAAAATGAAAGTCCAAATTTAATCAATCCCGGCCCATTTGTGTCTGCAGCAGCCCATATACATGATTTTCTCCAACAAATCTTCAGCAACCACAAAATCCGGCCCTCATTGAGAAGAAAAAATGAAATGCAGCAATCAGTGTTGAAGTCCGGTCTTCACAATTGTGAAAATTCAATGCCAAGTCCGGCTCACATTTATGGGTGTAAATATTTTTTTTTTTATGGGCTTTGGGCCTTCAAACTCAAATGAAAATAAAGAGGAGCTTGTGTTGGCTTCTTTTGGGCTTTTGATCATTTCCTCTTTTAAGCTTTTGCTTCATAGGCTTCTAAAATGCTACAAAATAGAGAAGAGATATTTTTAGAGGTTTTTACATTTAATAATATTTATTTATATTTTTATTCATTTATGTGAAAACTAATCTAACAACAATTATTAATGGTATATTTATTCATATAAAATAGATAATAAGGGTATAAAATTGTAATAAAATGTGATTATCAATAAGCCAACACTTTGAAATTTTGACTTAACCCACCCAAAAAAGGAGTATCTCACAAAATTAGTAACAAATCCAGAAAATTTCTTATAGGAGAGCGGACAATGAATGAGAAAAGTATCCATTTACCTGATAATAAAAATAAAAATTATAAATTATAGTGTGGTCCATGCTGTGATGTGAAAAGCAACAATGATGGTAAGCAGTAGAAGCGATCCTCTCAGATAGAAGTCCAAGGATTTGGGTCCGTTTGGGATTAGAGGATCTAGAAAGAATACTGCATTTTGGTAATGGATTTGAGGATTTAGTGTTTGTTTGCCATATTGGATTTCTAGTTTTAACGTTTAGATTTTTAGTATTTGGGCCTATTAAGTTTCAAATAAGTGAAATCTAAGCAAGCTATTGAATTTTAAGAGCTTTATTGTAAATTGTTTAAATTTGAGGAGGTAGAGTTTAATTTTATAAGGGTCTAAAAGATAAATATCCGAAGTTTATAGGTGCGGTTGTCCCCTACAGCACCACCAATATTACAAAAACCACTAGGCATTGAACCCAAACATTAAAGCCTAGGTAGGTCCTCGCAGTTATCCTTTTCTTACATTAACTAATGATAAATGTGAATATTATAGAAAGCTTAGATATCTGTGTTGGACCCTAAGGTCGCTATGAAAGAACCCTAGAGGGGGGGTGAATAGGATTTATGCTAATCTAATCCGATTTAAAAGTTAATTAAAACTTACTAACAAATATCCTAGCAAATATGATATGTAACAAGATAACTATGCAAGGATATGAAACTAACACAAGGATAAAACAAGATATAAACAATATAGTGGATGAAATAAACAATGAGAGTGGCAATAAAGATGTTCACAAATATAAGTGCGCCAAGCCAAACTCAAACAAACAATATGATCACGGAGTTCGGACCTCCCGTCTTACGTCTCTGCTCCCCACTCCTGGGGAGAAATCCACTATCACACCGGATTTTTAATGATCACCTGAAAACGTTTACACCACATAATATGGGTTTTTAACGCTCACCGATCAACGTTCACAATCACAATGTAACTACACTAACTATCACCTCAAGTGTTGGTCCTCACGTATCGACTCCCTCAAGTGCTCGGAATTATCACCTTTCACTAGGCCACCGACGCCACTCCTCTCGGTATCGACTCCGTCCTCACCACACACTACTCTTGGTGTACTAGTGTATTACAAAGTGTTCCTCACAATTAAGGCTCACAACAAATGATTTGTTCTCTAATATGGATGAGAACATAATATAAACTCACACTCAATGTCACAATCTCACAACCCAAATATACTATGAATGTAAATATAATAAGCTCAATGGTTGTGTGTGAACAAAGAGATTCAATAAACGCAATTTAAACTCAACATAAAATCTAGCTTATGAAATTAAGATCAAACATATAAAATGCTAGAATTGAGTTTAATAAAAACTTCTCTATAGATCGAGAGAGAGAGAGGGAGAAGAGTTGGATGCTCAAACACTGATGGATGATCTTCCTCAAGCCCTTGTGAAATTATTTTCACAAAACAAACTCCCAATTGCTTAAAAGCTTCTAAACAAACTTAAACCAAACTTAAACCCTTATTAAAAACTCTTTAAACTTGTTTAAAACATTTCATTAGTTGTTATGAAAGATGAGAGCAATGGGGTATTTATAGAAACCCAAAACATCAAGTAAAAACCCTAAGAAAAAGACCAAAAACCCATAAACAAACAAAACAGAAAACTAGCCATTACTGTGCAACGACTCTCTGATAAATCGACTTATGAGTCGACTTATATGAGTCGACTCAGCAGACGAAAAATCATAACTCCGTTACACTTCGTAAGTCGACTTATGAGTCGACTCATGAGTCGACTAATGAGTCGACTAAACGTACACAGATCTGAAATGCACAGAAAAACTCAACTTAAAACCAAGTTAAAAAATATCAAATAAATTCTAAAAGTTATAAAACTTTGGAAGATGATTGTAGACATGATAATAAACATGCTACAAAAACTATTTTTCAAAAAGGACCTCCGAAATGAGATAAAACTAAACTAATGTTACCCAAGCTTGATCTTGATCTTCATTGTAGCTCAACTTGGTAAACTTGGATGAAGCTTGAACTTGGATCTTCAACTTTGAATAGCAAGGCTTCAACCACTTTTCCGCCAACATCCATTTGATATGATCGTTATAGCGCAATCCATCAATCCTCCAACTTATTGTTTGTCTACAATAAATAACAAAATACAAACACTAGACAAACAATATTAGATGTAAATTATTTGTTAAATCATCATCAAAACAAGAAGGCCAACAATCTCCTCCTTTTTTATGATGACAAACAATTTATAAAAAAGATATATGCATGAATAAAAATAAATATATAAAGTATAATTCACATGCATATAAACAAGGAAATGTATACTCATAATATTTCTCTCTCTTTGACAACATCAAAAAGGGAAAAACAACAAGAATGAAGAGAGCGAAAGCTCCCCCTATCAATATGCATGAGTGAGTATAAAACAAGTATAGGGAATAGCTCCCCCTATCAAAATGCCATATAGAATATATAAAATGAAAGCTAAGGCAAAAACAAGTGAATAAGCATAAATGAAATATATGCTAAACATAACTCACATACAAACAAGACAATGAGAACACATAATAATATGTCATTTATGAAAGAAGTGTCTCATTACACAATTATAAAAACATAGTGTATAAAAATAGATTTATGAAAACAAAGGAATGAGAAAAACATGAGAACCATGAAAAAAGTTTTCAAGTGAAAACAAATCACTCAAATGAAGTCATGAATCAAGATTTGAGTTCAAAAACAATGTTTAATCAAAGAGGAAAATTTTCTTTGTATAACTTGATCAAACCACTCATGGAATACATTATAAGACATGAATAGATGATCCATAAGCACAAACACATAAATATCATAATATAAGTGAAATATAATGAATTCAAAGCAACAAATCAAAACACAATTTTTAAGAGAGGTAATAATATCAAGCTCTTGAGCTTGTTCCAACCCATATAATCATTTTAGCACTCGGTAAACATGATTTGGGAAATAAACACCCAATAAACCCAGGGGGTTATATAAATACAAATCTCTCAACAAAATCGAAACTAATAATCATGAAAACAAAAGAATTGATCAAAGAAAAATTGTTTTCATATTAAAAAAAATTAAAACATAATTTTCAAAACCAAGAAAAACTAAAAATTAAAAATAATACAATTCTTGGTTTTAAAAAGATTTTGGCACTCAAACATTCTTGGTGCCGGATTGGTTAGGGACATGACCCCTATCAATAAAGCTCAAAGCCCTAGGATTATGAACCCTTTTGGGTATATTTTGTGCATTAACCCGGTCATAACAATAATTGCTCAAATGACCCTTCCGATTGCAATTTGTGCAATGAAAGAGACTCATTTGTTTTTGTGGACCATATGCTCGTGCACGGGAATCATTTACAAACAAAGATTGTCTTTTAAAATTATTTTGTAAATGAGAAACATTATCAAACAAAGGTGGTTTACTTGAGAAATTTGGCAAGTTTGAACATTTTTTCAAATCATAACAAAACTTCACCAAATGGCCAAATCTATCACAAATATCACATTTAAACACCTGAGCATGCTTATGATGAACATGATGAGTATGTGCATGTGTATGTGCAAAATGTGATGATGATGAAACTTTTATGATGAACATGATGAGTATGTGCATGTGTATGTGCAAAATGTGATGATGATGAAACTTGATGGGATGCACAATTATGATTATTTATATGTGCAAAATGTGATGATGATGAAACTTGATGGGATGCACAATTATGATTATTTATTGTAGGTTTTTATGCATCATAGCAAAATTTAGCAAGATGGTCTTTTCGACCGCAAATAGAGCATTTGTAAATCTTGCTATACATGTGTGCATAGTCAGTATTTGATTTGGAAGTGTTAACACAGGACTTTACACACAAGTCCATAATCTTATCATGATTAACAATACATGTTTTAAGGATTGAATTTAAGGATGATATGTGATCCTTAACATGATTCAACTCATCATTATGCATACAAGTATTGTTGTTAGAAGTAGAACATATGTAGTCATTTATAAATGAAGCATTATTATTTTTTATGTTCTTTACCTCTAACATGGAATTAATCTTAGCATGAGATAAGCTAGTAATGGATAAGGTTAATTTTTCATTTTTTTTTAAATTTAACAAGGCATTGTTTTCTTTAAGCATAGTATTTTCTTTTGCAATGACATCAAATTTGGACACTAGCTCCTCATGATCGGATTTTAATACAACATGCTCGCTTTTTAAATTTATAAAGTTATTATGCAACTTAGTGTAGGCATGCATTAACCTATCATATGCACATGCGATTTCATCTATAGATAAATCATATTCGGATTCGGACTCGCTTACCACACTAGGGCTATCACCTAGTGGCCGTGTGCATGATGCTCCTTTTGAACTTGAAGCGGGATCATCCAAAGCTTGTCGGATCACCTCCAAGTCCCCTTGATGCACTTCTATGAATTTTCACAATGTATAAGCGCTATCAAAAGAATCAAGCTTGTTAGAAAAAGATGAATCAAAAGCGTTACGCAAAAATTCTAACAATAGCTTATTCATTGTAAACATCTTATGATCATTTTTACTCCACTTGGATTTCTCCGTACTGGGTACAATATAAGCATCATCTATATTTTCACATAAATCGAAGTGTCTAGATCGAATAAAAAGTTTAAATCTAACACACCATTAGGCATAGGAAAAATTATCTAATCTAGGAGCAACATTGATGGCATAACCTAAACTAGGTGCACCGTGCATATCCATAATATATATATATATATTATATATATATGCAAGCAAGATAACAATAAAATCACAAAAATAGATTAGCACAAAAATAAGATAACCTGGATCATTAACTCAAGGCGATTAAACATTAAATCAAAGAGCACCAAGCTCTGATACCAATTGTTGGACCCTAATGTCGCTATGAAAGAACCCTAGAGAGGGGTGAATAGGGTTTATACTAATCTAATCCGATTTAAAAGCCAATTAAAACTTACTAACAAATATCCTAGCAAATATGATATGTAACAAGATAACTATGCAATGATATGAAACTAACACAAGGATAAAATAAGATATAAACAATATAGTGGATGAAATAAACAATGAGAGTGGCAATAAAGATGTTCACAAATATAAGTGCGCCAAGCCAAACTCAAACAAGCAATATGATCACGGAGTTCGGACCTCCCGTCCTACTTCTCTGCTCCCCACTCCCGGGGAGAAATCCACTATCACACCGGATTTTTAATGATCACCTGAAAACGTTTACACCACATAATATTGGTTTTTAACGCTCACTGATCAACGTTCACAATCACAATGTAACTACACTAACTATCACCTCAAGTGTTAGTCCTCACGTATCGACTCCCTCAAGTGCTCGGAATTATCACCTTTCACTAGGCCACCGACGCCACTCCTCTCGGTATCGACTCCGTCCTCACCACACACTCCTCTTGATATGTATTACAAAGTGTTCCTCACAATTAAGGATCACAACAAATGATTTGTTCTCTAATATGGATGAGAACACAATATAAGCTCACACTCAATATCACAATCCCACAACCCAAATATACTATGAATGTAAATACAATAAGCTCAATGGTTGTGTGTGAACAAAGAGATTCAATAAACGCAATTTAAGCTCAACATGAAATCTAGCTTATGAAATTAAGATCAAACATATAAAATGCTAGAATTGAGTTTAAGAAAAACTTCTCTATATATAAAATGCTAGAATTGAGTTTAAGAAAAACTTCTCTATAGATCAAGAGAGAGAGGGAGAAGAGTTGGATGCTCAAACACAGCTCAAACACCAAAGGATGATTGGATGCTCAAACACCGATGGATGATCTTCCTCAAGCCCTTGTGAAATTGTTTTCACAAAACAAACTCCCAATTGCTTAAAAGCTTCTAAACAAACTTAAACCAAACTTAAACCCTTATTTAAAACTCTTTAAACTTGTTTAAAACATTTCATTAGTTGTTATGAAAGATAAGAGCAATGGGGTATTTATAGGAACCCAAAACATCAAGTAAAACCCTAAGAAAAAGACCAAAAACCCATAAACAAACAAAACAGAAAACTAGTCGTTACTGTGCAACGGCTCTCTGATAAGTCAACTTATGAGTCGACTTATATGAGTCGACTCAGCAAACGAAAAATCGTAATTGCACTGCACTTCGTGAGTCGACTTATGAGTCGACTCATGAGTCGACTAATAAGTCGACTAAACGTGCACAGATCTGAAATGCACAGAAAAACTCAACATAAAACCATGTTAAAAATATCAAATAAATTCCAAAAATTATAAAACTTTGGGAGATGATTGTAGACATGATAATAAACATGCTACAAAAACTAGTTTTCAAAAAGGACCTCCAAAATAAGAAATATCATCATTTTACAAAATAGTTCAAAACATGAAAATGTGAACACATGAGTTTTGACATTTTAGCTTAACCATGTTTTGAAACATTACAAAATGATTTTATAGACTTAATAAAAAATGTATATGATCATTGTTAAGTCTATAAACCAAGAAAATAATATTTTCTTAAAATTGCAAATACTATGTAAACTTTTCAAAACAATAAATATGATTTTATTTAACTAAATAAACTTGATATTGATGAAATCATATATATGTATATAAATATGAAACAAGAATGTATTTTCCAATTATATTCATTTGTTTCATAAATATAAACTTGAAAACAGTAAAACCAAAACAGAATAATAAATATGTAATCTCATATTTATAAGCATGAAAACTTAAAACTATGTATGTATATATATAAACTATATATATACATTGAAACATATATGTATATGTATGACTACATATACATAGAAACCAAAAACTAAAATATGTATATATATGACTATATATATATATATGAAAACCAAAACTTGTGTTGTATATATATATAACTATATATATACAAGGAAACCAATATAATGTGTGTGTATATATGATTGAGCTTAAAGTACCAACACACATTATATAAACCTAAACTAATGTTACCCAAGCTTGATCTTGATCTTTATTGTAGCTCAACTTGATAAACTTGGATGAAGCTTGAACTTGGATCTTCAACTTTGAATAGCAAGGCTTCAATCACTTTTCCGCCAACCTCCATTTAATATGATCGTTATGACGTAATCCATCCATCCTCCAACTTATTTTTTGTTTACAATAAATAACAAAACACAAACACTAGACAAATAATATTAGATGTAAATTATTTGTTAAATCATCATCAAAACAAGAAGGCCAACAATCTGGACTGGTGTCTAGGTGAATTTCTTGCTTTGTTTAAGGGGTGGTAGAGGAGTTTTTGTTGAATGTTGGAGAAGATAGAGATGTTCATAGTTGGAGGCCTAGGGGTTTGGATGAGTTTAAAAGAGGTTAGAGGACATGAACGGAAGACATCATGATAAAGGCCCAAAGAGGAATACATGAAATTAGACCACATTCCTTTAGGCACTCCAAAAACCAAGATGGGTAGCTAGGGGTGTCTGAACAGCTTGGCCCGGCCCAAAACTTCGAGTCCGGGCCAGGTACAAAGCCCTACTCGGACCTAGGCCATGTCGGGCCAAGCCCGGGTCCAGGTCCGGGCCGATGCAGGCTGGGCACTGGGCCAACCCGATTTTTATTTTTTAAAAAAATTTAGATTAAAATATGTATTTCTTAACAAGAAATCAATATAAATTAGATTATTGTAACTTTTTGGATTAAACTTTTAATTGTTGCGAGTTTTCGTAAAAAATTAGTGAGAACTTTTGCAAAGAACATTTAACTTTTAAGTACTATAAGTGTATACTTATATCCTTATACGGTATATATGTATATACTTAAAGTATACACTTATAAATATATAAACATACTTATTTATATATACGTATTACATAGTTATATATGTATTTTTTATATACTTGTATTATATTTATGTTAGTTACACACACACAATAATATCAAAAACCACATCAAATATAGTACAAAATTAGTTTGGGTTTTTTAGTAAGTTTTAAATATCATATACAGATGGTCAAGGTTCGAATCTCAAAATCACCAATTTTAACTATATTTTTGAAATAAATATGTATATTATATGCACCTAGACCCTGCAACCCGGCCGACCAGGCCCAGTTTTTCATGCTTTTTCTTAGTTCGGGAAAAGTCCGGGCTAGAAAAAACCGGGTTAGGTTCCCGACTTTTTTGGACACCCCTATGGGCAACCTAGGTACCGCCTATGTTTAGGCAGGTTAGGTGGAGACTTTTTAAAATATTGAGCACCACCACGTGGATCTGCACTTGCAAAACCCCCTAACATTTACACTTTTTCTCAATGTATTTTGTGATGTGGTTATTTCAAAATGTGAAATTGTTAAAATACAATTTGGAAAAACATTTAATTTATAAAATAATCTTAACGGTAAGAAAGTAAAAACCCGAAAGGATTATGTTCTTTATTTTCCACCATTGAAAATTTTACCTCAAATGGGTTTTGTAAAATTTGAGAACTTAATGAAAATGCTAATAGAAATAGTGAACTCAGAGAAGTTTCTCTCGTCTAGCGCATCCAATTCCCATAATTCTTGTTTTAATTGTGGACCTACATCTACTTCAAAAAGCTAAAGCAACAAAAAAAATATAGAAATAAGATATTTACCATACTAGTCCCTTCACTCTTTCGATTGATTTCTTAAATAATTAAACTTTTTATTTAGACCATCGAATTCTATAACTTACTCCAAATTAATATTATTTTTGTCAAACCGCAAAATGCCTGCACCATTAATAATCACCAAACATCTCAATTCTAAAGAAAGAAAGTGTTGGCGAATTCAAGCTACTCGACCACCTGTCAAATATGAATTCTCGTGCGGAATTTGCCCTACCGGATTGTTTTAAGACAATAGAAAGAAGAAATCACCGCAAATAAAAATTACAGAAAAAAAAGAACATCGAGTTTTAACGAGGTTCGGCAACTTGCCTACGTCCTCGAGAGCCACACAAATAATTTTCTTTATATTAAAGAAGATTACAAGCTTGCAAAAGAGCAGATCTTAAACTTGAGATCTCTCAAAAGAGAAGCAACAGAAAAACTATATGTTCTTCTTTCAAGGCGTGAGATTTTACAACTTGTAAAATCTCTTCTAAAATCAATACAGGAACCCTCTCTCTCTTAAATCCCCTTTCTTAATTTCTCAACCTCTTTAATTCTCAACCTCACCCACTTCTTAAATCCTCCCCTCAAATCTTGAGCGCTGCAGGAAGAAAAAGAGCAGAGAGAGGGAGAGGGAGAAAATCACCGCCGCCTGAAATCGATCTCGAGGGGGAGAGAGAGAGAGAGAAGTCACGAAGGGGGGTGGCTCTAGGTTTCCCTTAAATAGGGAAACCCTAGCTAGGCTGTCGGCAGCCTGTTGACAGCTATGCTCAAAGCTCGCCTGCATGAGAGCCCCGACCTCGCCTGTTCCAGATCCAACTCGAGCTTGTCTGTGCCTCGTGTCGACCTCTCTTGTAGAGCCTCGCTCTCGCCTGTAGGGCCTTCGCTCGAGCTCGCCACGAGCTCGCCTACTCTAGTCGTCAACTTGTCCTTGCGTGAAGGTCTTGAGCTCTCCTGAATCGTGGGGTCACTGTCGCTATCGAGGTTTGGGTCTACAGCCCTTTTTCCAACAATCTCCCACTTGGAGACCAAATCGCCATCAGCAAGCTCTCTAAACAAGTATCTTATCATCGTGTTGCTCTGCCATCATCTCTTATGCATGAAGGCCAACTGAAGTTACGCACAACTCTAGTTTCTGAATGGTAACTGCTTTAGTCAACATATCTGTAGGATTTTGGCTCCCCAAAATCTTCTCCAACTGTAACTTCCCATCCTCAATCATCAAGCATATAAAGTGGTAACGTAACTCGATGTGCTTCGTTCTGGCATGAAATACTGGGTTTTGGTAAGGTGTATAGCACTCTGGCTATCACAATAAAGAACTTCATTTCCCCATTTTAGACCCAACTCTTCCAGGCACCCGGTTAACCAAATCATTTTCTTACTCGCCTCAGTCACTGTGACATACTCTGCCTCAGTTGTGGACAACGTCACAATCTTTTGTAAATGTGAGACCCAACTCACTACTATCTACCTTAAGGTATAAACATACCCCGTAGTACTTCGCCTTGTATCATGATCACCAGTGAAATTTGCATTCACGTATCCTTGCAGTACTAACTCCTTTCTCCCGAAACACAGTGGTATATTTGTAGTCCCTCTCAGATATAGTAATATCCACTTTACGGTCACCCAATGCTGGTTCCCCGAGTTGCTTGCAAACCTACTCACAACTCCCACTGCATGGGTAATATCCGACCTCATGCAAATCATTGCGTACATCAGACTACCAATGGCTGATGAATAAGGCACCTTTCTCATGTGCTCTTTCTCTACATCAGTCTTGAGAGATTGCTCACCAGATAACTTGAACTGGCTTCCAAGGGGCGTGCTAACGACCTTAGCATTCTGCATGTTGAATCTCTAAAGTACTTTTTTAATGTATTCAGACTGACTCAACTTCAGCGTCCGCTCAGCCGCATCTTGTCTGTCCGCATCCCAAGAATCTGCTTCGTTGTACCTAGATCCTTCATGGCAAACTCCTTTGCTAACTGCTTCTTCAGCTTGTTTATCTCTTGTAAACACGGTCCTGCAATTAACATGCCATTAACATACAGTAATAACATGATATAGCTGGATTAGAACCTCTTAAAGTAACAGTAATGATCTGAATTACATCTACCATAGCCATTGCTTTGCATGAAGTTATCAAACTTCTTATACCACTGTCTTGAGGCATGTTTCAATTCGTATAAGCTTTTTTTGAGCCTACACACCATCTCTTCCTTTCCTTCCTCAATGAAGCCAACAGGTTGCTTCATGTAGATTTCTTCATCCAAGTCACCATGAAGAAAGATAGTCTTCACATCTAACTGCTTAAGGTAGAGATTTTCAGCAGCTACAAAGCTCAGCACTACCCTGATAGTTGTGAGCTTCACAATAGGAGAAAATATCTCTGTATAATCCAATTCTTCCCGCTGTTGGAACCCCTTCACGACTAATCTGGCATTGTATCTCTTCCTTCCATCACTCTCCTGCTTGACTCGGTAGACCCACTTGTTATGTAAGGCTTTCTTCTGTGCAGGTAGCGGTGCTAACTCCCATATCTCTTTAGAGTGGAGAGAATCCATCTCTTCTTGCATTGCATGCTCCCACTGCTGAGATTCGCTCACTTGCATAGCCTCCTCATAGCATTCTTGTTCTCCGCTATCTGTTAAAAGTAGGTAGTCTAGTGACAAGAGATATCTGGGATTCGGTTTGGGTATCCTGGATGACCTCCTAAACTCCTCGCCCTGGGTAGTCGGTTCTGCACCTGGACTTTCCTCCGTTCTTTGGTCAAAATTGACATTATCTCCCCCCCATCTGAAAGTTCCTCCAAATCTATGTACTCAGATGCGCTCGTATCCGTAGTGCTACTCCCACTGCTTTGGCCTACCTTGACATTATCCCTGTCCTTGTACATCACTTCTTCATTGAATATAACATCTCAGCTTCTGATGATCTTCCTATTCTTCTCATCCTAAAGATGATACCCGAACTCATCAATACCGTACCCAATGAATATACATTTCAGTGACTTAGCTTCCAGCTTGTCTTTGACATGATCACTGATATGGATGTATGCCACGTAACCAAAGACTCTCAAGTATGAGAGATTAACCTTCTTGCCACTCCAAACCTCTTCCGGAATCCTAAAGTTCAATGGAACTGATGGCCCATGATTTAATAGATACGCTGTTGTATGCACCGTGTCTACCCAAAAGGTTTTTGGTAGACCTGCATGTAGACGCATGCTCCTCGCACGCTTTGTCAGTGTTCTGTTCATTCTTTCTGCTACGCCATTCCGTTGCGGCGTCCCTGGAGTAGTCCTCTCTAAACGAATCTCGTTCAGAGCACAGAACTTCTTAAACTCCTCTAGTTTATATTCTTCACTATTGTCTGATCTCAGATGCTTCACTTTCAGATCTGTCTCATTCTCCATCATGGCTTTCCACTTCTTGAAGATGTTGAACACCTCTGACTTGTGCTTCATGAAATATACCCCACACCTTCCTTGAGTGATCGTCGATAAAGGTGACATAGTATGCCGAACCGCCAAGAGAAGACACGATAACTGGACCCAATATATCTGTATGAACAAGCTCTAACTTGTGAGCTTTAGGTGGTCTTCCACCCTTCAGAAAACTAACTTTCTTCTGCTTCCCGAAGATGTAGTCTTAACAGACACTGACTTCCACCGAATCGATGCCAGTTAGCTTTCCTTCTAGGTGAAGAATCTTCATATCTTTCTCACTCATGTGTCCCAGCCTGTTGTGCCATAGATCTGCACTCTCCTTGCCTGATGCAATTACGAGGGTGTCACTCACATGTGACGTTAGGTAGAGGGTACTGGTCTTGTTACCACGGGCAACCACCAATGTAACGTTGGAGATTTTCCACAAATATCTGGTGAATATTATAACATAGTCTTCTGATCCAAACTGGCCAATCGAAATAAGATTTCTCTTCAGCTTCGGTACGTGTCTGACATTCTTCAGAGACCACTTGGAACCCTTCAACAGTATTTGCACATCACCTCTTCTAATGACACTATAGGGTTCATTATCCCCAAGTATACTTTCCCAAAGTCCCCTGCTACATAGTTCTGAAAGAGCTTCCTATTAGTAGTAGCGTGGAAAGAGGCTCCCGAATCAATGACCCATGAATCGGAATCACTATTCATAGCGAGAATCAATGCATCTTGCACAATATGAGCCTCATACTCATTTTTGTCCTTCTTCGGTGCTTTACAGGTAGAAGACATGTGGCCCTCTTGGTCGTAGTTCTAACGTTTTCCTTTGATATGTCTTACCTTCGAGTTTGACCTCTTCTTCTTCGACTTAGATCGATTCCTATTTTTGTTCCCCCTATTATGGCTTCTGCCTCTCTGTTCGAGACTTAGGTCTAAACCTGAACCTTTTGATTCATTCGATTTTCTTCCAACCTCCTCGGATAGAATTATAGCTACCACCTCGTTCAGCTTTAACTTCTCCATCCCCGTCGAGTTGCTGATTACGGTCACGCAACTTGCCCAACTATCCGACAACTGTGATAGTATCAATAGGGCCTGCACTTCATCATCAAACGTGATGTCGACTGAGATGAGTTGATCAATAATTGTGTTGAACTCGCTAAGATGCATCGTGAAGGAACATCCTTTTGCCATCTTGAGGTTGAATAGCATTTTGACGAGATGCACCTTATTTGTAGTTGACAGTTGCTTGTACATCATTGCAAGTGCTTCTATAAGCCCCACTATCATCTTCTCCTTTAATATATTGTGCGCTACAGATTTTACCAGGGCCAATCAAACCTGCCCCTAGGACTTTTCGACCTAATATTTCTCAGTCCTTGTCGGATTCCTCTTTCTTCTGTCCTTTTGTTTTACCCATCAGCAGACGGTAAAGATTATTCTGGTACAGATAGTCCTCCATCTGTGACTTCTAGTAGGTGAAGTCTGACCCGTTAAACTTTTTAATTTTAGATTTGCCTTCTTCTGTCATTTCTTACACACACAGATCTGAACAAGGGCTCTGATACCAGTTGCTGGAGAATTCAAGCTATCAACCACTTGTCAAATATGAACCTTTGTGTAGAATTTTCCTTACCGGATCTTATGTTAAGACAATAGAAAGAAGAAATCACCATAAATAAAAATTACAGGAAAAAAGAACATCGAGTTTTAACGATGTTCGGTAACTTGCCTACGTCCTCGAGAGACACACAAATAATTTTTTTTATATTAAAGAAGATTACAAGCTTGCAAAAGAGCAGATCTCAAACTTGAGATCTCTCAAAAGAGAAGCAACAGAAAAACTATATGTTCTTCTTTCAAGGCGTGAGATTTTACAACTTGTAAAATCTCTTCTCAAATTAATACAGGAACCCTCTCTCTCTTAAATCCCCTTTCTTAATTTCTTAACCTCTTTAATTCTCAACCTCACCCACTTCTTAAATCCTCCCCTCAAATCTTGAACGCTGCAGAAAGAAAGAGAGCAGAGAGAGAAAGGGGGAGAAAATCTCCGCCGCCTGAAATCGATCTCGAGGGAGAGAGAGAGAGAGAAGTCACGAAGGGGGGTGGCTCTGGGTTTCTCTTAAATAGGGAAACCCTAGCCAGACTGTCGACAGTCTGTCGACAGCTACGCTCAAAGCTCGCCTTCATGAGAGCCCCGACCTTGCCTGTTCCGGATCCAACTTGATCTCGCATGTGCCTCGCGTCGACCTCTCCTGTAGAGCCTCACTCTTGCATGTAGGGCCTTCGCTCGAGCTTGCCACGAGCTCGCCTACCCTAGTCGTCGACTCGTCCTCGCATGAAGGTCTTCATCTCACCGACTGGACCTCGCCTAAAGATCATGAGCTGGAGCTCGCCTGAAATCCGCGACGTCGATCTCGAGCTTGCCTGAATCGTGGGGTCACCGTCGCCGTCAAGGTTTGGGTCTACACCCCTTTTTCCAACAGAAAGCAAGGAGTTCCCTCCCACAAAAGCCTACGTTCTAAAATACTTTTTATCCCAAAAAACAACAGCACCAAGCTACTTATAATCACCACCACCAAAGTAGCAATAAGCGAGTGACTGAGGAGATAGAAATAAAATTAGAGAGGGTATAGGGATATAATCTTCTATGATAATCTCTAATCCAATTATGAATAAAAATTAGAAAGGAATACCGATAGGAGTACTAATTTCAAATAATTTAGAATATTTCGGGGACTAAGTAGTAATTTAAAGACTTGAAGGGATAATTTGAAAATATAAAGATCTACAAAACCAATAGATAAAAACCCTAAAAATATAATATTATGCCTGGGCCTTAATTCTCCAGCCCAATCTAAAAATGGTCACATACTTAAAAATATAAATCTGTACTGGGCTGGACAGTAAGGTTTGATGAGCGCACTGCCCGTGTCGTGCCCATTTTAGTTAGGTGTTCGCGTTCATGAGGTTCATGTGGTTGTCTCTTCTTGTTTTTATTTATTTGTTTATTTATTTGGAGAATCATATATTAGAAAATCATTATAAAGTTCTACTTATATGTTCAAGAAACTAAAAGTAAATAAATAAATAAATTGAAACAAAAAATAAATGAGTTTGCAACAGTGGGCATCATTATACGCCTATGATAATACTGTCACGACTTTGCAACAGGCGTAGAGTTAGATTTTTGGTTTTTAATTTTTGTTTTTAACTTAGTTTGGACATCGTTAGAGACCAATAACTTTTCCAGCTTATTGGGTTAAGTATTTTAAGCCCAAACTTACTGCAAGTAAAAAAATCATTGAAACTCAGCTTGATTACCAACCGTCTCAGAAAATAAAATAATATCCTTTGTCGATCTTACTCCAATCAGATTAGACTATCAGATCTAAAGCTAATGCTAAGCTAACTACATGTTATCTAATTGTAAAAAGTTGTAAATAAGTTGGTAATACAAGAAACATAGTGGGGTTGATACATAACTTCAGCGTGCACATAACGAGATACAGACAGCAGAACCTATAGAGATTGTATTGTGAAGAAGACGTTGGTGTTGTCATGTTGATAGAACAGGAACCTGAACCTTTTAATTCATTTGATTGTCTTCTAACTTCCTCGGATAGAATTATAGCTACCACCTCGTTCAGCTTTAACTTCTCCTTCCCCGCCGAGTTACTGATTGCGATCACGCAACTTGCCCAACTATCCGACAACTGTGATAGTATCAATAGGACCTGCACTTCGTCATCAAACGTGATATCGACTGAGATGAGTTGATCAATAATTGTGTCGAACTCGCTGAGATGCATCGTGAAGAAACATCCTTCTGCCATCTTGAGGTTGAATAGCATTTTGACGAGATGCACCTTATTTATAGCTGACGGTTGCTTGTACATTATTGAGAGTGCTTCTATAAGCCCCACTATCATCTTCTCCTTTAATATATTGTGTGCTACAGATTTTGCGAGGGTCAATCGGACCTGCCCCTAGGCCTTTTCGACCCAATATTTCCCAGTCCTCGTCAGATTCCTCTTTCTTATGTCCTTTTGCTTTACCCATCAGCGGACGGCAAAGATCCTTCTGGTACAGATAGTCTTCCATCTGTAACTTCTAGTAGGTAAAGCCTGACCCATCAAACTTTTTAATTTTAGATTTGCCTTCTTCTGCCATTTCTTACACACATAGATCTGAACAATGGCTTTGATACCAGTTGTTGGGGAATTCAAGCTACTCGGCCACTTGTCAAATACGAACCTTCGTGCGGAATTTGCCCTACCGGATCTTGTGTTAAGACAATAGAAAGAAGAAATCACCGCAAATAAAAATTACAAAAAAAAAGAACACCGAGTTTTAACGAGGTTCAACAACTTGCCTACGTCCTCGAAAGCCACACAAATAATTTTCTTTATATTAAAGAAGATTACAAGATTGCAAAAGAGCAGATCTCAAACTTGAGATCTCTCAAAAGAGAAGTAACAGAAAAACTATATGTTCTTCTTTCAAGGCGTGAGATTTTACAACTTGTAAAATCTCTTCTCAAATCAATACAGGAACCCTCTCTCTCTTAAATCCCCTTTCTTAATTTCTCAACCTCTTTAATTCTCAACCTCACCCACTTCTTAAATCCTCCCCTCAAATCTTGAACGCTGCAGAAAGAAAGAGAGCAGAGAGAGAAAGGGGGAGAAAATCTCCGCCGCCTGAAATCGATCTCGAGGGAGAGAGAGAGAGAAGTCACGAAGGGGGGTGGCTCTGGGTTTCTCTTAAATAGGGAAACCCTAGCCAGACTGTCGACAGTCTGTCGACAGCTGCGCTCAAAGCTCGCCTTCATGAGAGCCCCGACCTTGCCTGTTCCGGATCCAACTTGATCTCGCATGTGCCTCGCGTCGACCTCTCCTGTAGAGCCTCACTCTTGCATGTAGGGCCTTCGCTCGAGCTTGCCACGAGCTCGCCTACCCTAGTCGTCGACTCGTCCTCGCATGAAGGTCTTCATCTCACCGACTGGACCTCGCCTAAAGATCATGAGCTGGAGCTCGCCTGAAATCCGCGACGTCGATCTCGAGCTTGCCTGAATCGTGGGGTCACCGTCGCCGTCAAGGTTTGGGTCTACACCCCTTTTTCCAACAGAAAGCAAGGAGCTCCCTCCCATAAAAGCCTACGTTCTAAAACCCTTTTTAGCCTAAAAAACAACAACACCAAGCTACTTATAATCACCACCACCAAAGTAGCAATAAGCGAGTGACTGAGGAGATAGAAATAAAATTAGAGAGGGTATAGGGATATAATCTTCTATGATAATCTCTAATCCAATTATGAATAAAAATTAGAAAGGAATACCGATAGGAGTACTAATTTCAAATAATTTAGAATATTTCGGGGACTAAGTAGTAATTTAAAGACTTGAAGGGATAATTTGAAAATATAAAGATCTACAAAACCAATAGATAAAAACCCTAAAAATATAATATTATGCCTGGGCCTTAATTCTCCAGCCCAATCTAAAAATGGTCACATACTTAAAAATATAAATCTGTACTGGGCTGGACAGTAAGGTTTGATGAGCGCACTGCCCGTGTCGTGCCCATTTTAGTTAGGTGTTCGCGTTCATGAGGTTCATGTGGTTGTCTCTTCTTGTTTTTATTTATTTGTTTATTTATTTGGAGAATCATATATTAGAAAATCATTATAAAGTTCTACTTATATGTTCAAGAAACTAAAAGTAAATAAATAAATAAATTGAAACAAAAAATAAATGAGTTTGCAACAGTGGGCATCATTATACGCCTATGATAATACTGTCACGACTTTGCAACAGGCGTAGAGTTAGATTTTTGGTTTTTAATTTTTGTTTTTAACTTAGTTTGGACATCGTTAGAGACCAATAACTTTTCCAGCTTATTGGGTTAAGTATTTTAAGCCCAAACTTACTGCAAGTAAAAAAATCATTGAAACTCAGCTTGATTACCAACCGTCTCAGAAAATAAAATAATATCCTTTGTCGATCTTACTCCAATCAGATTAGACTATCAGATCTAAAGCTAATGCTAAGCTAACTACATGTTATCTAATTGTAAAAAGTTGTAAATAAGTTGGTAATACAAGAAACATAGTGGGGTTGATACATAACTTCAGCGTGCACATAACGAGATACAGACAGCAGAACCTATAGAGATTGTATTGTGAAGAAGACGTTGGTGTTGTCATGTTGATAGAACAGGAACCTGAACCTTTTAATTCATTTGATTGTCTTCTAACTTCCTCGGATAGAATTATAGCTACCACCTCGTTCAGCTTTAACTTCTCCTTCCCCGCCGAGTTACTGATTGCGATCACGCAACTTGCCCAACTATCCGACAACTGTGATAGTATCAATAGGACCTGCACTTCGTCATCAAACGTGATATCGACTGAGATGAGTTGATCAATAATTGTGTCGAACTCGCTGAGATGCATCGTGAAGAAACATCCTTCTGCCATCTTGAGGTTGAATAGCATTTTGACGAGATGCACCTTATTTATAGCTGACGGTTGCTTGTACATTATTGAGAGTGCTTCTATAAGCCCCACTATCATCTTCTCCTTTAATATATTGTGTGCTACAGATTTTGCGAGGGTCAATCGGACCTGCCCCTAGGCCTTTTCGACCCAATATTTCCCAGTCCTCG
The DNA here is from genome assembly GCF_001876935.1 of Asparagus officinalis. Classification (NCBI taxonomy): domain Eukaryota; kingdom Viridiplantae; phylum Streptophyta; class Magnoliopsida; order Asparagales; family Asparagaceae; genus Asparagus; species Asparagus officinalis. The sequence goes on along the minus strand of NC_033801.1, from coordinate 98,968,576 downwards.
TCAGATTCCTCTTTCTTATGTCCTTTTGCTTTACCCATCAGCGGACGGCAAAGATCCTTCTGGTACAGATAGTCTTCCATCTGTAACTTCTAGTAGGTAAAGCCTGACCCATCAAACTTTTTAATTTTAGATTTGCCTTCTTCTGCCATTTCTTACACACATAGATCTGAACAATGGCTTTGATACCAGTTGTTGGGGAATTCAAGCTACTCGGCCACTTGTCAAATACGAACCTTCGTGCGGAATTTGCCCTACCGGATCTTGTGTTAAGACAATAGAAAGAAGAAATCACCGCAAATAAAAATTACAAAAAAAAAGAACACCGAGTTTTAACGAGGTTCAACAACTTGCCTACGTCCTCGAAAGCCACACAAATAATTTTCTTTATATTAAAGAAGATTACAAGATTGCAAAAGAGCAGATCTCAAACTTGAGATCTCTCAAAAGAGAAGTAACAGAAAAACTATATGTTCTTCTTTCAAGGCGTGAGATTTTACAACTTGTAAAATCTCTTCTCAAATCAATACAGGAACCCTCTCTCTCTTAAATCCCCTTTCTTAATTTCTCAACCTCTTTAATTCTTAACCTCACCCACATCTTAAATCCTCCCCTCAAATCTTGAGCGCTGCAGGAAGAAAGAGAGCAGAGAGAGGAAGAGGGAGAAAATCTCCGCCGACTGAAATCGATCTTGAGGGAGAGAGAGAGAGAGAGAGAAGTCACGAAGGGGGTGGCTCTGGGTTTCCCTTAAATAGGAAAACCCTAGCCCGGCTGTCGATAGCCTGTCGACAGCTGCGCTCAAAGCTCGCCTGCATGAGAGCCCTGACCTTGCCTGTTCCAGATCCAACTTGAGCTCGCTTGTGCCTCGCGTCAACCTCTCCTCTAGAGCCTCGCTCTTGCCTGTAGGGCCTTCGCTCGAGCTCGCCACGAGCTCGCCTACCCTAGTCGTTGACTCGTCCTCGCGTGAAGGTCTTGAGCTCGCCGACTGGACCTCGCCTGAAGATCACGAGCTAGAGCTCGCCTAAAATCCGCGACGTCAATCTCGAGCTCACCTGAATCGTGGGGTCGCCGTCGAGGTTTGGGTCTACACCCCTTTTTCCAACAGAAAGCAAGGAGCTCCCTCCCATAAAAGCCTACGTTCTAAAACCCTTTTTAGCCTAAAAAACAACAACACCAAGCTACTTATAATCACCACCACCAAAGTAGCAATAAGCGAGTGACGGAGGAGATAGAAATAAAATTAGAGAGGGTATAGGGATATAATCTTCTATGATAATCTCTAATCCAATTGTGGTTAAAAATTAGAAAGGAATACCGACAGGAGTACTAATTTCAAATAATTTATAATATTTCAGGGACTATGTAGTAATTTAAAGACTTGAGGGGATAATTTGAAAATATAAAGATCTACGAAACCAATAGATAAAAGCCCTAAAAATATTATACTATGCCTGGGCCTTAATCCTCCAGCCCAATCTAGAAATGGTCACATACTTGAAAATGTAAATCTGTACTAGGCTAGACAGTAGGGTTTGATGAGCACTGCCCGTGCCATGCCCATTTTAGTTAGGTGTTCGCATTCATGAGGTCTCATGAGGTCCATGCGGTTGTCTCTTCTTTTATTTATTTATTTATTTATTTGAGGAATCATATATTGCAAAATCATTATAAAGTTCTACTTATATGTTCAAGAAACTAAAAGTAAATAAATAAATAAATTGAAACAAAAAATAAATGAGTTTGCAACAGTGAGCATCATTATACGCCTATGATAATACTATCACGACTTTGCAACAGGTGTAGAGTTAGGTTTTTGGTTTTTAATTTTTGTTTTTAACTTAGATTGTACATCGTTAGAGACCAATAACTTTTCCTGCTTATTAGGTTAAGTATTTTAAGCCCAAACTTACTGCAAGTAAAAAAATCATTGAAACTCAGCTTGATTACCAACCGTCTCAGAAAATAAAATGTTATCCTTTGTCGATCTTACTCCAATCAGATTAGACTATCAGATCTAAAGCTAATGCTAAGCTAACTACATGTTATCTAATTGTAAAAAGTTGTAAATAAGTTGGTAACACACTACAACAAAATACAACATTGTCGAAGAAACAAAAACGTCAGCAAAAGTTTAAAAAACGTCGGGAAAAACCTTTCCCGACGCAAAATGCAGCGTCGCTAACGCGTCGCCAAAAGTGCGTCAAGGAAAGTATTTGGCGACGCAAATACACTGCGTCGCCAAAAGTATACTTTTGGCGACGCGTCATGCGTCGGGAAAAGTATATCTTTTAGCGATGCATAATATTTTGTGTCGGCAAAAGTGTACTTTTGGCAACGCATGCAGCGTCGGCAAAAGCTATGCGTCGGCAAAAGTATAGCTTTTAGAGACGCAAAATTGTTCGTCGCTAAAAACTATACTTTTGGCGACGCGAGTTAGCGTCGGCAAAAGTGTAGCTTTTAGCGACACAGAATAAAACGTCGCTAAAAACTATACCTTTGGCGACGCAAAATAGCATCGCTAAATGATATTATTTTTGGCGACGCAATATAGCGTTGGCAAAAGTATAATTTTTAGTCGATAAAAAGTATATTTTTATTGATACTAATTTGCATCGCCAAAAGTAATATCTTTTCTGTCAACTACGCTGAACCTAAACATCCACAACAAATTTGCTCTCATTCACATCAACAAAGAAACCAAACATCAAATTATACTCCAAACAAGTTGCATATTAACAGCTAAAATGAAACAAATAATAACATTAGTAAATAATTTAAACATAATTCTATTAAACAAATAACAAGTGTTTGACACATATTTTATTAACAAATCCAACAATCATGATTAAGTAGACTTGAACAATAAAGACTACAGAGAACCCATATCTTATCAACGTTACAAGCTTTTCCTTCGTCACGTCTCTGGCTTCTTCTTCCCACCTTCACCATCCATCTCCATCTTCTGTTGTGTAGCTACAATGGAAAGAAATGTACTCAGTAAGGCAAATAAAAAGTTAAAATCAAACACAAAAAAGTGTGCTCAGGAATGCTCTAATATATACTTTTTATTTATGTATTGATGAGTAAGATATTTATGCTGAAAGATTGCATAAGAAAAATATCAAGACAGATAATGACAAAATGATATCCTCAAAACAACAATATTTATATCAAACTTTACACTTATGATAATATTAACACAAAAACCATGATACCTGTCTAAATGAGTGCAATTTGTTGTAGTGGATCCACAACAAGTAGTCTCGCTTCATCCGGAAACTTATCAGGTAACTGAAATCATCAAAGAAAAAAAAAATAACTGCATTGAGTTACACACAATTGTTTAACTAAACTAAGATATATTAGAAGAACAAGCTCTTAATACTAGTCAGGTAAGGATGCATATTACCTGTGTCAAATCTAACGGAAAACCATGTGTCCCACAAAACAAATGCATTCTACAACCAAGAAAATCAAGTTGGTATATGCATTCAGGCCTGATCTCCACAAAACAAGCGTACCTCTTTAGTTTTTCCAGTAACAAGTTGGTATATAGCAAGAAGGTTGTTGCATTCAGGCCTTTCTGGATTGTCAAATTCCAAGCTGTAGATTGAAAATTTTGGAAAAACATAAATTTAAGATTTTAGGTGTCAAAACAATGACATGGAACTCAAGAAATGTCAAGAATGCAAACAAATAACTCATGTGAAAACAATTCACCCGACCGAAAAAAGTTAAGAATGGAAACTAGAAATGGCAGGAAGCTTCAAGAAGAAGTAAATCATCAACAAGAGTAATGCTCCTTGATGTATATGCTAACATAAGTTTTGCGGCATATCAAGATGGTTACAGCACTGTGTCATGCACCCAAGGTTGTTTACATAGGACATGGTAGCGAAGATGCCTGTGATCCCGGGAGACACATTTTGGCTACTTTGGAAAATGAGCAAGTAAAACTTGGAAGTAGCATGATGACCAATTAATTGACAAAATAATGCTCCATAACTTGGAAGCAGCATAAACTCCATGTTCTCTCTTTTCTCACTTGTAAAGGGTAAAAAAAGGCAAACCCCTAATACCTTTGAAAGGCCATCTGTAAGGGACATCACTCGAGCCCCCGCAGGTGGAACAAGAGCCTCAGGAACCTACATGTTAAAATTGAGCATGATGAACATCACTCGAGCCCCCGCAGGTGGAACAAGAGCCTCAGGAACCTACATGTTAAAATTGAGCATGATGAGGAAAAGTTTTGATTCAAAGCTTGCAACTTTATCCAAGTTGAGGGGGAACACATGCACCTTGAAAAGTGTACCACCTCTCCTGAAAATAGAATGATGACTATTAGAATCGTGGCACAAGACATAGACTAATTGTTGAATTATCATATTTTATTTTTCAGAATGTAATAGGAAAGACATCCAACCCGCTCATTTTTTCAATTTCTTTCCCCCAAACAAGTAATTTACTCGCTCAGCCAGTTCACGAGTCAGTTCCAGATGTTGTCTCTGATCCTCACCCACTGGTACTAGATCGGACTGCATATGCATACAAAAGATTAATCATAAGGAGGTTCCATGTAGATTTTTACTGAGAAAACATAATATCTTATCCATACTAAACCAAGAGAAGAACTTTGCAGAGTTCAACAATATTTGGGTATGGAGCTCAATTCAATATGAACATAAAAGCTCAATCACCTGATATAAAAGAATATCAGAAGCCATTAGAACAGGATAGGTCAGAAGTGCAACTCCAACATTTTCGTCACCCTATAACAAAATTAACATAAAAGACAATATTAAATTCCTTGTTCAATAGATGAACAAGGAAGTTAAAGAAAAAATAATAATGGTGATGAGGATATCATACGCCAGTGACACACCGTCTTGCGTGATTTTTCTTCAAACTGGATCATTTTGTTTAGCCAACCAAGTGGTGTGACAGAACTAAGTAGCCACATCAACTCTACATGGGCACGAACATGAGACTGCACAAACATAGAAGCCTGCAAATGATGACAGAAATTAGTCTCATACCTTACAGCAAATGATGACATTACCAACTAAAAGGCATAATGCAGCACGAAAAGAGAAACTTGTGGGTTCGTACCTTGGCTATGTCGACACCACAAGCAAGATAAATTGTTGCAGTGCTCCTGGTTACTTTAGACAGTTCCACAGCATCATATTGTAGAGTAATCTATATACAAAGGGGGGGAAATGGAGATGTCAAATACGATTGACGAGATTAAACAAGAAATATCATACAATCCATAATTGTTGATAAGAAGCAAGGAAAAGAGGTTGAAATCTTAAAAATGCCCTACCGCATGTAAATCTACAATGAAGTGTTTCATAAGTATCCTACAAAGAAGTAGCAATTCAAGGTCATCAAGTCAGTCAGAAGGAAACATTCTACTATAATAAATAAAATAACAAAATTAACACATGGGTATGCAGGCACGAAATAGATAGAAAGCTAGTAAAGGTACCAATACAAATCACATGCACGCATGCACATGCACGCACGCAAGCAAGCACGCATACAAGCTCTACAGAGTATTGAATAATTTTACATAACAATCTACTGATTATGACACCTCTGATTTTCAAAATGATGAAGCAGTCATGTCATATATGTTCATTTTGCCTTTAGTTAATCATTAATCAAATATGACATAAACATAGGAAGCAAACGAACCTGAAGTGAGATCCAATTCTTAATGGCGCCAAGATAGTTTCCAAGGTGTACGGATCCAGTAGGTTGTACTTCAGAAACAACTCTTTTTCTGTAAATTAAATTTTGAGTGAGAAGTCATCTTATATTAGGAATAAGAAACTAAAAATAGAAACTGGGAACAGACCAAATATCTTAAAACTATGTCAACCTGTAAACAAAGTATAAAATACACTCTAAGCAAGTATAATATGATATTAAACTGAGCTGAGAGCATTTTTTTGAAATAAGCTTTAAACTTTGCAACAAACTTTAAACTCTGTATAGTGTCATTAGAACAATAGCACACACGTCCACAATTGGAGGGAGGGAGGAGGGGAGGAAAGTTTATTTGCGTTGGAACTTTTGTTAATATATGACAAATGTGACATGAAACTTGAAAAATACCTTCAATCAATTTATTATTTTATAAAACTCAAAATTCGTGCTTAAGTAGCACAACTACCACTGGCTACGGTAGAATAGTTACAAATTCTACCTCTTGTTTGGTAGGGTGATTTGTATATTATCATACTTTGAAGTGATAATCATAACATTTTACTTAAAGTAAATTTTAAGTATAACTTTAGACAATTTGCTCAGCAGACTCTTTCAAGCATTGAAATTATATCTTCCTTAAAATCCCAAGCAGGAGACAAAGCTAATTCCAAGCAAAATCCAAAAGCTACATTGCAAATTTGCAGTCACATCATTCCACCAATTGAACAAAACTCTAAAAAAAGTAAATCAAGTGACTCACTTTCTTTGGCTAGCTACAATCTCTGATGCCTCCATAGCCGGTGCCGCAACACAACAGAGACATTGGAACCCATCGCGCTCGCCGATACTCCGCAATTTCCAAACTTGTTTCTGACCTTAGCCGCTGCAATTAACAAAAAAGAAGGTGAGATTATAAGTTTGCAAATGATCGCTATCAGAGCAACTCCAATGGGGAGGCTGCAAAATGCAGCCTCCCCAAAGCATATTCTTAGGTATATGCTTTTT
>NC_033801.1:98947740-98960859 GCF_001876935.1 Asparagus officinalis | reverse complement strand
TGTTTAAGTGAACTATCTGTGTAGGCTCTTAGATTCTAAACAAATTGATTTCTTATGGGGAAACGGAAGGAATAATTTAGATATTGGCTTATATTGTTGCGCATTTGGTAGGCAAAGAAGAGAAAGGGAAGAGAAAGAGGAAGAGAGACATGAAAAATTCAAGGGGATAAAAATGATCATCGAATGTACATGAACAACATTTTGTTTCGCGTATATCTTAGATTTAGAATATTTGTAAATGCTTTTTAACTCAATCGTATTGATCTAACAGTTGTTCATTTTGATCAGTGGTTACACCATGTATGGATTATTATATAGAAGCACATCAAAGGAGACTTGAAGCGATCGGACAAGGTTGGAGAGCGACCCGCTTCACAGTTCATGTGGAGGCTATGACAGCGGCCACCTAGGCGCATAGCCCTGTGAGGTTTCGAGTTCTGAACCCGGATATATGATTTACTAGGATGAACTTGCGTGTGCCTAGGTTGAAAAATTATGCATGCTTTAACCCCAAATTGCCAAATGATTTTATATTAATTTACAAACAGCATTGTATAACTTATATCCGAGCATAGAAGCTGAGCTTCCAATTTTGATATCTAATTTTCAAAGAAAATTGTCTTAAAGAAAGTAATGATTATGTTAAAAATTGGGAAAATGAGAATACTCATCATCCATTCTAGCTCTATCTCATGCTAAGATTGATGCCATGTTTAGAATTTTAGAGATAAAAAAATAATACAGCTTTTATAATAACTATTAGTTCTACTTCTAAAAATGGCATATGTGTCCTAAAAATGAAGAAAAAGATATTGACATCTTATGAAAAAAGATTTCACTTTAGATTCAACTTTTGAAAGATATGCATTAGATAATCATAAGTCAAGCTTATGGATATGTGTGCTTAAATCAAGGATCATCACTCATATGCACAGCAGTATAGCAAAACTTATAGTTTCTATTTTTTTGCGGCCGTCAAGTCTATTGTACTAATTTGTTATCATGCACACAAAACTGTAAGAATTCTAATTGCTCCTGTGCATCTCATTGTAGCTTGCGTTCATCTTGTCACACTTAACATTCACGATGCTTCTCATTTCATAAGGTATCATAGCATGCTAGCTGTGTTCAAGTGTGACATTGTGGTCTTGCACTGTTGGTCGTTGGCCATTTGGCCAAAAATTTTGCAGATTTGAAAAAACTTCAACCTTATTGCCAAATGATTTTAAATAAGACCACAAAAGTTTAAAATGTGATCCTCCTCACGCATGTGCCGTCTCCCAGTCCTTTCGCTAATTTCCAATGGCGAGCTGACGCTGTGGGTACGCAAGCGCAAGATTTAATGTTGTTAGGTTCTGGACATACCAGGAATCCACCCGTGCGCTAAAATTTCCGGGCAGGCGCAGTGCTTTTTGACTACTTACACAGAAAAAAAGCACGGCCTTTTGCACCTGAATATAGGGGACCATCAATTTTCAAATTGCCGATATGCAATTTGCGCCATGCATACTGCGTGCAATACTATCGGGCCGCACTTGCCATATGTTCCCACAATAGTTAGACCAGCCACCTTTAAGAACCCGTTCCTCTCTCCTCATTTTCGACAAATTAACTTTACTTTTTAAATTAATATTATAAACATAAAACAACTTGAAAATCTTATTGAAAGGTATCTCCCAAGTGCCCCTGAGGAACGAGCTTAATGGAGTCCACGACAAAATACAACAAAATGCGGCTCTCTGTTCACATTGCACAAATTGTATTAATCGGAAGGGTTCATGAGTGTGAACTCTACGGTGTAATGAATATGTTCAGTTTTTGACAACTGTAGGATATCGCGCTAAATGCAACCACAATATCACCTCATAAGAGGGGTTTCATTAACACTAAGGTTTTGAGCTTAATGATAGCAAGGGGTCATGTCCCTACAATCCTCTTAGTACCAAGAAAACCCTCTAACAGTCTTGGTGTGGGCTGGACGGGTCGGGTACGCCAAAACAAATTGGATTTGTCAAACTAAGAATTTTATCCCACCCATGTATTTATCTTTCTTGTCTTGGTTTGAAAATTTATCTCAGTTAAAATCTTTTGTTATAGTGAAAACAATTTTTCCTGAACAAAATCTTTGTTTTTCATGATATTATTTTTTGTTTGTCATGACGAGGACTATGTTTAATATAACCTCCGGAGTTATTAGGTGTTATCTCAAAACACTTGGTTTACCGAGTCAAGGCTGTCAGCCCGCGTCCGCGTGCTAAAAAGCATGTTCATATGGGTTGATACTAGCTCAAGAGCTAGAGTGATAATTGCCTCTCTTGATTTTTAAAATCAATGCATGATTTGATTTTATGCTCTTATATGATTTAATTGTGAATTTTATGATTTTCATTTGCTGCGTTGATTTCACCCGACTTGTTTTCATTTGAAAACTCGTTTTTGCATGATGTCTTGTTTTCTCTCTTTTGATTTCATAAATTATTATAATTGCTTCTATGATAAGGAGACAAAATACTGTCATCTGACCTATATGTGTATATATGTTTCATTTATCTTTTAGTATGTGGGTGATTAGCATATTCATCTAATGCTTACTCACAGGATGTTTCCATGATCTTTTCATTGCATATAATTCTATATGGCTTTTTATAGAGGAGCAATCCCTACTCATATATATATTTATATATAAAGTATATATATATATTCCTTTTATATATCACCTATGCTTATGATAGGGGGAGCTTTCGCTCTACTTATTCTTTTGTCCCCTTTTTGCATGGTTGTTCAAAGGGGAGAAAAATTGATGAGTATATTCATTCCTTGGTTTATATGCCAGATGATACATTCTATACATTAGTGTGGAGGTTCATTTCCTTGCGATGCATATATCGATTTTTGTAAATTGTTTGTCATCATCAACACAAGGGGAGATGGTTTGTCTTCTTGTTTTGATGATGTTTAACAAACACATTTATTACTTGTGATTGTCTTAGTGTTGTACATTCCTATGTTTGTAGCAAACCAGACGCTAGTTGGAGGATGGATGGAATAAGCCTTCAAACGATACAGTATCCAAGGAGGGTTTGGCGTGCAATGTCGGTGTAAGCCTTGCAAAATTCTAGTTTCAAGATCCAAAGTTTAGCTTCATCCGCAAGGACCAAGATAGAGCTTCGTTGAGATCAAGAGGTTGGGTATTTAGTTAGGATTTATTTATGTGGTAGACTTTAAGCTCAATCATATACACAGCATACACGTTTACAATTTGTGTATATGATTATAGTGATCTATATTAACGTATATGTTTTGTTTGATAGTTTCAATAATTTACTATGAAACAACATGAATAGAATTTGGAAAATTACTATTTGTTCAATGTTATATATACCCCCTTTATTTTTAAGTATGATTTCCCCTTTAACAAGCTTATTATTTAATGAAATCATATTTAGTGTTTTGTATATATTGCAGTAAATATCGCAATTTTGAATAATATTGTTATTCTTAGTTTATAGACTTCAATATCAGTTATATAAGTGTTACGTAAGTTACAAAACATTTCACAAAAGATATTTAAAAGTGCTTTCAAGTCAAAATATCAATATATCAATTTGCATATCATGTTTTTCGGACTATTTTGTAATAAATGATGCATATTTTTCAGTTTTGGGAAATCCTTTTTTTTCGAAAACCAGTCGTGTAGCATGATTTATTATCATGTCTACAATCATTCCCCAAAGTTTATACATTTTTTGGGAATTTGTTTGATATTTATTAAGCAGGCTTTTTAAAAATCAGCAAATCAGTGTTTTCGAGCTGTAGTCAGATTCGGCCGACCGACCGGTCGACCGATACAGCTTGAATACAGTTCTCACTGGCGACAGAGAGTCTGTCGGCGACCAGCCGGTCACCGAAAGCTCCAGTCGGTCCCACCGCAGCCGCGTCTCGACGGATAAGTCCATGCTTCGTTCTTTGATTTCGTCGACCTAGAAATAAGCGGTCGACCGAATTTTCCGTCGGTTCGACCGAACTTTTCCATCGGTCGACCGACAGAATTTCGGTCGACCGACTCATGGATTTTTCTGGTTCCAACGGCTATGTTTTGCTGTACTTGGCTGGGTCTTTTGGTCTTTGTTTTGGGTGTTTTTGCTGAGATTCTAGTGGATATAAAACCATTGCTGATTTCTTTTCAATTTATCTAAAGAATGTTTAACAGTTTTAACAAGGGTTTACAACCTGTGTTATTTTGGTTAAGTTCATTGTTTTGGTTTGCTGTTACAAAGAGGATTACAAATCAGTATGAAGAGTTCAATTCTTAACATTTCATCATCCTCTCTCTTGTGTTTATAACGAGAAGTTTCCTTAACTTCTATTTCTAGCATTTTACTATTTGATTTCATAATCAATTTTTATGCTAGTTCTTATGAGTACGTTGTATTGATGCTCATTGTTTACACACACCCACTTGGCTTTTAGTATTACATACATAGTATAGTTGGGTGGTGAGAGATTTAACCATTGAGTTGTCGCTTTCATTGTTTTCTCATCTATTTACGAGAACAAATTTATATTTTGTTTTACACTTGTGGAGGTTGTGATGTTTTCGGTGAGCTAAGTAAACCGATCGGTGTTGTCGGTTCGGTGAAGCTAGAAACCGAGTGTCGGGTGAAGTTATTCGTGACTGAAACGAATTGTGAGGAGTGACGTTACGGTGACGCGTTGAATACCGATACTGTGAGCGTGTAAACGGTTGTACGGGTGACGATATGAAAACCCGGTTGTGATAGTGATTTCTCCCCGGGAAGTGGGGAGCGCGAACGTACTCGGTAAGGTCCGAACTCCCGTGATCAATCGGTGATTTGAGTTTGTCATTGGCGTTCTTTTACATTCATGCCTTATCGTTTATATCGGCCTTTGTCATTTGTCTTAGTTCTATGTATCCACTTGCATTGCTTATCATTTGTTATGTTTATTCACCCTTATGTTCAATCCTTGATTATAACTCATAATATATTTCATCATATAGGTATTCACTTTGTGTTATATTGCTATTCTTTGCTTAAACTATTGGTATATCTAGTCTTGCAAGAATTATAACTGTGTTAATTTAGTTTAATTGGCATTTAATCGGATTAGATTAGCATAAGACCCTAATCACCCCCCCTCTAGGGTCTAACAAAAAAGACTGATATCAATATATTTGCACTAAACTGGAATGAAAGATCACATATAAACATTTATCAAAAATCCTTAAACACATAAAAACATGTTTAATACATTTTGAAATCAATAAATCATGAAATAACTCTTGTCAAACATTTTTCATATCTAGATCTCTTTAGTAAAACATTGTTGGTCTTTTTATAAACTGAGATGCTCAATACCTCACCTCATATGCCATAAAGATTTGTTCTTTGTACTAAAAATACGTTTTTGGCTAAATCAAAACTCATTAAACTCAATAAATTCGTGTAAAAACAAAAGGGGCAGAGTTGGGTGAGATGTTACTCGCCTCTGGGTGATGAACAACTCCTCGGTCTGAGAGAGTGTGGATCCCCTTGCTGCAATGTGAAGATTTCGCCGAAAATCCTCCAAGTTCTTCCCCAAATCGACAAGAGCAAGGCTAGGGTTTGAGATAGGGGAGAGGGGGCTAGGGTTTTCTCAGTTCTGAAGGTGAGGGGGGGTGATTTCGGGTGAGAGGGGATATATACGAACAGTTAAACCCGACCCAAACCCGAACCAAAACAAAACAGACCCGAAACCTGTAAAAACTGGAAATCAGCGTATCAGTCGACTGATGTGTCGACCGACACGGTCAGTCGACTGATCAGTCGACTGATCTGGAAAAATTTTGTTTTTATGCATGTTTTACTTATTTGCAAAACCAACGCACAAAACTCTACACCTATACTCTCATATCATCTCAAATAACTTGTTATCATGCACATCAATGACCTCAAGCTATTTATCATAAAAGAATTATTTATTTACTAATAATTCATATATATTCATATAAAAATTTACGGGGTTCTACACTTTTCCCTCAGATTCTCTCCTCACATGGCGAAAGTGAAAGCGAGATGCAAGAAACCTCAAGCACCAGGATGAAGAAGTCGACAAGGACGAAAACAATTAGCTCGAGGCCGATGAAGAGCCCCTAAATTGTTGTTTGCGATGTTCACAAAATAATTGGTAAGATTTTTCCAATATTCTATCAGGTTTCGACCTAAATAAGCCCCTCATACCTAATTTTTTGATGTGGCCATCGGTTTACTACGTGTTAGTGTGGCAGTGGGAAGGGAGTAATTAGAGAAGTTATCTGTAGTGAGTCTACATAAGAAGAGAGATGGAGGGTTGTTTTTTTCTTATGCATGGATGAAGTTAACCTATCTGTAGTCTAATTATTTCTCCTTACTTGCTAATCTCTCTTCTACTGTCTCCTCTCACATTTATATCGTAACAACCCCAAATAAACATGAAAAAATGATAAAATATATATTTTTTAAAAATCGTATTTCACTGTTCCTCACCACCTCTCCATGTTAGTGTTTCTCACCACCTCACAGTAGGATAAAAAGGAGGAAAGGGGAAGAAATTAGGGTTAAAAAAGAGAGAGGGAGTAGTAGAAGAGAAAGAAGAAGAAGGCAGTGAAAGAAAAGGGGAAATGGGAATATTATCCTAAATTCAAATCAATCCAAGGTATAAACGCTTCTCCTTCTTGTTTTTCTTTTATTTTAACGAATTGATCTTTGATTTGTTGAGAAATTGAGGGAAAAAAGAGAATATGAGAGGAAAGAGAATGATGAAAACTAAATTAAAATAACAAATTTCTTTGGGACCCCTGAAAGTTTATTATTTTGTATATACGTCTAAAAGATAAAAAGGAATGAAAATGTTCTTGTAGACCCCTGTTGCTTTGTTGATTGCAACTAGATCCAAAACATCGAAGCTCAGTTAGGAATTAAGTTCGAATAATTAATTGGAAACCCATGAGCTGCGCTATATATTAATAATAAATACAAAATTTTTAGAATAATATCATAGAAAATTATGGTAAATTGCTAACTTTAGCAAGAAAGCCTATGTGTACCTTATTTATAGATAATTATTATTTGAGTATTCTTGAAAATGATAGGTACAGGTTGATATCTGGTAAATTGCTAAATTTTGTAGTGATTGTCCTATAATATGGTAAATTGCTAAATTTTGTAGTGATTGTCCTATAATATGTACTTGTTCTAAATTAATATTAGTCTTATATATTTATATTATAGGTATAGGTTGATATCTGGAAAGTAGTATTTTGAGGAAGTTGTACTTATTGGAGTTGAGTTCATTTCCCACTGGTATTTTTTTAATACTAGATTTTATACACGTGAAATGCACGTGGTTAGATATCATGATTAAGTATTTTTTAATTTTTTCCTAACTAAAGTTTGTTCCTCGGTTCCACTTTAATAGTTTGTGCTTACTTTTGTCTCTAAAATTTAACATTGTGATTAATTATTTTCTTTGATATTTGTTAAAATGTGCTATCTCTAACTTAAATTCTCATGTTAATATTTGAATTGAAAGAAAACAAATATAATCTGAAGCTAATTTAAATTTTCATATTATTTGGACTGACATAAAACCAAGCTTTACTTGAGAAAGTATAGTGTTACAATAGTGAAAAATATTGAAACAATGTTATACAAGAAAAGTGAATATTTAAAACTAATAAGGCAAGGTGATTGATTAAAAGTATGCTAAAACGATACAAAATAGAATATAAAATTTATTCCTAATAATTAATAGACTTCATAAAAATTATAAACTAAATATTAATGCTAAATCTAGTAACATTTTATATGATAAAAACATCCATATAAGCATATAAAAGTACTAAAAAAAGTTAATGAACCACATTTCTAAAGATTCCTAGTTTCATTTAAAACAATTAAGCTATTTTATAAAATATTCAAAAAATATTGTCATTTATTTCTTTTATTTTATTATTTTTATTAAGCTAAGATCAATCCTTCTTTACCTTTATCTTTTTTCTGGGCAATTTTAGAATAGTGTCTTCATCATCTACATCAATTGTGACATCAGGCTGGAGTTATATTTTTTGCAATGTTATCTTTCCCAGGCTCGTTATTCTTTGATCTTCTCGTTTAACTTCACAAAGAAGTTGAGTGTATTTCTGATGTTCAACACAAACTTCTTGAAATATAAACTTTGATTTTTTTCCTATTTCAATAAGAATAAATTTTAATTTCATATATATAAAATTATTTGTGTTCCAAATTTATTACTTAAATAAGATTAGGACCTACCTCTTTTTCATCTACAATTAATTCTTCTAATATGCGTCCAATAAGAGTTTCTATTATGTCAATAACGTTACTTTTGCTCTATCCTTATCGTTTTTCATAAAGATCTGAACTAAATACCTGTATTTTTCATTACAAATTTACCTTAGATTATAGTATTATATTTAATTTTTTTAGTATTTGAAGAACAAAGTATATAATTTATGAATACTTACTAATTTTTCTTATATCTTTCATGTAGAATTCTTCTTTGATTGAGATAAAGTTGTTAATTATTCTTCAACAGTTAGTTCTTTTTTGATTTACTTCTATCTCTTTATCATTTGTAATGGAAATAACTTGATTCTTTTGAAGGATATCTTTGAACATTTGTATAGTTTCTCCATATGTAATTCATTGTATTATTTTACCTTATAAATATTACTAATATCAGAGATTAATGTTTCTAAATTATAATCAATCGATGCTAAGCTATTGTATTATAGTTTTTTATCATTTTTATGAATTTAAATATCTATCAATTAAATATTACTAATGAATTTTTGCTGCTCCAACTTATTAGTAAAATTACATGCAATTAATTTAATTTATATGGTGACAATAATTTTAAAGCTATCATATATTTTTTAAAATTTTTATTCCTTAACCGAATATTTTTAATCAATTCTTACTTTTGTTTACATACATAAATTTAGACTATTTTTAGATGCTGAAAATGGATAATAAACTCTAAATTCGAAATTATACACACACACACACACACACACACACACACACACACATATATTAATGAAGGAATACCAAATAATTACATATTTTCTAACCAGTCATGAGTCGACTCACGAAGCCCAGCAGGTGTTGACATAGTTTCTGACCAGTCGACTCATGACTATCATGAGTCGACCCATACGATATGAGTCGACTCATACATGCACGTGAGTCAACTCATCGATGCTTTCCTGGTTTGTTTGGGTTTCTGTTTGCACGAATTACTGTAGGGTTTGGGCTTGGTTATTTACCACTTTGCCATCCACGTTGTTCCATATATAAAAGGGATTGTTTTAGGGTTTTAAAACAATCAGGGGAGATTAGCTTGTATTTGGAGAATTGACAGAGATTGTTCTTCAATTCTAGTGAGATTGTGAGAGATTGTAAGTTATTTTATTATCATAATCTAGAGAAGGTATTTTCCTTCGCCATCACTGAATTGTTCTTGTGTTCTTGTTATTTTCTTCTCAACCCACCTTTGATAATTCTGCGATCAAAGGTGCTCGCATGGCGACTTATATTAAGTTAGTATCAGAGCGACCAGATCCTGTGAAGGGGGCATCCTGTGTATGGTCCTAACTCGATCGTAATGCAAGAAGCTAGGCGAGATCCTTATTTCATTGGAAGGAATCCAAAAATTAAGGAAGAAGAAGATCACTGAAGGAGACAATTCAATAAGACTTGATGCAGTGGAGAAGCAGATCGAGACGATCGGGGCAACACTCACTCAACTCATGGGTCTCATCCATGGAAGTGACAAAAAGGGGAATCTTCTTTGATGGGTGAGAAGAAACTCAAAGAGTCTGATGGAGAAGGCGAGAAAACTGATTCTGATGAGGAGGCCGAGATTGTTAAGACTGCTACACATCAAAGGGGTAAAAATTATTGCCAGAATCTGAAAATTGACTTCAAAGTGGAAATTCATGTTTTTGATGGGAGTGTTAATGTGGAGAAATTCGATGATTGGATCGAGCGTATGGAGATGTATTTCACTCTCTATGGATATTCGTCCAATGAGAAGATTGTGTTCACGACGCTGAAGCTTTCGGGGCATGCCTTAACCTGGTGGAAATCCTACTGTAAACAGGAAAAGAAGGCGGTGTCGTGGAACAAGTTCAAGGAGCTCCTAAGGAAATAGTTCTATCCAGTAGGATTCCTTGAGGAGTGTTGGTACAAGTGGTATGGCTTGCGCCAAAGGTTCAACCAGACCGTTCGAGAATATACGACAGAGTTCCAGCAGCAGGCGATGGTTCTTAACATCACAACGGAAGAATATTCCATCTTTATGAAGTATATAGCGGGTCTGAATGAATATATCCGAAAGGAGATGAAGTTGTTCACAGTGAAGTCCTTAGCAGAAGAGAGTGTGAAGGCCATTGCCATTAAGGGCAGACAAAAGAAGGGTAACGAAACTAAGGGAGACTCTAAACATATGGGAGGCAAGTCGAGTGGCTCTCAGCCTAAGGAAGAGATGAAGAAGGGTGATTCGGGGAAGACAAGATTGACATGCAATCACTGCAAACAGACATGACACGTAGCTGATCATTGCTGGGAGAAGTATCCTCATCTGAAGCTAAAAGGATTGAAGAAAAAGAAGGAGAAGAAGGCATATGTGGTATCTCAGGGTCCGAAGGAAGTTCCCGGGATGACATCACCAAATAGCAGTCTCAACCTTATAGCGGGGAAGCAGAACACGACAGAGGATGAAGACCCGAGGGAGCAGCTCTTTGTTTTGAAATTACAGATCAAGACCAATTTGGTTGATGCCATAGTGGATCCAGAGAGCCAGAAGAATTTGATATCTAAGGCCTTGGTTCAGAAGCTGGGATTGAAGACGGTTAAACATCTGAAACCCAATCCTTTAGGGTGGATTCAGAAGGAGGCGGGATTGAGCGTGGCCATCCAATACACTTTCAGATTTACGCTCCACGAGTCGTATATTGACGAGGTCACATGCGATGTTATTCCATTGGATGTTTGCCAAGTAATACTGAGCAATCCTTATTTATAAGATAGGTTTGCGGTCTACGATAGACAAGCCCAGAAGTATACGTTCACCAAAGATGGTGAGCAATTCATCTTCCGTTCAGCATCTCTTTCACAGGAGACAAGTTTCCTGACAGTGACTCAGGCGAAGAGGCTAGTGAATGCAAGAAAGAGGTTCATATTGTTAGTCATTTGGCCTTATGAGGAGCAGCTGAGTAGGGTGTGCTTGACTACCTTGAGCAAGTTTTAGGAGGGAGAGTTTGACAGGTTGAAGGCCAAGTATGTAGACCTATTTTCGGAGATCACGGGACTACCACCACGATGGGGTGTGGAGCATGAGATTATGTTAACCAGAGAGAGTTCTCTGCCGAATATAGATCTATTCCGCACATCTGTAGAGGAGTCTGAGGAGATCAAGAGGTAGGTTCAGGATATTTTGGAGACAGGAGTGCTTGTGCCGAGTTGTTCCCCTTGCGGGTCACCAGTGTTGTTGGTGCCCAAAAAGGATGGAGGCTGGCGCATGTGCGTTGATTACTGGGCGCTCAATAAGTTAACCATGAAGAATCGATATCCATTACCTCGGATTGATGATCTTATGGACCAGTTGGAAGGAGCGAGATTTTTCACGAAGCTGGATTTGAAGTCTGGTTACCATCAGGTGAGGATTCGGGATGATGACACTTGATGACTGCGTTCAAGACCAAACAGGGCCTGTTCGAGTGGTTGGTGATGTCGTTTGGGTTGTGCAACGCTCCTGCTACCTTTATGAGACTTATGAACGATTTGTTACGACCATTTATAGAGTATTTTGTGATAGTTTACCTCGATGATATCTTGGTGTACAACAAGACCTGGGAGGAGCATCTTGTTCATGTCGAGAAGGTGTTTGAAGTGCTACAGAACGGACAACTAAAGCTTAACGGGTAGAAGTGCAAATTCAGGAAGGACGAGTTGGTGTATCTCGGGTTCATCGTGGGGAAAGGCCAACGGAGGATAGATCCAGGAAAAGTGGCGGTGATCACGAAGTGGCCGACACCTAGGACAGTGACGGAGGTGAGAAGCTTCATGGGGTCTTTCCAGTATTTGCGCAAGTTCATTCGACATTTTTGAATTATGTGGCACCATTGCATGGCCTTACGAAGGCTAAGGTTCAGTTCGAGTGGGGGAAGACGCATGAGGAGGCTTTTCAGTTGCTAAAGAGGAAGATCTCGGAGGCACCAGTGTTGGCGTTGCCGAATCTATAGCGGACCTTTGAGGTAGAGACCGACTCGTCTAGTTACGGTATGGGCGCGGTGTTGATACAGGATGAGAAGCCGGTTGAATACCATTCTGAGATGTTTACGGGTGCTATTCAAAACTACCCAACCTATGACAAGGAGTTTTATGCCCTTTATCAGGCAATTAAGCATTGGCGGGTATACTTGTTGGGTAAAGAGGTTGTTGTGTATTCAGACCACAAATCATTAGAGTTCTTACATGCCCAGACGAAGCTACAGCAGGCACGACACATGAAGTGGACGTCCTATTTGATGGCGTTCAATATCATCATTAGGTACAAGAAGGGAACGACGAACAAGTTAGCTGATATGTTATCTCGCCCACCCGTGAGAGCTCTTTTCACTACAACAAAATACAACATTGCCGACGAAACAAAAACGTTGGTAAAAGTTTAAAAAACATCGGGAAAAATCTTTCCTGACGCAAAATGTAGCGTCGCTAACGCGTCGCCAAAAGTGCGTCAAGGAAAGTATTTGGCGACGCAAATACACTGCAAAAACTAGGTGTAAAAAAACCATGTAAATTTTACCCCCGTCTCATCTTCTATCGTTTGGGTTCACTTCCATTGAGAATCCTTCTGTTGGCGATCACTTGTGAATTCAAATATTATGAAGAATAAAAATGTTTACATTGCTAACCAAAATGCAAAATTAATGGCAACAAGATTGCAGCAGTAATGAGATTTACAGTGCAAAGTGTTGCATTTTCACAAGAAACTAACAAGAAGTTGCCATTCAAGATTCAAACTGAAACAAATGATCAGTCATAATTCCATCAA
>NC_033801.1:98932807-98947731 GCF_001876935.1 Asparagus officinalis | reverse complement strand
AAAATCAAAGGGGGGGAAGGGTTAGTCTACTAAAATCACTAAGCCCAAGACTAAACAAATATAAGCAGAGAACAGGGGATTACTTAAGCTTGAAGGCCCTCAAATTCTGACACAAAGGAACCCCATTTTCTTCATTTTCTTTTGTTGCCCTTCCCCTGCTCAGCCTTGTCACACAGTACACCACAAAGGCGCCACAAAACCTCTCCACCTCTTCCGGCTAAAAAGTAATTAAAGTAATTTAAAACCCTAAACACTGTCTCAAATGGCAATGAACCCAATAACAAGAAAATATAGTGAAACAAGATTACTCAATTTTCTTGATTCTAATCACAATAATAAAATAACAAGCAAGAAACTTTTTACCAAATAATGCATCTAAATGTCACTAATTTCAGTGAAAAAGAATAATATTTTCCGTTTTCCATACCGATCCACTCCCAATAGCAGACATGTTTTCCATAAGAATGTGTTTGCTCTCTGGGCCTGTTTGTTTCGTTTCTCCCAGAATCCAAAACCTACTTTCCTTCACTTTTTTACTTTCCCCCACTTTCTTTAACCCACGTTTCTTCACTTTCTCCACTTTCCCCCAATAATATTGTGACAACTCATCCCATCACATCTCATTTCTTACTTTTAAAAATAAACTAAACACAAGAAATGAGTCACATCAATCAACTCATCTAACTCACCTCACCCAACTTTCTTTCATTTTCCATCATCTTTAAAAATTACTTACATCATCCAATAATATGGTGACAACTCATCACATCTCATTAAAATTTCTTTCCATCCCTTTCCTCTAAAAAAACAAGGAAATCAATTTTCCTAAGTATGGGTCACATCATCCAATAATATAATGACAGCTCATTTTCTCTCATTTATTTTCTTATTTTTAAGAATGAACCAAACACAAGAAAGAACAAAAAATAAAGAAAGTGAATAAAAACATCAAAAATTACTCATCTCATCCAATAATATGGTAACAACTCATTTTCTCCCTCACTTTCTTTCTGAATTTTGACGAACCAAACATCAAAAAGTAGAGAAAAACATCAAAATTCATTTTCTTTCCCTCACTTTCTGTATTTTTTTTACGAAACAAACAGGCTCTATCTGAAGCCATCGCCTGCCTCATTGTGCTCTCATCAAGCCCCAAATCATTCTTCTCATGCATCAAAATCAGAAAAAGAAAAATACATGAGACCTAAGACCTAAATAAATACCAAAAGTAGAGAAAATTTCCCCTAAATCTGAGAAATTTAGCAGAACGAACCTTGTAGATATCAGAAAATCGAGCTTCAAACGCGCCGCCCTCATCCGAACACGACGAAATCTCTGGCTTCACATCCTCCATCTCTCAAAATCAATTGAAAGAACAAGAAATACAACCGATCTGAGCTCAAATTCCTTGATCCTTCACTCAAACCAGCAGATCTGAGGCCCGTTTTAGATGAGAGAGACGATTTGGGGGCGGGTTTATAGACAGAGGGGGAGGGGGGGTTTGGCCTGTTTTAGACGGAGAGGGAAATAAAAAAAGAGGGGGAGGAAATGAAAAGTAGGCAGGGAAATTGAAAAAAAGACGGGGGCTTTTTTTGCGACGCACATGAATAATAAAGCGTCACTAAAAGTTATATTTTTACTGACGCAATATAGCATCGGCAAAAGTGTTACTTTTAGTGACGTAAAACTGTTCGTCGCTAAAAGTTACATCTTTGCCGACGCTAACGTGCGTCACCAAATATATACTTTTTTGCGACGAATATTTTTGTGTCGCTAAAAGCTATACTTTTACCGATGAAAATAAAAAAACGTCGGGAAATCCATATACTTTTACCGACACTAAGTTAAAACATCACAAATAATATACACTTTTAGCGACGCTAATTATAAACGTGGGGAAAAATATATGTTTTGCCGATGCTAATTAAAATCGTCGGGAAAAACATAATTTTTGGCGACGTATTTAACCATGCGTCGGGAATAAGCGTCGGGAAAAGTGCAATTTGTTGTAGTGCTTGGTGGCAACGCGCATTCAGCCCTTAGTTCCTTTGGAGTATGTACAGAAATACACATCCAGCCGAGATTTTAGCAGCGTGTTCGAGCAGACAAAGGCTGGTCGAAAGGGGGAGTACGAGATTGGTGTAGATGGTTTGTTGTATCGTGGGATATCACTATGTATTCCGGAGGATGGTGACAGGTTGCAGTGGATTAGAGAAGCACATACCTCGTGTGTGCAAGGACATTTTGAGATTCAGAAGACGCTTCTCAATTTACGACGACATGTGTTTTGGCCGAAGATGCTAGATGATGTTACTAAGTATGTTAGAGGGTGTAAGTTATGTTGCATTTCGAAGCCTTCTAACAGGAAGAGTGGATTGTACCTACCATTACCGGTACCTTCTAGACCGTGGGATAGCATCTCTATGGATTTTCTAGGAGTGTTGCCGACAACCAAGCGTGGGTATGACTATTTATACGTTGTGGTGGACCGATTCAGCAAGATGGTGATCTTGATTCCGTGTAAGAAGACCGTGACGGGAGCGGGTGCAGCGCAATTGTTCTTTGAGCATCTGTGGAAGCACTTTGGATTGCCAAGTTCGATTATTTCGGATCGGGATAGCCGGTTTCTCGGGCATTTTTGGGATTCTTTGTGGAGTTTGATGGACACGAGACTAAAGAAGAGCACGACCTTTCATCCACAAATAGACGAGCAAACGGAGGTGGTCAACCGAACTATGGTGCATATTGAGGGGATATAATTCTAAGCATTCCAAGACTTAGGATGAGAGCTTACCATACTTACACTTTACTTTCAATCGAGCGATTCATGGATCTTCGGGAAAGTCACTGTTCGAAACGTGTTATGGATTCTTACCACCGAGTCTGTTCGATCTCATGTTTTCCAGTGAAGCTACGACCAACGACAAGGAAGGGAGTGAGAGACAACATGCTCAGTGATTTCTGGAGAAGATTGCACATATTCATGCCACGGTTGAAGCTCAATTGAAGAAATCACAAGCCAAATACAAGGCGAAGCATGATCAGCATCGGGTTCCTTGTAACTTTGGCATAGGCGACATGATATGGCTGAAATTGAGTAAGGAGAGGCTAAAGGGAGAAGGGAAGAAGTTGAAACCTATACGATATGGTCCGTTTCGGATTCTCGATCAGATTGGTGACAACGCCTTCAGGCTGGATTTGCCACCTTACTTAGGCATGTATTCGGTGATCAATACCGAGTATTTGAAGTTGTTTGAGCCTCCATTGCTGGATGATGAAGGTGACGACAATGTGATCTTACCGTATGTTGAAGACTTGTGGTTTGATAGAGAAGAGCCGCTGAAAGAAGATTGCATTTTAGAGCGGAAGACGACCACGACGAGGCAGGGAACGAAGGAGTTGTTTCTCATTGGACATCAAGGTCAGGTTCCTAGCAAGGCTAAGTGGTTCAACAGGAAAGGAGGAGCTCGCGAGTTTTCTCAGCTGAAGTTCTAACTTGAATGGAACTTCAAGTTCCTAAAGGGGGGCCCATGATACGGGTGTATCTTCTCTTCGGAACTTAGCGATCATCATGGGAGCTTGAGGATAGATGATTTTCATGGTAGTTTGAGAATAGAGGTGTAAAACAGTACAGTGGAACGCAGGTTGAAGCGTGGAACGAGACAGCGAATCGAAGAATCGAAGCATCCAGTTTTTAGCCAGTGAGTCCACTCATAACTGTCATGAGTCGACTCATCAGGTTGAGTCGACTCATGTCTGTCATAAGTCCACTCATGAAACTCAGCCGTTTTGTCAAAAGTCTCTGACCAGTCGACTCATCACTATATGAGTCGACCCATGTGTCATGAGTCGACTCATGACTGTCATGGGTCGACTCACGAAGCCCAACAGGTGTTGACATAGTTTCTGACCAGTCGACTCATGACTGTCATAAGTTGACCCTTATGACATGAGTTGACTCATACATGCACGTGAGTCGACTCATCGATGGTTTCCTGGTTCGTTTGAGTTTCTGTTTGTACGAATTAATGTGGGGTTTGGGCTAGGTTATTTACCACTTTGTCATCCACGTTGTTCCATATATAAAATGGATTGTTTTAGGGTTTTAAAACAATCAGGGGAGATTATCTTGTATTTGGAGAATTGAGAGAGATTGTTCTTCAATTCTAGTGAGATTGTGAGAGATTGTAAGTTATTTTATTATCATAATCTAGAGAAGGTATTTTCCTTCGCCACCACTGAATTGTTATTGTGTTCTTGTTATTTTCTTCTCAACCCACCTTTGATAATTCCGCGATCAAAGGTGCTCGCACGGCGACTTGTATCAATCTTGTTGCTAACTTAGTACTTCATGCTCGCACTAAACATATTGAAATAGACTTTCATTTATTCGTCAATGTGTGGGTACCAAGCAGCTTGTCGTCTCATATATTTCCACTTGTGCTCAACGTCTTGATGCACTTACCAAACCACTATCTCGACAACGTCTCATGGAGTAATGTCAAGCTCAACATCGTTCAACTGACATTGAGCTTGAGGGGGCGTATTAGAGATACACGAGACCCCAGAGAATCTGCTCATGAAGTGAAGCTATCAATTATTAAAGATGCACAAGATTCAAATATGAATCTGCTCAAGCTAGAAAGCCATCAATTAGAGATACTCAAGATCCCAACGAATCTACTCATGAAGGCAAATTCCTTCCAAAGATAGTGGCTAAACTTGGCAACATAATTTTGCTGATCGGACTACAATCAATTGTTGAGGTATTATGGTGTGAGTGTAATCAATCATTGAGATATTACTCCATATTAGTTGATTGTAGCCAGATATCACGGAGATATTATATATAACCATATTTGATTAATAGAGGCTATAAACGAAATAGAAAGAAGAAGGCTCAGATGTGACAGAGAACCCATCTTCTTCTTTCACTCAACTTTTAGAAATTCCTCTTATATTCCTTATTCCGAACTTGAAGATACTTGCCTTATTAAAGTACATCGAAGATTGAATTGATCAGAACTCACATATAACCATTATCATCTCCGCATACTGGAATTTTATTTTGCAACAAATGTGAATAATGGATTCACCTAACCAATAATACATAGCTGCTAAAGTAAGAGAGAGAGATTGGATAAATTTCCCTTGAGTTGAATATTGAGTGTGCACATATATTTATACAAGTAGAGGAGAGTGATGTGTGTTCTCACAACCAATGTGGGACTAAAACCCACTACAATACACTATTATTAACAGCCCCTCTCAAACTCATGTTGGATCAAACAAAGTGAGTTTGCGTACAAGAAACTGGAACCGATGAACAGGTAAGGCCTTTGTGAAGAAATCTGCAAGCTCGTCAGCGTATAAGACATGAGGAAGTAGAATTGTCTTGTCTTTGATAACTTGTTGATGGACAAAATGAGCGTCGATCTCAATATGCTTGGTCCTCTCATGAAATACTGGATTATTCGCAATCTGGATGACACTCTTATTATCACAGTAGAGAGGAGTAGGAGTCGTAACAGAAATACTAAAATCACTGAGAAGACAACGAAGATGAATAATCTCTTCAGTTGTTGTGGACATTGCACGATACTCTGCCCCGGTACTAGAACGAGCAATAACATCTTGTTTCTTACCCCGCCAAGAAATAAGGGAATCACCAAGAAATATACAATAACCTGTGGTAGATATTCTAGTAGTGGGATCACCAGCCCAATCAGCATCAGAATATGCACAAAGCTCTAACTTGGATGTAGCAGGAAACAGAAGAGAGCGAGTGCTAGTACCTCGGAGATACAGAAGAATCCGTAATAAGGCAGCATAGTGTATTATTTCCCTACCAATCTGGACAATGTGGACAATGTGGAGCTGCAGCGATCTCCACCACCTGCGATATCTCCTCCGTCGGATCGCTCTCCACCTGATGAGAGCTGGGAAGCTTCAAGATAGAAGCTTCATCAAACGTGACGTCCCTACTCAGCACAATCTTCTTATCAACTGGATCCCAAAGCTTGTATCCCTTGACACCACGCTTGAATCCTACAAATATGGCCTTCCTAGCTCGAGGTTCCAATTTATCAGTTCTAACATGATAATATGCAGGGCACCCGAATACCTTGAGCTGGTCATAGTCATGTGCTGGCTTTCCCGACCACATCTCCATAGGGGTTTTCCCCTCAATCGCAGATGAAGGCAGCCTATTAATGAGGTGGCTCGCATATGTAAGTGCCTCAGCCCAAAAGATCTTCTCCAAACCACTCTGCGACAATAAGCATCAGATCTTCTCCAGTAAAGACCGATTCAACCTCTCTGCCACCCCATTTTGTTGCGGTGCATGACTAACTGTGAAGTGTCTTTCTATGCCCTCGTCTCGACATAGCTGCTGAAAGGGGTCAGAAGTATACTCACCACCGTTGTCGGATCGCAACGTCTTGATCTTTCTCCCAGTCTGCAGTTTCAATCTCTTCTTCCACTCCACAAACAAATCTAGGACTTCACTCTTCTTCATCATGGTGTACACCCAACAACGCCTAGAATAGTCATCTACAAAAGTGACGAACCAATGTCGACCACCAAGTGATGCAGTCTTGGTGGGACCCTAAACGTCTGTGTGCACGTAATCCACGATGCCCCTCGTCTGATGAATGGCAGTCCCGAACTTCACCTTCGTCTTCTTACCAAGAACACCGTGCTCACAGAACTCAATCTTCCCACTCTTGGCTCCCTTCAATAGCCCCTGCTTGCACAATGCCTGCAGTGACTTTTCACCTGTGTGTCCTAACCTATAGTGCCAAAGTCTGCTCATGTCCGCTTCTGAAATAGCCAAAGCAACCTGGCCAATCTCGGTGCTTCCCTTCAGATAATACAAATTTTGATTGCGGACTCCCCTCATCACCACCAATGATTCCTTAGTAACCTTCGCTACAGCATTTTCGAAAGTCACATTGAATCCCTTCGCCTCCAAAGCTCCAACTGAGATAAGATTTTTCTTCAGTTGAGGAACAAATCTCACCTCCTTCAACTCACGGACTACTCCATCGTGCATCCTAATCTGCACGGTACCTATCCCACAAACGCCACAGGATTGATCATTTCCCATGACAACAACGCCCCCGTTGACTTTCTCAAAAGATGCAAACCAGTCTCGCCTAGGGGTCACATGAAAGGTAGCGCCAGAATCAAGCATCCAATCTGATGCATCCACATGGTTCACCTCCGGAGTAATCAGTAGAGAAAAGCACGAATCATCGGAATCATCGCCTTTCGCAATGTTCACCTCATTGGCCTTCGGGCCCTTTTTCTTGCTATTCTCCTTCTCTTTGAGCTTCGGGCAGTCTCTCTTCCAATGTCCCTGCTCCTTGCAGAATGCACATTGGTTCTTTGTTAATTGGTGGCGGCCTCTAGACTTTGACCTCCCTCTGTTACCACCTTTCGGATATGGGCTTCCGCCTCTCGTCGACAAGGCCTCGCCTGAAGTGCTAGCACGGGAAGTCTCCTTATCATTCCTCCTCAAATCGTAATTTGTCAAAGCGTTAGTCACTTTACTATAGCTGATAGAAGATCTCCCGTTCAACAAAGTGAGCATGAAGGTATCATACTCCTCATCCGTTAAGGAGCCCAACAAAATAATCGCCTTGTACTCATCCGATATCTTCTCATCAACATTCGCCAAGTCCGACAACAACTTAGTGTAGTTGTTCATATGAGCCGCTAGCGAGGTGCCTCTGGACATCTAAAATCTGAAGAGTCTTCGCAGCAAGTACAACCTGTTCTCAACACTCTTTGTGAGATACTTATTGTTGAGAATTTCCCACATCTTCATCGCAGACGTCACCCCAATCACATCATATTTCAGCTCCTATTCCAAACCCTGATCACCCCACAAGCGTTCCTATTCCTTTTCTCCCATACCGCCTCATCATATTTAGGTGGCTTCTCGTGGACCATGATGGTCTCTTCCAAGTTCTGAGCATTGAGCGCATCCTGTACGTCGCTCATCCACAAACCAAAGTTGATTTTTCCGTCATATTTCACCACACTAATTTTGGTGTTCTGAAAACCAACTTGTATTGTACTCGCCATCGATTTGCTGCTTTCACCTTCTTCTCCCATTACAAACTAACTCCAAATTATAGAGAAATAACAAATTTGATAGAAATTAGGAATCACCCAACTGAACCCTAGATTGGATTCCAAATAGATTTCCTAACCACACGAGGAAAGCGAAATCTCCAACGGAAACTCATAATGCTATCTCCACCGAAGCCGAGAACTCCAAGAACTAAGCTTCACACAAGAATCTTCCTCCACCAAAAAACCCTAGATCTGAAATCTGGGCTCTGATACCACTTGTTGCGCTCAGCGGAAATTTCGACAGCACTTCGGCAGCACAACAAGAGAGTCAGGTCGCAATAAGAATTCTTGGTTCTCAAAGGGAACAAGAATCTGAAGCCTAATATCCCATCAAAGTGGGATATTTGCTCTTCCTCTCGTCAGCTCTAAGACTGCGTGTCGAGGGAACCTAAAAAGCTATTACAAATCACACAAAAGCGATACAACCAATTTTTACGTGGTTCGGCAAATTGCCTACATCCACGGGGCAAGGAGGGGGGAGATCCACTAATAGAGGGAGAGAATACAACTAGGGTTTACAACCACTCACAATCTAAACCCTCAAACAAACTCTCAGATCCCTCACAAATATCTCTCACAAAAGGATGCACAAAACCCAACCACAAACCACAAGAAAAAATCACAGCCGAAAAAACAATTCCTTGCTTCCCTCAACTGCTCCTGTAGCCGCAAGACTATTCCTCTCTGTCTTTTTCCTGTAGCCGCACAAATGCACCCAGCCGAAAAATCTCCGCACGCCCCTTAATTTTCCTCTGCCTCAGCCGCAAAAGAAAATCACAATTAAACAAAACTCCTTGCTATCTGCCCTAGGAAACAAAAGCCTATATATAGGCTTTTTCTTCGGGTGGGCCTGGTACCGAAATTCGTGGGCATCCGTGTCCACTCACGCGGTTGTGAAACCGCGTCCACTGCCCCCACGTTCTCTTTTTCTTCGGGTGGGCCTGGTACCGAAATTCATGGGCATCCGTGTCCACTCACGCGGTTGTGAAACCGCGTCCACTGCCCCCACGTTCACAGCCTCTTCGTTCACATTACTTTATTTAGGTTTTCCTGTGCTCATGGCTAACTAATGGTTTCTTGGTTTAGAGTTGTTGAATCAGAAGGGCAGAGTTCTTAATAGAAAACTACTTTCTCATATGACCTTTCATTTTAGTTTCATTTCATAGCCTTTTGAGTTTATTATTTTAGTCCTTCAGATAATTCGAGCCCGCTTACATGTAATCTCTCATGTTTTATTATTTTCCTTGAATTTCTGGATTGAAAGTAGATTATTGGTGGTAGTACTAAGTAGCCCACAATAACAACTTATTATTTTGTATATCAAGTAAATTTGTGATGGAGGTGATCCAAATGATGTACACGTTTTTATCTCCCATAGATGATGTTTTTAACCTCTATGTTTACCGAGAGCCAAAACTGACACTTTTTGCTTTTCTGTAGCTAAGGCATATAAGTGATGGTATACAAAATATTCATACATGTTGTAAAGGCTTCTGCAAGGTATCGATAATCAATTTATATTATCTCAACTTCCAAAAAATATTCTGACCATCAATATGTAATTTTTTATCTCATTTTTGAAACATAATGATGTAAGTTCTGGTATCCTTCGGATCTAGTGAACATTGTTGTAACGCCTCGCCCCGGAATGCCGGAGTCGGTACGCTATTAGATCTGATGGACTGGCATCACAAACCACCACATGTCTTTTCAGCACGTTTTTGTTCTCACTCACGCGGTCCCTGGAAAACTTCCCATAGGGTAACCCATCCTAGAATTTCTCCAGGCCAAGCACGCTTAACTTTGGAGTTTCTAAAAGTTGGGTTCCCGAAAAGAAGATGCATCTTGGTGGTATGAGTATTTCAATCAAATCTATCAATACTAATCATATCACCCTCTCAAGGGTTGGGGTATTACAATTGTTTTATCAAACCAATTTCTAGGATAAATATGAGTTTTATTGTTAGCTAAAGAAATCTATTAGATCAAGTTGTTAAAAATAGTATTAAGTGTTTAATTTCTTTTGCGAACTTTCGTGATTCTATAGTTTTTCTTATATTCATTTAAATAGCTTGTTAGTACTTACGATGATTCTATAGGAGGCATCACGTCAAATTATTTGTTGCTTAGAATGTCCTCAAGTTGTTAATCATATGCAGAAAGAATAGCAGAGACATCTAATTGGTTTGATTATTTTTAAATTAAAAGGAACGGAAAATGGAATGCAAATGATCACCCATAATTTTGTATTTGACAAAATGTTGGAATTGCCTGTCACCATGGGGCTACAAGATGGTGGATGGTCTCAGAATAATTCGTAGTAGAAAAGGAAACAATGTCATACAATAATACTCATGTAATAGTAAGAAGAAAAAGGAACTTGGCGTCACTAGTAAAAAGATGCTCAGCCCCAACGTGTGTAAAGAACCGTTGGGGCTGGTTTCACTAGGCCCAACGGTCTAAAACGTTGGGGCAAATTGATTTAGCCAAAATGCAGAGAGAGGGAAGTTCCCCCCCCCCCCCCACCGTTCTCTCTCTCGATCTGTTGCTCTCTCTCATCAGAAAAAACCCCAAAATCACCGTTCTCTCTCTCAATCTCTCACTCTCTCTCATCAGAACCCCCCAAACCCCCGTTCTTTCTCCCCCTCTCTCCCGATCTATTGCTCTCTCTCATTAGAAAACCAGCCCCAAACCCCTTGCGCCTTCTCTGAGTTCGCCGCCACCGTCGGAGTTCGCTGCCGCCATCGAGCCCTGAAGTTCGCCGCCGTCGATCTGCAGTTTGCCGCCGAATCCCCATAAAAAACCCTAGTTCTTCCTCCCCAAATCGGACTCGCCACCTGTCCTCCTCCTCATTTTCGCCGGCACCTGACTTGTAAGTGCTCTACCTCTCAAGCTCATTTGCACCGCCTCTCCTCCTCCCCAAATCGGACCCTGCAGTTATCTCTGTGGAGATCTCCGTCCAAGATTCCCTTTCTTCTGCCAACTAAATGGTTTCCTAGCATGTAAAACTAGCATGGACTTTTCTATCATCTAAGTTTGTTGATGATTATCTTCAATCAGCAGTTTGCTGCAAGTATATTACTTGTTTAATTAAAATTTTAATTAAAATGAGATGTTAGTTTTATATTTAATCAATTAATTTGCACACCTCATTTTTTACAATCGAATCTTCTATTGTTATGTTTATTTTGATAGTATTGACGTGATGGTACAGAGCTCAATCGATGCTGCGATGTTGATGGGCATGCTGAACATATATTTTTCTTGGCAAGTTAATGTTGGCTTCCAGTCATTCATGAATTATTAGTGAAGTGCAAGAGAAATACTATTAATTAAAATTTCTGCTATTATTTTGTTGATTTTGCTTGCTGTTTCAACATTCCTTGTATGCTCAAATGTTTCTGTGAATTTTTCTTACTGAGTTACTAGAACAAAATGAATCAAATTTCATTCCTCTTTTTTCAGTTCTTCGTATCGAATGGTTTCCCATGTCCGCCCCTGACGAACTCTTCTGATCATTACCTCAAGACAATTAACAAGGATTTTGACAAGGTTCGTAACATTTTTTTCTTTCAATTTTTGATAAAGTTCATGGTTCTTGAAGAAGCTGGTCATTAATTACTTCTATGCATTTCTCGGGAGCAATTGTCGAGCTGGCTCAGCGAATATGAGTGTGCCTCATATGAACATTATTCGTGTCAGAATGACATACATGGTTTAATTCAGGCTAAGGTTTATATTCAGATGATGTATTCTTTTAGTAGTAGTTTTAGTGCTTGACTACTTGTTATATACTGTTCTTTGGTATGTTTCTATCGGCAGAAAATTTGAATGTTGGATGTAGAAATTCATGTCCAACATTATGGTCAATAATTTGATTCATATGAGATTCATTATGAGTTCCAGGTTTCTGTGCTGATGGCATCATTGCAAATATGACAGATTCTTCAGCTTCCAATTTGTTCGTGTTGTCGAATTTTGATAATTTGAGCAAGAACGTTTTTATTTTATGTTCTCAATGTCATTACTTTCTGGTTCAAGGTTAAATAATAGCAGCAATTGTAGTGCAAAAAGACTTCATGAGATTAATCTTATTTGCAGTGACAGAACTTGACAATGGGAGCTAGAAGATATCTTTTACATGGTTAAATTATGGAATTACTACGGAGAAATTTGTTATTCTTCCTTGTAAATTTCACTTGTGGCTAATTTCAGCAATCTTTAAAAATTTAACGAAGTGATGGCTCCATTTTGTATCTGATTTTGTTTGTAGTTTGTACAAATTATCTCAAGACCTGAGACTGATTGAATGTGAATGATGTTGCTTGACTTTATTCTTTCTTCCTTATAGATATGAGTTGCTTGACTTTCTATTTTTCTATTACATGACTTAGAGTTTCATTTTTCCTTTTTGCTTTTCATTCCTCTTGACTTGTGTATTTACTCCATTTATAGTAGCTGGACTTTGTTCTTTTTTCCTTATAAATACGAGTCACTTGACTTTTTATTTTTCCATTACATGACTTGGAGTTTCATTGTTCCTTTTGGCTTTTCATTCCTCTTGACATGAGTATTTACTTCATTTATAGTAGTCCGGTTTCATCTTACTCATTCCAAACAACCTTATGCCTTACATTCAGCAAGTTGCTGTTGGCAGGCTGCCTGAGTTGAACGTGTATGGCCATGATTACCCAACAAAGGATGGTAGCGCTGTAAGTACTGGCTTTCCCTAGAACATTTCTCTTAAGTGGATAACCGTTTACTTATCTGGTTGTTTTAACTCTTTTCCTTTTTCTGAATTAGATTCGTGATTATATTCATGTGATGGACTTAGCTGATGGCCATATTGCAGCTCTCAGAAAACTCTTTATCACAGAAGACATAGGTTCATTCCTTCTCTATCTCTATCTCTATCTCACACAAACATATGTACCCATCTTTTTCTTTTGAATTTTTCTTTACACATTTGGGTTTGAAATATTTTCCAGGTTGTGTCGCCTATAATTTGGGGACTGGATGTGGGATGTCTGTGCTTGAAATGGTCACTGCATTTGAAAAGGCCTTTGGAAATGTGAGTTGCTTGAAATTGTTTCTCCATCTCGACCTGTATATTTAATACGTATACCCAACTCGTGAATTGGATCATTTCTTGTACTTCATCTCTTCAACTGTAGAAAATCCCTATCAAGTTATGTCCGAGGAGGCCAGGTGATGCCACAGCTGTTTACGCCTCCACTGAAAAAGCTCTCAAAGAACTTGGTTGGAAGTAAGTTCTTCATAAATTTCTTTTTCTTATTTCACTTCGAATAATCTTTATCTTATTTTATTAAGAATCACGCTCAAAATTTTTATGCAACTTGCAGAGCGAAGTATGGCACATAGGAGATGTGCAAAGACCAGTGGATGTGGGCAAGCAAGAACCCACATGGTTACAGGCCAAAACCTTGAAAAATTATGGATGAAGTACTTGGGAATAAGTGTGAATATATTAGTATGTTTTCTTCCTTCAAGTTTATAATCATGTCTCCTCGTTCGTGTGAGATAAAGAAACCATTTCGGGTATTGATGTATGTTGATTTAATATCAACCTCTCAGAACTCAAACTTTTTCAGTAACTTTTTTCTTACATGAAAGCAAAAGCAGGATTTCTGCATCCACCTGCATTTGGCACTTTGACACAGTTCCTACTGTAGTTTATGGTACTTATTTTGATCAATGATTGATTTGCAGTTTTTGATTGAATCTGTGTATGCTTTTGAAGACGGTCAGGTATTTATTTTTTTTATTTGATTTGCCTAATTGCCCCAACGGTTGGAACCGTTGGGGCTAATATTTGCCCCAACGGTTCCAACCGTTGGGGCAAAATATTTTTCTTTTTTTTTAAAAAAGAAAAATATTTTGCCCCAACGGTTGGAACCGTTGGGGCGAATATTAGCCCCAACGGTTCCAACCGTTGGGGCAACCTTGGCAACCGTTGGGGCTGGGTCAGCCCCAACGTAATTTGTCCCAACGGTTGTTTTTTTAGCCCCAACGGTTCTAACCGTTGGGGTCATGATTTGCCCCAACGGTTTCAACCGTTGGGGCAGCCCTCCTTTGTACTAGTGCGTCTTGTAAAGCCATCTCTCTGTAC
Organism: Asparagus officinalis; assembly: GCF_001876935.1. NCBI lineage: Eukaryota > Viridiplantae > Streptophyta > Magnoliopsida > Asparagales > Asparagaceae > Asparagus > Asparagus officinalis. The sequence goes on along the minus strand of NC_033801.1, from coordinate 98,933,459 downwards.
AATGTACGTTCTCTATTAAAATTTATGATGACTGAGATGAATGATTTTAGAGAAATCTGTTTACAATTTATTGTTCAAATAGAGTTTGATTCTTTCTTTTCCCCCGCGTTACGCGGGGGATATCTGCTAGTTTTTTGTTTAAAAAAAAAGGAGAGAACTGCTACTATAGGTCAGAATAATTGTGGCCCTTGAGTGCAGTTCATAGAAATTAACTGTTGCCTTAGCCAAGAAAATTGTTATCCTTGGTGCCAATAAACCGCTACATTAGATAAAACTGCCGTGTTAGGACTTTTTGCAACTGATTGTCTTTTTGTAATCAGTGGCTTTCATGCAAGAAAGTGGAACACAGAAAGAATAGACAGCGATAAAATCTGTCTGTAATTTTTGTAGGACTTCTCTCAGGATTATTTAAGAGATAGATGAAGAATTACAGGAAACAGGAAGGAACCAGCCAGACAGACTGGCGGTCGGTTTCGGATTTTTTTTCGGATACGGATTCGGTAACGGATATGAGGGTTGCGGATACGGATATCCGCAATGTAATATTGATTCGGGTAATCGGGTCCTCATCTTATAGTTACAAACCCGCTAACCCAAAACCAAAACTAAAAAGAAAAAACCCTAGGCCCTCACCCTCAGCCCTCACTCGGTC
>NC_033801.1:98824936-98932798 GCF_001876935.1 Asparagus officinalis | reverse complement strand
CCACCGTGTGCCAGCATAAAGAAAACCATTTCGCCCGGTACTTGATATTATGTGATTGATCTTAATATCAACTTCTCAGAACTCAAACTTTTTCAGTAACTTTTTTCTATAACAATGAATAGCAACAAGCAGATATATTCTGCATACCACTCTGCATTTTGGACCGAACTTTTGATACTTTTCAGCTTGCCTCCCTACTGATAGTTTATGCGTTACTTATTTTGATCAATGATTGATTGCCGTTTTGTATTGAATCGTGTTGAATATGCTTTTGACGTGGACAGTTGCTCAGCGTATTTACTCTTTTTCTTTTATCCTGAGTTTGTCCTACATTGCGCCCAACGCGTCTGGAACCGGTGGTCGTACGGCGAATTCATATCTGATATGCCTAGGATCTCAATAATCCTTGGCCTAGTCATCTTCTTGCACTTATTTGTGCCCCGCGAAATTGCTGATGCGTTTGACCCTCGCCAGCCCATCGATCTTACTTGTAACCGCCGCGCTTGACCGGCCTTGGGTTAACACCTCAGTTAATATACTCGTACGTTTTGCCTGGAGTCTACACAGCTTTAATGCCTCTTAAGGCCCCATTTGCCAGGACCTGCTCAACCGAATGCTTGGCCGCCTTGCCAGTGCCAACTATTAAAGCTGATTCATCCTTACGGCTGCTGCCCCCATCTTTATCCTGAAAGTTATTGGTCATGCTTACACGATGATCATTTGAGAGGTCCAACTTAACTAAAGCTGATATGATACTGTCCAATACTCCAATATATTAGCTTCAAGATAATTTTTGCCTCTAGGCACGCGATTCCAACCGTTGATTCCAGGCCCATCCAACGCGGCGCGGTCCTTTGGCACAATTTAAAGACCTATTTTTCTTCTTTTTTTTTAAAAAGCAAAAATATTTTGTCTTACCGCCAAACGTTGCCGAACCTTTGGGGCAAATATTAGCACTACCGTGCGGCACACAGGCGGTTCCAAACCGTTGGGCCAACCCTGGCCAACCGTTGGGCCGTGGGTCGCCTAGCATTTTGCCGGAGCCCCCAACGTTAATTATGTTTGCCCAATACGTCCGTTATATTTTATGTCAGCACCCATACGCGTTTTCCTAACCGTCCTGAGCCTGACTTAACCGTGCTATGACTAATAGAGAGCCAAGCTCCTCGTCCATGTATTTGCGTCCTCTATACAGCGCGTTTGTGCACAATGTCCGTTACCATGAGGCTATTTAGCCCACTCACTTTACTGGCCTGTACGTAGTGATAATGAGCGGAACCCCGAGCTTGCGGATTGCGCCTAGAAGTGATTCTCATCGCTCTCACTGCCTGCAATAACCCAAGGATGATCTCCACTTGCCCTCTTCGTGAAATTTGCCCTCCACAAACCAAACTCTTGTAAATGAAGCTGTGAGAATCTTCGTAAACAAACACTAAAAACAAAACTTAAAAACCCTTCTAATTAAAACTTTCTTAAACTGCTTTTAAAACTCGTTCTTAGATATTTTAAAAACTGAAGCGGGTAACGTCTAATTGCTATCAGCACGTTAGCACTTTAAGGGTTTCGGCCGGTATTTATAGCAAGCCACCCAATTTAGCCTGCGGTAGCCCGTCTCTTACAAACGCGACGGTTCGGTATATTTTATCCGAACGCGATTACCGTCCCGCATCCGTATCCGAACGGAAATGCGGATATTTGAGTAGCCGCGTTAATTTTTGAAAACCGGGCGGATACATAGTTTGAGCTCGCCGCGCTTGCCCCATCGGATTTGGTTTTTAACGCTGGTAACGGGCCGTTCCGCACGTGAAACCTAGCTCTATAGCCGCCCCTTGCCTCAGGAAATGACTACTAGTTTTTTCCGATAACAGAGCGTTTCACTCTCTAGACTTTTTTCGGATTGCCGTAACCGATTAGCGCTCTGTGAGCGAGATACATGATGAGGCGTTGCGGATTACGGATTTAACTAGCACGCACATGTTGTAATATTTGATTCGGGTAATCGCCGGTCTTCTTTCATTCTCTACCAATAGTGTGAGCAAACCTCCGGCGGGTAACCACCAAAAAAACCAAAACTACCCCCACAAGAAGAAACCCTCAGTTGCCACTCACCCTCAGCCCTCAACTCCGGTCACTCTTCAAAGCCGCCCCCTCCACGCCTTTCACTCTCACAAGAACCGCCTCACCCCTCACTGCCCTCAATCGCGTTGACTCCTTCAAGCCCGCCTCCACCCTCAGCGCTTCGGCCCTCACTCCGCGTCACTCCTCAACCCGCTAACCCAAATACCAGCAAGTCGCCACTTCGCCAGCCGTCGTCGAAGCGAAGAGTCGTGGTTCGCCTCGTGCGAAGTCGCCACTCGCCAGCGAAGTCGCCACTCGCCTCGTCGTCGAAGAGTCGCCGCCTCGTCGTCGAAATTGGGTACTAATTGTAACCTTTTTAGCTGCCAGAAATTAACCCTAACTTCCCTATAATTTCTGTAGATTGATGATTTTTGACAATCACCAATGTGATTTTTGACACTAGAACAACTTCTGGCAGCTTGAATGCAGTTCCCCTGATTTTTGACAATCACCAATGTAGATTGATCATTACTTTACTTGTCAACAAGAGCTTGAAATTGAATGCAGTTCCCCTAATTTTGTAGATTGATGATTTCTTGTAATTGTCAACAAGAGCTTGAAATTGAATGCAGTTCCCCTAATTTTGTAGATTGATGATTTCTTGTAAAAAAAACTTTTTCCTGGGTTGATCACGATAATTTTGTAGATTGATGATTTCTTGTAAAAAAAACTTTTTCCTGGGTTGATCACGATCTTCGATTAGGTAATTTACCCTTGGTTTTCCCCTTTTTGTGATCATATTGAAGCCGACATGGAGGGATTTTTTATCTGTTCTGATGACATCCTATTCTATTAATTGGTTGATTTTAGGATCAGTTCCTTGATGGATTCCTTTTAGCACTGGACCACTCGTGTTTTTTTATTCTGGAAGCTTTTGTTTTTTCTTGAACACCAAACCGCGTAGGGTAGTGACAACGTGGCCATCTAGGAATTTCTCTTCAGGCAAACAAATCTGTACTTCCTGTTATATTAACTTCTTGTCTATATACACTTTCCTGTCTATATTATAGTTTTATGTCTAATAAATTTGTGCTCAATTTTAGTTTTCAATTGATGGTTTTGTATGAAGATTATATGTCTAATAGATTTATGTCGAATATCCGTTTATATCCGTGATCAGATCCGATCCGATTCTCAAATATCCGAACCGTATCCGTTTCCGATAAATACGGATATGGTTAATGTTTTTTCTTACCGAGGGTGATCCGTATCCGTATCCGTATCCGTTTATAAAAAGCGGATATGGATATGATAAACATCATATCCGAACCGTATCCGCTCCGATAACACCCCTACTCCCAATACCTCAAACAAAAGCCCAAACCAAAAGACCAAAAACCCCTCCAACGGATACAAAAAAATAGCCGTTATGGGCATTCTGGGAGCTGGGCGGTCGACCGACCTTTTTTTCGGTCAATCGCTCGCACTGTACAAACCTGAAAAAGTTCCAGAGACATTTCCGGTCGACCGGTCCGGTCGACCGAATTTACTGTAGCAGTGCGTAGCTGTTTTGTAAAATTAATTTAAAATGGTAAATGAACTCCACAAATTATAAAATTTTGTGGGAGTGTTATAGACATGTAGAATAACATGACAGAGAAAGAATTTCTGAAAAATCTTTTCCCAGTTGAGAGAAATAAATATTTGAACACAAATTTACAGTTTCTAAAAAAACTGTTAACGTATACGATTTTGTAAAATCAATTGGCACAGTAAATCAACTCCAAAAATAGTAAAAACTGGAGAAAGGTTTCTAGACATGTAGATAAACATGCCAGAGAAAGAGTTTTTCAAATATCTCTTCCCATTTGCGAAAAATCTTCAGTTTTGTAAAACATGCACGAACATGTGCACGAACGAAAACGTGAATTTGTAAATTCCTTTAAACATAACAAATCAATTCCAAACTTGATGAAACTTTGAGAAATGTTTGCAAGTGATATTTTGAACATGTTAAAAAAAGAATTTTCCAATTTGCATTTCCCAATTATGAAATCTCATTATTTTGCAAAAGTGTTCAAAACATGAAAAAAGTGATATACATGAAGTTTGATGTTTTGACATAAACAATGTTTTGAAACTTTGCACAATGACTATATAGACTTGATAAAATATGTATATGATGATTGTTAAGTCTATAAACTGAGAATACAATATTTGAGCTTAGAAATCAAATACGTGTGTGTATATGATATTGAGCTTAGAGTATCTAACACATATAATATAAAACCTAAACTAAATATACCAAAGCTTGATCTTGATCTTCAATAGGCTTGACTTGATATATTTGCGGATGAAGCTTGAACTTGATCTTTAACTTGAATTGCATAAGCTTCACCGACATTCCGCCAACCTCCTTTGGATATGATCGTTGAAGCTCTATTCCATCCATCCTCCAACTACGTTGTTTGTCAACAATACATAGGAATGCACAAACACTAGACAAACAACATTAGTAGTAAATTATTTGTAAATCATCATAAAAATAAGAAGGCCAATAATCTCCCCCTTTTTGATGATGACAAACAATTTACAAAAAGGATATATGTATGAAAGGAAATGAACATATAAATTATAATTCACATGCATATAAACAAGAAAGAATATACATATACTCACAATATTTCTCCCCCTTTGACAACATCAAAAAGGGGAAACTAACAAGAAAGAGGAGAGCGAAAGCTCCCCCTATCAATAAGCATAGGTGAGTATCAAACAAGTATAGGGATTGCTCCCCCTATCAAAAAGCCATATAGAATATATGCAATAAAGATCAAGGCAAAACATGTGAGCAAGCATACATGAATATGCTAAAAATTTACTCACATACATGAAGATAATGAGAACACATATAAATATGTCAATATGAAAATAGTGTCTCATTAACACAAAAAATATAAAAACCATATAAAAGAATAGATTTATGAAATCAAAAGAAGAGGAACATGAGAATCATGCAAAAAGTTTTCAAATGAAAACAAATCCAACCAAAAGAAGTCATAAATCAAAGTTTATATTCAAAAACAAAAATTTTCTTTGTATAACTTGATCAAACCACTCATAGAATACATTATAAGGCACAAATAGATGATCCATGAGCACAAACATATAAATATCATCATATAAGTGAAATATCATGAATTCAAAGCAATAAATCAAAACAAAATCTTTAACAAAAGAATTTCAAGAGAGGCAATAATATATCAAGCTCTTAAGCTTGTTCTAACCCATATAATCATTCTAGCATTCGGTAAACATGATTTGGGAATAAACACCCAATAAACCCGGAGGGTTATATAAATGCAAACCTCTCATTAAAGCAAAGCCAATGATCATGAAAACAAAAGAATTTAGCCAATAAAAGGAATTGTTTTCATAAAAGTTTAAAATGCATTTTTCAAAACCAAGAAAGAGAAAATAAAACTACTAAAACTTCTTGCGTTTAAAAATTATTTGGCAAACCAAGCATTCTTGGTGCCGGATGTTTAAGCGGACATGACCCTATCAAATTAAAAGCTCAAAAGCCCTAGGCGTTATGAACCTCTTAAGAGCGCGCATATGCCGTGCACGAACACCGGTCATAATAAAAAATTACTCAAATGACCCTTCACCGATTGCAATAACGGTGCCATTGGCAAACGCGAAGCCATCTTGCCTATGGTGATCAAGAGGTTGCTGCACGGCGAAAACATTTAGAAACATTGCAAACACTGGGAATGGTCTTTTAAAATTGTTTGGGGTGCAAATGTGAAACTTTCTTTTAAATCCAAAACAAAATTTGCCAAATGACCAAAATCTTACCACCAATGGATCACACTTACACATTGAGGATGCTTGTTGATGCGAAACTTTATGACGTGTGCTGCATGTACATGACAGGGGCATGTCGCCTGTGCTGTGTGATGAAGAAGCCTTATGAGATGCACAAGAAGCCATTGATATTACTATTTTTAGATTTTTTGGTATGCATCATAGCAAAAATTTAGATAAAATGGCCCTTTACGACCACAAAAATAAAGCACTTTATAACATTTTGCTATACATGCTGTCATGATGTGTGATATGTTCAGATGTAGTAGCATTGGCACTTCAGGCACACATGGTATTCATAAGCCTTATCATGGTTTATACCATACATGTTTTTTTAAGTTTGAATCTTAAACAAGATATGCGATGTTTAACTTGACTCAACTCAACATTTTGATACATGTATACTGGAAATAGAAGTAGATGAACATTATCATTTCTAAAAGAATTAAAACTCATTTCTAATAGCTTTCTACTTCTAATTCATGACATCATTATAGCATGAGTTCTAAGCTAGATATAGATTGAAGGTCAATTTTTTCACTTTCCAATTTTAACAATCATATAATTTCTTTAAGAAAGCAACATTTTCTTTAGAAATACATATCAAAATGGAAACTTGCTTCTCATGATCGGCATCTTTAACTAACATGCTTGCTTTTAAGATCAATAAAATTTTTATGCAATAAGTTATAGGCATGCAACAATTTTTCACTAGCACAAGCAAGTTCATCACTAGATAAATCATTATCGGGTTCGAACTCGCAAACCTCACTAGGGCTATCGCCTAGTGCACGTGTGCATGAAGCTCCATATGAACTTGAAGCGGGATCCTCCAAAGCTTGTCGGATCGCCTCCAAGTCCCCTTGATGTGCTTCTATAAATTTCCAAACTTTGTAAGCACTATCAAAATGAACAAACTTGTTAGACATAGATGAATTAAAAGCATTTAGCAAATATTCTAACAAAATATTGTTCATTGTAAACATACGATGATCATTCTTATTCCATTTGGATTTCTCCAAAGTGGGCACAATATAAGCATCATCTATAATTTCCCATAAATCAAAGTGTTTAGATTGAACAAAAAGTTTAAATCTAACACACCATTGGGCATAGGGGAAATTATCTAATCTAGGAGCAATATTGATGGCATAACCTAAACCATGCATATCCATAATATAAAAGGCAAGCAAGATACAAATAAAGCTCAAAATTAGATTAGCACAATAAGCTAACTTGGATCTTTAACTCAAGGCGATTAGACCTTAAATCAAAGAGCACCAAGCTCTGATACCAATTGTTAGACCCTAGAGGGGGGGTGATTAGGGTCTTATGCTAATCTAATCCGATTTTATGCCAATTAAAACTTAATTAATAAGTTATCCTAGCAAGTATGAAATACAACAATGTATATGAGCTAGGATAAGCAATATGAACAACAAGATATATCCTAACAAAGAGATATAGGCAATGTATGTGCAAGGATATATAAACTCAAGGGTAAACAATCTAAACTAGATAGTGGGCAATATAATCAACAAGCAATATACAAAGGCGATATAAGATATAAACATAAAAGAAGTGCGCCAATGCAATCACAAACAAGCAATATGATTACGGAGTTCGGTCCCCACGACCTACGTCTCCGCTCCTCACCTCGAGGAGATCTCCACTATCACAACCGGGTTTTCTACGTTCACCCGAACAACGTTTACACCTCACAATACAATCACTATGTAATCACACCTCACACACTAAGTGTTGGTCCTAGCCCGTGTCCTCCTCCTCAAGTGCTCGGTTACAACCTCTCCCTAGGCACGTCAACCGACGCCACTCCTCTTGGATTCGACCCCGTCTCTCACCACACACTTCTCTCGGTGTAAAAGTGTATTACAAGTGAATCCTCACAATTAGGCACAATATGACAAATGATTGTTCTCTCTCTAACAAGTGAGAACTCAATTAAGCACAACTCTTAGTCACAAACCCACAACCCCAAATTATACTATGAATGTAAATACAATAAGCTCAATAGGTTGTGTGTGAACAAAGAGATAAAACAATATAAACTCAATATGAAATCTAGCTTATGAAATTAAGAACAAACTTATAAAATGCTAGAATTGAGTTTAAGGAAACTTCTCTATAGATGACAAGAGAGAGGGAGAAGAATGAATGCTCAAATACCAAGGATGATCTCCACTTGCTCTTGTGAAATTTGCTCCACAAACCAAACTCTTGTAAATGCTTAAAAGCTTGTTAAACAAACACTAAAAACAAACTTAAACCCTTGATTAAAACTTTCTTAAACTTTTTTTAAAACTCTCTTAGATATTTTAAAACTGAGGTATAATGGGGTATTTATAGCCTCCCAATACCTCAAACAAAAGCCCAAACCAAAAGACCAAAAACCCCTCCAACGGATACAAAAAAATAGCCGTTATGGGCATTCTGGGAGCTGGGCGGTCGACCGACCTTTTTTCGGTCGACCGCTCGCACTGTACAAACCTGAAAAAGTTCCAGAGACATTTCCGGTCGACCGGTCCGGTCGACCGGAGTTACTGTAGCAGTGCGCAGCTGTATTGTAAAATCAATTTAAAATAGTAAATGAACTCCATAAATTATGAAATGTTGTGAGAATGTTTTATACATGTAATATAACATGTCAGAGAAAGAATTTCTGAAAAATATATTCCCACTTGAGAGAAATAAATATTTGAACACAAATTTACAGTTTCTGAAAAACTGTTAACATATATGATTTTGTAAAATCAATTGGCACAGTAAATCAACGCCAAAAATAGTAAAAACTGGAGAAAAATTTCTAAACATGTAGATAAACATGTCAGAGAAAGAATTTTTCAAATATCACTTCCCATTTGCGAAAACCCATCATTTTTGTAAAACATGCATGAACATATGCACGAACGACAACGTGAATTTGTAAATTACTTTAAACATAACAAATCAATTCCAAACTTGATGAAACTTTGAGAAATGTTTGCAAATGATATTTTGAACATGTTACAAAAATAATTTTCCAATTTGCATTTCCCAATTGTGAAATCTCATTATTTTGCAAAAGTGTTCAAAACATGAAAAAAGTGATATACATGTTCCCATTTATTTCCTCTTGGGTAGCTGTTCTTTGTCTATGGACTATGGACTGCTGTGCACATATACTTCTGTGCGTAAGCACTTTTAATGGCCAATGCATAAGCATCGGGAGTGTTGAAAACTAAAAACGTAGTCACAGTGTAAAAATGTATACTCAGTGGCCCGAAGGTCTACTTCAGAGAGCAAAATGGCGGAATTACATTTGATGCATTAAAGTTTGTGGCTGATATTATAACCTCCAAAGGTATATATATAATTTTATTTTGTACAGGAAGTATTTCATAGTGATAATTTTTGAAGCTTTCCTATTCTCTGTTTGCAAACTGGAACAGATTAATTTGCTGGAAAAGAAGTCGCTGAAATTTAAAATTTAATGTGCGTGTGTGTGTGTGTGTGTGTGTGTGTGTGTATATATATATACATACTTAATCGATCTCAAATTGATTACAATCTTGTTCATTCATCCTAAAACAAGGTCAATCATAATAAAACTCATTTAATATTATTTACCATAATATTTTCAAAGTTACGAGGCTTTACATTCACCCCTCTTTAATGAGAATTTCGTCCCCGAAATTCAGCAAATAATTATAAATCACAAAACATGTGTCATATACGTAATATTTATACTTAACATCTAGAATGTGAATACTCCCACTTAACCTCTAATAAAACAGAACTAGTACGTCAGGCAAAAAATCCAAACAAGGAACCCCCCATGTATGTACCATATGTTCTGAATGATTAGGTGTTAAATGTTAATACACACATTTCAGCATGAAATGTAAAATGCGGCTATATAAATAAAATAAATACAAACAATACTATAGTTAACAATATACCTACTCGAACAGGTGTGGATAGTCGCGACACATATCCTCCTTGCGCTCCGAGGAAGCTTCTTTCAACTCCTTTCCTGTTCCACCACACTTTAACTAATGAAAACACTTTATTCCGAAGTTTCTTGTCCTCTCTAGCAAGAATACAAACTGGTATCTCAATTGTAGTCAAATCCATTTGAAGTTCTAAGTCTAGCACATCAAACACTCTCAGCTGCTCCTCGTCAGGCAAGTGCTTCCTGAGCATCGAAACACGAAAGACATCCTGTACACCTGACATTAATGCTGGAAGATCTAGTTAGTACAAGATGGCTCCAACACGATCAATAATCCTGAATGAACTAATATATCTTAGGACAAGCTTTCCTTGTCTGCCGAACTGTTTGACACCTTTTATTAGTGATACTTTCAATAAAATATAGTCTCCAACCTAAAATTCTAAAGGTCGAGACCTCTGATCTGCGTAACTCTTCTGCCGACTTTGGACTACAAGAATACGCTCTCGAATCAATATTACCTTTTATGTAGTTTGTCTCACAAGATCTGGTCCAAGAAGTAAGCTATCCTCTGGCTCTATCCAACAAATTAGAGATCTACATGGCCTTCCATACATTGCTTTATATGTAGCCATATCTATTGCCGATTGATAACTATTGCTATAGAAAAACTCAATTACTGATATGTGAACTTCCCAACTTCCCTGGAAATCTAACACACATGCCCGAAGCATGCCTTCTAATATCTAATTGACTCTCTCCGTTTGACAATCTCCTATGTGTGGAAAATGCTACTATAAGCTAGCTGGCTGCCGAAAGAATTTTGGAAGCTCTTCCAAAATTGTGATGTGAATACTAAGCCACAATCCGATACAATCGTCTCTGGAACTCCATGTAATCTCACAATCTCTCGAATAAAATTGCATAAGACTCTGCTGTATGAGTAATCTTAACATGCAAGAAGTACGCCGACTTCGTTAATTGATTAACAATCATCCAAATGGACTCATTCCCTTTACTAGACCTCGGCAAACCCATAATGAAATCCATCAAAATATCTGCCTACTTCTATTCAGGAATGGGTAAAGGCGGTAGGGTACCCACGAGTCTCTGATGTTCTCCTTCACTTGCTGACAGGTAAAGCATTTAGACACATACTCCATAACATCCCTACGCATGCCGCTCCACCAAAAATATCTCTTCAAGTATTTATACATCTTAGTTGTACCCGGATGTACCGTATATCTAGTACGGTGTGCCTCATCAAACAATTCCTTCTTCAATTGCGGAATGTTGGTTTAGGTGTAAATTTTGATCTCCCGAAATAGGGATTTCGTTTGTATTGATAAGAATAGCTTATTACAAACTAATAAATCGAAATTACAACAGAAGCGGAGGGAAGGCCCTCCTTGTTTAACGTGGGGACTTTGGTAGCTATAGGACGCCTCGCTCGATTCTCACACCGAGTCTGCTTCCCTTAGACGATCCGACCGAGGTTGCTGGTAAGCTTCAGTACGCAGTAGAAGCCCGTGCTGGTCGAGTTTGAATTTCCCGAGTTCCAAACGGCGATCGGAGCCGGGAACTGAGAGTTAGTGGTTCGATTGACTAATTCAATCGGCTAAATGAATTCTGAACGAATTGCTTTCTAACCGTTCTTCCAAACTTTTCAATCTCGAACCCCATTCCTATTTCCAGGAGAGGTTCTTAAATAGAGGAGAGACGGCATGGTAACTCCCTTGGATCATGGGATGTGACCATGTGGTGCTGGGAGGTATCATGCTTCTTATTTGTACCATGAGCGTCCGTTTGAGGGGCTCGGAGTACTGTGCTCCTTCCCTTCACAGCATGAGGAGTGGGAAGGCCTATCTTTGTACGTGGTATAGCGTCTTCCAAGTACTCTGGTGAGTTTGGAAAATTCAGCTCTTGACTTGTGCAGGCGAGGCGAGCTTCATGCAAGCGGACTTGGCGACTGCATGGATTTGACCAACCCCTCGTACTGGGAGCGGCTACTTGATGGGCTCAGAGTACTGTGCTCCTTCCCTTCATGTCGTGAGGAGTGGGAAGGCCTCTCCCTGTACGTGGTATAGCGGCTGCTAAGTACTCTAGTGAGTTTGGCGAGTTTGCCATTTGTAGGCGAATTCAGCTCTTGACTCGTGCAGGCGAGGCGAGCTTCATGCAAGCGGACTTGGCGACTGCATGGATTTGACTAACCCCTCGTACTGGGAGTGGCTACTTGATGGGCTCAGAGTATGGTGCTCCTTCCCTTCACGTCATGAGGAGTGGGAAGGTACATCCCTGTACGTGGTATAGCGGCTGCCAAGTACTCTGGTGAGTTTGGCGAGTTTGCCATTTGTAGGCGAATTCAGCTCTTGACTCGTGTAGACGAGGCGAGCTTCATACTGGTGGGCCTATGGTCACCTGATGTAGGCAAACTTGGTGATCGCATGGTCTTGATCATGCTAGCGAGCTAAGCCTTTGGGCGAGCTTAAGTTCTAAGCTGTGCGGACGGCTTGAAAATGTAGGCGAATCTCGTGCTCCACTTTCCAAGGTAATTTTTACAGTCTACAGTTGGGCACTAATAAATGGACTTGCATTCAAAGACCTCCATCTGATCTGATGGTCCAATCTTCCTTGGGCTCTTTGGAAATTTCCCCCTTTCAGATTTGAATCCAAGAGTTTTCCAATTGAGCACTAACCACTCTATCAATCCACGATGGCTGTACTGTTAACGCGCCCAAAAATACACTACATCCACTAACCTCTGGAATAAAGTTAAACTGACTAAGGGTAAGAATGTCTCTGGACAACATCTAAAGTTTTCCCATTGAACTCATATTTGAAAAACATTGCATACAACTGGTGTTCTCGTAAAGTCTGCAATGCTAAAAAAAGATGTTGCTCATGATCGGCTTCTGACTTTGAGTTGATGAGGATGTCGTCGATGAAAACAATCAAAAACTGGTCCAAATATGGATGAAAAACCTGGTTCATCAGATATATGAATACTAAAGGTGTATTAGTTAGCTCAAATGACATGACAAGAAATTCAAAGGACCCATATCAAGTTAAAAATGCGGTCTTAGGAATATCCATCTCCCGGACGCGCAACTGGTGATAACCAGTTCAAAAATCAATCTTCGAAAAAAACTACGCTCCCTGCAACTGGTCGAATAAGTCATCAATCCTCGATAATAGATACATATTCTGGATGGTGACCTTATTCAACTCACGGTAATCAATGCACAAACGAAGGTTGTCGTCCTTCTTTATCACCAAAAGGTTGTAACAAACAATGAGTGTCAAAGCGCTAGTGAGAATATCTCTACCACCCCATGGGCGAAGGGGGTTAGGTGTATAAAAATACAAGTTACAGCATAGATAAATATATAAATCCTACATCCTAAACTAAGTTGAAATAATATTTAGAAACCCACAACACGAGAATAAGTACGTCGAGTGAATTAATCCAAATAATAAAACCCTCATATATATACAATGCATCTCAAATTCTGGATAACTAAATATCAACTCCAAAATCCTATGAATAAAATAATTAACAAGAAACAATACATTATCAAGACTCATCCATTACAATTCGTATCGTAACAACTCACCTTTCCCTCGGATAGTTGGCATGGGAACAAAAATAAATATTTGGTAAAAGATCTCATCTAGGATACGTAGTACATAACAAACCATATCTTTATGCTTTATCCTCAGGGTAGGTAACACGGGAGCAAATTTACAATTTTGTATGATTCCGTACAAAGAAAATGTTGTGGAGTATAGGTGCTCACAATGTACTGTGGCTCATCACAATATTTTGTGGTTCACTACCTTACTCGAACACCCTGTGGTGGATAAGCATATCAGCCTAATACGGAACACAATAATGTATAATGGAGTGTAGTCCACTACAGTCTCATTGCAGTACACCAACTAATGCACTCATAGTACAGTCAACCACGATCACCCCACTCAAGAACCCAATACTATTATAAAATGAAACATACATCACTCTCTATCATGACTAACTCAAAATTTTAAACTACACGTATCAGTAGGCTCGTACGTACTCAAACCCAGCACGTGTCTTCTCACGGTTTCGCACGCATGTCAACATATGAATCACAATATGTGTTTGCGATCAAAAGCACGTGGTAAATCAACTTTTGTAAAATAGCTCAAATCGATCAACCGAAATACCCTATCGGTTGACCGGAGGCAACATATAGGAATATGCACACACAAACAAGCCCTGATCGGTCGACCGATGTCCATGTTTGGTTGACTGACCAGAGGAAAATTGCAGATTTCCTGAGAACATTTGATTCACTCAACAATTCATCAAAATTGAAAATTAGCAATGATCTCATATACAAAATCTCGATGTAGTACAATTTGGGTTTACTCTGAAAGATGAAAACACAAATATAAAGATTTAGGGAGATCTAAATATCCTAACATGTTTATGTTTGAAAATTCATCATGAAAACAAATATCTTTAACAAAATCTCATGTTAAATATATTTCAAATCTTAAACCCAAATCCAAGAAATCTGTTTCTTAACTTTTAAATCAGAAAGATTAAATCTTTGCGTCATACAGATAAAAAGGGGTGATCATTACAAATAAAATAGGTTTTAAAATCAATAAAAACCAAGAAAACGGGGATGGGATTGGAGGAGATGAAACTCGCCTCAAAAATTTCGTGCTAAGCTCTCACACATGCGAAGAACTCGATCTTCCCTTACAGAAAACGCCGACCTCGCCTACTTCTTGGTCTTTTTTGCTTCTCAAAGCTCTCCAAAGACTTAAATTGATGAATTAGGGTTTTGAGAGGAGGGTGGCTGCTGATCAATGTTGGAATGACAATAGAAAAGAGGAGAAAATTGGGTTTATCATATATATATACATGTGTTCAGACATGACCAAATTGACCCTACCTAAAAATTAAAACTGTGCACCTATCGGTCGATCGATTGCTATAGTCGGTCGACCGAGCAGTGTCCATCGCTCGACCGATTGCTAGGGTCAGTCGACTGACCAGTGATGATTTTAGCCAATAGTTATTTCATGCTCATACATAATATATATATATATATATATATATATATATATATTATAATATATAGCAATGATCTCAATACATAATTTATATATATATATATAATATATATATATATATATATATATATATATATATAATTATGTATGCATTGATCATTGCTATATATATATATATATATATAATATATATACTATATATATATATTATATATATATATATATATATATATATATATATATAATATATATATATAATATATATATATTATATATATTATATTATATGCATTAATGGGATTATCCTTTATCATAGGAGGGGATTTCCTCCTTGACGCCTGTAAAATCACATGATTGAGCGACATTATGGATGATCCGCTCCGTTGAACTTGATCTACATATTCTAAAACCCCAACACACTAAGTTTGGGGTGAATCCGTTGTCGTTTGACCCTTCAGCCACTCGTATTAATTTTAAAGGTTTTGAATGAATAGAACTTTTCATTAAAGGTCCCCTCCTATGACAAGGATACCCATTAAACTTGGTGTGTTGGGGTTTTAGAATATGTAGATCAAGTTCAACGGAGCGGATCATCCATAATGTCGATATATATATATATATATACTTAATCGATCTCAAGTTGATTACAATCATGTTCATTTATCCCAGAATAATATCAACCATAATAAAACTTATTTAATAATATTTACCATAATATTTTCAAAATTACAAGTGTTAGTCTTATGTTTATGTGTCTACTATCTAATCTAGTTTTGATGATTAACAAATAATTTCTAATAATATTTATCGAGTGTTTATTTGCTTGTTAGGTATTCCACACAAAGATCCTTAGTTGGAGGTTGGATGGATTTGCGCATTCACGATGATATTCAAAGGAGGTTGGCGGAATAGGAATGAAGCCGTCACAATTCAAGTCAAATACGAGATCGTGCTTCATCCTCTTCCAAGTTGAGAATCGTTCAACATGGAGCTCAAATGAAGACTTTTAGCTTGGGTATATTGTTTCTAGTTTAGGTGTGTACTTTATATGTTGATACTCAAAGATCATATTTTTTACACATATACGTTTTCATTTTATAGCCTTCAAGTTTATTTATATAAATATGAAACAAATAGTTATATGTATGTACATACATACTCGTTTCATATTTATCATCTTTCCTTTGAAAAATATTATGTTTTAGGATTATAGACTTGACAATATTGGTTTATATCTTTTATAAAGTTTATTAATCCATTTAAAAGAAGTTTAAAACTTGTTTTAAATCATTTTGTCAAAATCATGTGTTTTTGAGATTATGTATTTTGACCGATTTTGCAACAGGATGAATTTTCACAATTCGGAAGTGTAATTTGAAAAATTATTTTTGTAACATGTTCATTTTTATATTTATAAATATTTCCCAATGTTTTACATTTTTAGAATTTATTTGATATTTTTAAATGGTGTTTAAAAATCAAATTACTGCAATTTAGTTTCTGGAAATCTCATATGTCAGTTTTCGGTCGATCAAACAAGTCTTGCCGTTCGACCGACCATAATTAGTTTTTTTAGCTTTGTTTCTCAAGGTTCCTCAGTCGACTGACGACTTTGTTTCGGTTGATCGATGTACACCCTTCAATCGATTGACCAGTGTCATCCGGTCGACCAAATTGATGACCGTTGGAATAACGGCTTTGTTTCGGTTTCCTGATTTTTTGTTTTGCGATATTTTCTTAGTTTTTCGGCTTTGGTTTGTGATCCCATATATACTTCTCACCCAAAAACTTCTAAACTAATGAAGAAAAGTTTAAGGTATAAGTTTTGGCAAGTTTCTTTTAGTTATTAAAGAGTTTTACAAGTTTGTTTGTGTGAAGAAAGTTTCAGAAGAGAAGAGCTTGATTTCATCCTTGAGGGAGTTCAACCTCAATTCTTCAACCCTCTTTATTTAGAGAAGTTTTCTTAAACTTGTTCTCTTGCTTGTTTATATTTTAATTGTTATATTTTTTACTTTCTAGATTAATTTGAGTTTTGTTTTTATTTACACTCATTGCTTACTCACACACAACCTCCTTGAGCTTAAGTATTTTCACATATAGTATATTATTGGGTTGTAGGGTTGTAACATTGAGAGTGAGTTTAATTTCGTTCTCACATTGTATTAGAGAACAAACACTTTGTATTTGAGCTTTCATTGTGAGATCACATGTAATACACAAGTACACCGAAAGGAGTGTGTGGTGAGAGACAGGGTCAATTTCAAGAGGAGTGGCATCAATAGTAAAGCCTAGGGAGAGATGATAAATCCGAGCACTTGAAGAAGGTGACACGTGAGAGGCCAACACTTGAGGGTGTATTGTATGATTATATTTGTGAAGTTGTGAAAGTTTTCGGTAAGCTAGAAAACCGATTGTGTGAGTTGTAAATGTTTTTGGTGAACGTTAAAAACTAGTTGTGATAGTGGAGATTCTCCTCGTGAGTGAGGAGTGAAGACGTATGTCGAGGGTGACCGAACTCTATGATCATATTGGTGTCTTTGAGTTTGCCTTAGTATATTATTTGTGCTCATTGCTTATTGCTTTCTATATCGCCTTTGTTTATATTATATATTCTTGCTCGTAATTTGTTGTATATCATACTTGCAAGAATAAATTGTTAATGAGTTTTTATTTGGTATTAATATCAGATTAGATTAGCAAATACCCTATTCACTCCACCTCTAGGGTAATTTCAACGTGGTTTTACAACGTATCTTCTCAACGAACGACGAGTCCCCTCGAGTCAAGAGTTCAAGTCTATAATGGAGCTAACTCATTCAGAAGACATCAATTGAGGTAGCAGTACATGACAAGCAATTTCAAGCCTAAAAATATTTCTTTATTCATTTATAAGGAATATTACAAAATGCAATGTATACACATATACAACAAAAGCAGAGAGATAGGATAGTCCTAGGAGGCTACGAGAAGTCCAGTCCCACTCCTGGAGTTGCTAGCAGCTGTGACGCCCCTGGTTTCACATATGACTGTAGTCCAAGGTGAACCTAGGGATGTCAAACTTATCATGCACTCACACTGTGTAATAACAAGTTTTATCAATCACAGTAATATCTTCTAAGGGAATCAAAACAAGATGCAGGTACTGTTTGTTGGAAAATTTGAAGTAAGAGAAATGAAAGAAAAATTGATTTGTACTCCTTCGATCTCAATTACAATTGAATCTCCTGATTACAAAAGAGAGGAGAATGAATTTGATTCTCCTCTTTGTTTAATTCTAGGTTCTTCACGGTGGCGATGGAGTGCCTCCCTCGATTGCTCGTGTCGAGTTTGCTCTCCGTTGACGATCCGAACATCTTGATTCACTAGAACAATATCTTCTCCTCATGATTTGACGCTGTGGAGAACTTGCGTGGCAAGTTTTAAAGAACTCTGAACGAGTTGATAACTCTAAACGAGTTTGAAACTCTATGAAAGAGTTGATTTAAACCGAAAGTTCGGTTAATAAGCCAAGGATGAAGGAGCTCACGTGGCCGATCTCTAAAGCTCCAAGAACTTTTTTGCTGCCAAGCCGAAAGACCAAAAAGAAGGCTGAATCCGAGAGCCAAATCTCTAGCCAAAAAGCTCCAGCCCAGATCCCCAAAAGTCAGCCCTTGACCGAATCTCCCTTCGTTGATGAGAAAAAATCAGATTCCTTAACTCAATTGAGTTTCTCGTATTTATAGGGGATTAAGGGTGGTAACTGCCCCCTTAATCCGCTCCTAAGTGGGGCGGAAATCCCTCAAATCGTGGGGGGAAAACAGTTTCTGGAATTGTTCGGTTTGTGTTTGAACGAGTCAAACACCGAAAATAGCGTTCTGGGCCCGAACTCTGCGTTTTAGACTAAAAACGCAGAGTTGGGCCTATTTTGGGTGGCTGAACGCACAGGCCACGATGCGTTGTAAATCTGAAACACAGAGTTGGGACGCAGAGATGAACTCTGCATTTT
This sequence comes from Asparagus officinalis, assembly GCF_001876935.1. Classification (NCBI taxonomy): domain Eukaryota; kingdom Viridiplantae; phylum Streptophyta; class Magnoliopsida; order Asparagales; family Asparagaceae; genus Asparagus; species Asparagus officinalis. The sequence continues at coordinate 98,913,866 of NC_033801.1, read as the reverse complement.
GGACCTGAGACGCAGAGTTGGAACACAGAGATGAACTCTGTGTTTTGGACCTGAGACATAGAGTTGGATTCTGCATGGACTCTGCGCTTTGAGTCCACGAACTCTGCGTTTTGAGTTTGGAACGCAGCCACGACCTGTGCGTTTTGAGTTTAGAACACGGGCACGACCTCTGTGTTTTGAATCTTGGATGCAAAGGTGAGCCTTAGGTGGGCTCGACGAGCTTCAGGCTAAGTCCGATGTTCTGACGAAGTCCAGTCTTGCAGACGGACTTCAGAACATAACTTGCTGCGAAGAACATGTCATAACTTTCAAACCGTAAGTCGGAATTGAATGAATTATATATGAAAATCGGCTATCCCGACGAGACGGAGCCGACCAAACCTACCCCATAGGGTTGGGTTTGCTCCGTCGGTTTTGCCAAATTCCTTACGGTTTGAGAGATATCTGTGTTTTAATATAAAGAGACCGTTAATTTGTAGTCTCTAGAGCGTTGCAAAGATCGTCACCTTGTAACCTTTGTCTTGGCTCATTGAAAATGTGAGAGTCGTCAGATTGTAACTCCCGATGTTGATTGTGAAGGCTGTTGAATTAGAGCTTTCATTAGTTGTTGTGAAGGTCGTCAGATTGTACCTTCTACGTGAAAGTCTTTAAATTGTAGCCTTCTGGAAGTCGTCAAATTGTAACTTCCGTCATCAGTGTTTGATGGGGATAAGATATCTATTGTAATTTTTAGACAGCCTACAGGTACAAAACAGGCAAAAGAAAGGAAGTAACTGCAACAGACATGATATAGAAAGGAGTATCTCATAAATAAATCATGTCTTAATGAACAACCTGTAATATATCTGATATCTAAAATAAATAAATAAATATGTCTTAACATGAATGAGCTAAAAGTGTAATTAAGGCTCATAGCCTTTATAAAATGTGATACTGAAACTCTAATGTCTGAATAGAAATAAACTCTACTGTGGAGTCCCTAATAGTAACTCATGTGACAGTGACTATGCAATAATTCAGTCACCCTACGGCTCTCCCATGCTTTAAGCCGCCTGAAAGGAAAATAAAATAAAAAGAAGAAGAACATGTTAGGTCTCATGTTATGAGCTTACATCTTCTAATCTTGTTTTGATGATTACAAACAATTCCTAAAATTATTTGTCTAGTGTTTATGTTTCCTTATCAGGTATTTTAGACAAACAATAAGTTGGAGGTTGGATGGATTAAGCCTACACGATCACATCAAATTGAGGTTGGCGGAATAGTGGAATAAAGCCATTGTACATCAAGTCATAATCAAGATCAAGCTTCATCCTCAACCAAGTCAAGCATATTGAAGATCTATCAAGCTTGAGTAAATTAGTTTAGAGTTTATACTTTGTGTGTTAATATCTTAAGCTCAATATTATACACACATAATTTAATAGTTTATATGTTTTATCCAAAAAAGTATTTGCGAACAAATAGATATATAATACTTATTTGTTTTCTATGTGGATAAGTTGTTTTGGTTTAGCTATATAGATATGAAACAATATATATCTTCATTTTCACATTTATATACTTCATATTCTATTGAATTTGTAAAATATTATGTTTCAAAGTATGAAACAATATATATCTTCATTTTCACATTTATATGCTATATAGATTGAAGACTTACTTATACTATTTTCATATCTTGTATAAGTCTATAAATCTATTCTAAAGTGTTTCAAAGTTTTGTTTAAGTCATTTTTACAAAATCATGTTTTCAACATGTTCATACTTATGTGATTTTGCAAAATGATGAGATTTCACATTTGGGAGATGCTTTTTGAAGGCAGTTTTATTTACACTATTTTCATATCTTGTATAAGTCTATAAATCTATTCTAATGTGTTTTTGTACCATGTGTATTATCGTGTCTACAATCATTTCTCAAAGTTTCATAATTTTTAGAATTTGTTTACTATTTTTAAAGGCAGTTTGAAAATCAGATTTCTACTCTAAATAGGCTGTATATCTGTTATTAGTCGATTGGTCAGTCGACTGATAAAATCAGTCGACCGATCAGTCGACTGATAAAATCAGTCGACCGATCAGTCGACTGAAGTAAGTGCCTATAATTTAAAAAAGTTTCTGTTTTGTTTTGGTCGACTGACCAGTCGACTGATGAGATCATCAGTCGACTGATAAGGTCCGTCAGTTGACCGATGAGCCGAAAAATACCTCTAACGGTCAGCTCATCAGTCGACTGATGAAACCCGTCAGTCGACTGATGGTCCGTAACGACTATTTTTTTAGTTTTTGTTTTTTTGTCATTTTGCTGGATTTCACTTGGGTTTTGAGTTTTGTTTCTTCATCCTATATATACCCTATACCATTTCACTTCTAAACAATGTTGAGAAGTTTTAAAACAAGTTTAAAAAGAGTTCTAGTTTGTTTTAAGTGTTTGTTGACAAGATTAGTTTTGTGAAGATTGTTTTACAAGAAGAGGAGATCAATTTTAGTTTGGGCTTTCAATGATCCTATCCCTCTCTCTTGTGATTAGAGAAGTGTTTCTAAACTCGTATCTCTAGCTTGTTTATGCTTCAATTGTTATATTCATATTTGCTAGATTTAATTGAGTTTATATTTGATTTTTCTCATTGCTTGCACACACAACCATTGAGCTTAACTATTTTCACATATTGTGTAATTTGGGGTTGTGGTGAGTGTAACCTTGAGAGTGAGCTTATATTGAATTCTCACCTATTGTAGAGAACATTTTATTGTATTATGCTTAATTGTGAGTTACGCGTTGTATCACACTTGTACACCGAGAGGAGTGTGTGGTGAGAGACGGGGTTGTCCAAGAGGGGTGGCGTCGGTTGTAATGCCTAGAGGTAAGTCATAATTCCGAGCACATGAGGGAAACATGGGCTAGAGTCCAACACTTAGAGGGTGTAGAGTGTGATTGTAATTGTGTGTGTTGTAAAGTTTTCGGGGAACTAAAAAACCGAATTGTGAGGTGTAAACGTTGTTCGGGTGAGCGTAGAAAACCTGGTTGTGATAGTGAATTTCTCCCCGAGAGTAGGGAGCGGAGACGTAGGACATAAGATTCGAACTCCGTGATCATCTTTGTGTGTTAGAGTTTGCATTGGCGTATCATTCGTGTCTATTGCTTAGTCTATCTTATTCGTCATTGCTCATTGTTTATATTGACCTATCACATTTGTTTTTGCTTATCCTTGCATACAACTCATTGTGTATCTCATTGTTAGGATATTGCACTTTGTTTATATTGATTATTCTTGCTCATATCACATTGTATATCTATCTTGCAAGAATAATTTGTTAATAAATTTTAATTGGAATTAATATCCAATAAGATTAGCAATAACCCTATTCACCCCCTTTAGGGAACTTTCAGAACAAAAGTGTTAGAGCGCTAAATAAAGATCACCTCCATCCGCCACCAGGAGAAGGGCTACTACACCAGGAGAAGGTGGGTCTCCCAGATATAAAACTGCTCAAGAATGAGTTATATCACTTTTAGTGTCTGCCAAACTCATTGGGATATCGAGTTACATAAATTATATTTTCAAATTCATTTCAACTAATAGCACCCCCGTGCATGATAACTATTAAACATTTCAACCTCTATACTAAAACTATGTGGAAATGGAGATATAGGTTTCTTTGCCCCTGCACACACTCGTGCGGATACAACGACATAGGTTCCCTGACCTCTGCGCACTCTAGTGCGGATTCAATAACTTAGGTTCACCGACTCCAGCACACTCTAATGCAGATACAATAACATAGGTTCACCAACCTCAGTGCACACTCGTGCCGATACAATAACATAGGTTCACCAACCTCAGTGCACACTCAATCGGATACAATAACATAGGTTCACCAACCTTAGTGGAGTCTAGTGTGGATACAATAATATAGGTTCACCAACCTCAGCGCAGTCTAGTGCGGATACAATAACATAGGTTCACCAACCTCAGTGCACAATCGTGCGGATACGATGTTAAGAGAAAAGTATACTCGAAACCATACTTAACCAAAATCCCCCTCTAGAGTACCAACACGTGTACTATGACACTATTCATGAATAAATATGATCACATATGTACTATCATGCAACTCAAGCCTCGAGCTCGCATTTCAAATCAAAACAACACAATGTTAGGAAGAACAACATTAGTAGTCGACTAGTAAGCTTAATAGTCGACTACACCGAGTCTACCCAGGCTTTGTAAAACATGAATCGGTATTAGTAGTCGACTATCTTGTACATTAGTCGACTACTTTGTAATCAGACAGTTTTTGTAAAACCAAACTGGACATGAGTAGTCGACTACTACTCTTAGTAATCGACTACTAAGCAGAAACATGCACACCTTCATGTACATACAATACTTAGCAATCATCACATGTTTATCATGCTTTAATACAGTACAAAGCAAGTAATTACAAATCAAAAGAATCATCTCCATGATTATTTAAACCCTTAATTCGACTAATTAGGTTTACTCTTCTCATTAGTCAAGAAATCGACATAAACCCTAGTTATCGATTAAATTAACATGAACATGCTTGGATATCCAGCATGAAATTTATATAATTTCGTTTGTTCTCATTTACAGAACCAAACATACTCCAAACCTAGGGTTTAGTCAGACTTAATTAACATGTAAGCTCTTTATATCACAAAGTTAGGGTTTCGAGCATGATTAACACATAGAAAACAAGATACAAACGAAAATTTACACCCCCTAATGATCATGATCATGTTTCTATTATGAACAGCAAGCAAAACATGTAGATCTAACATCAGGTTAAGATTTTATATCAAAAATCATGTTTTTATCATGTTAAACAGTTAAATCTAAGCATCAAAATATCCATATTACTTAATAACCTCAGATCTACACTATTGGTAAGGTTTGGATGTAGGAGATATTGCCTCAATTACGGTGTTGATCTCCTAAACGTGTGTGCAAAGTCCTTTCTTCATCTATAGTCCTTGATCTCTCCCTCTACCCGATGTCATGTCTCAAAATGCCTCGAGGAACTCAAAAATAGTTTTAGGGTTTAGGGGGAAGGAGGTGGTTGTATTCTCTGGTGAATAATCTCAGGAATTAGGGTTTTTACTTGTTTAAAAACTGAAGATATCAATTGGGTTCGAAAACAACACAAATCCGACCCGAAAACAGAAACCTGGCACGTCCAGGAATTCCCGATAGTCGACTACTTCTGCTTAGTAGTCGACTGCACTGTAATATTTAAGATTCTATTAATTGATTACGTGATCTTAGTAGTCGACTACTCTGAACAATAATCGACTACTAAGAGTATGTGCAAGCTGATTCATTCTCATACTCGAGAATATATAGCCGAATTGATCTCAAATCAATTCCTAATATACTCAAACATCAAAATATGCTATTTATCACATGATAACATATTAAATATCATTTATAACATAATATTCAAATTTGTGGGGTTTTACATTCTTCCCCTCTTAAAAGAATTTCGTCCCTGAAATTCCACAACCGTATTATAAAAGTATTAACACGTAACAGTTTAGAATGTGAGTGCTCCCACTTAACCCCCCATATATATACTATGTGTTCCAAGTGATTAGGAGTTAAGTATTAATAACCTCATTCTAGTGTTAAATATAAATATATCCACATCGACATTACGTGTATAAGCAAAACATAATCAAATTAATCAAATTACCTGCTCGAACAAGTACGGGTAGTCATGGCGCATATCCTCCTCACGCTCCTAAGAAGCCTCTTCAGCTCCTTTCTGGTTCCATTGAACCTTAACCAACAGTATAATCTTGTTTCTAGGCTTCTTGTCCTCTTTGGCAAGGATACAAACAGGAATCTCTATCATAGACAAATCATCATTAAGCTCAATCTGTGGTGCATCTAATACTCACTGCTTCTCCTTATTGCGTAAATGATTCTTAAACATCGAAATATAGAAAACATCGTGTATACTCGACATCGAGCTGCTGAAGCTCTTGTTGAGGCCAAACTCTAGAAGGAATCTGAGGAGTAGCTTCGGGCTGATCGGGCAAAGAGGCTAGACGCTGTTAAGATCAAGCTCACATCCTTTACTTTGCTGGGTTAAGCTTGTCAGGGTAGATTTTGAGATGTCTTTATTTTCTTTGTTCGAATGTATTGTCTCAAAATCTATTATTATGAAATGAAATTGTTCCTTTATTATCCGCTCATTACATCTCGAATAACTTGTGCATATGCTTTCATTCACTCTGAATAGCTTGAGACAGGATCACTGTTCCTTGGTCCAAGTGACCTTGGATGCCTTGGATGTGTTGAGCCTTTCAGGCGAGCTTAATGAGGTGTAGGCAAGCTCAAGCTACTTGGCAAGAGAGCTCAAGCATCGGGCGAGCTCGAGCTACTTGGCAGGCGAGCGCGAACTGCTTAGCAGGCGACCTCAAGCATCAGGCGAGCTCGAGCTGCTTGGCAAGTGAGTTCAAGCCTAAGGCAAGCTCAAACATTAGGCGAGCTCGAGGGTGAGCTTGAGCTACGTGGCTGGCGAGGTAAAGCATCTGGCGAGCTCGAGCTACTTGGAAAGTGAGTTCATGCCTAGGGTGAATTCGTTCTGCTTGGCAGGTGAGCTCAAGCATCAAGCGGGCTCAAGAGAGTTGTGGGAAAAAAGGAGCAGTTTAGCCTCATGCACCAGTGGGAAGAAAGAAGGAGCAGTTTAGCCTCATGCACCAGTGGGAGGAGAGAAAGAGCAGTTTAGCCTCATGCACTAGTGGGAGGAAAAAAGGAGGAGTATATACTCGTATACTTGTCGGAGTATAGAAGGAGCAGTTTAACCTCATGCACTAGTTGGAGGAAAGAAGGAGCAGTTTAGCCTCATGCACTAGTAGGAGAAAAGAAGGAGCAGTTTAGCCTCAAGCACCAGTGGGAGGAAAGAAGGAGTAGTTTAGCCTCATCTACCAGTAGGAGGAAAGATGGAGCAGTTTATACTCATGTACTTATCGGAATATAGAAGGAGTAGTTTAGCCTCATGCACCGGTTAGAAGAAAGAAGGAGCAGTTTATACTCATGTACTTGTCGAAGAATAGAAGGAGCATTTTAGCCTCGTTCCCTGGTTGGAGGAAAAAAGGAGCAGTTTAGCCTCATACATCAGTGGGAGGAAAGAAGGATGTCACGCCCCATTTCCCAAAATACCAGGGAATCAGAACGTGAACAATCCCGCGACGTATTAGGTTGAGTAGAAATAAGTACTAGACCCCTTCTGCTCAATCTAATACGCTAAGCGTCAAGCAAATATAAAGCGAAGGCATAGGTCCCCGATCACAGTAGCGAGAATATAATAAACAACTCAGAACAAAATAATATACATATCACAACTGAAATGTCATCCTAGACATAATATTCGGGCCAAACATGCCCTTATACAAAACTATCTGAATACTGGGGATATAAAATAGTACATCGACCAACAGAAATAAAAGTACTGGAAGGTAAACTAGGATCATCAGCTAACTAAAGAGGTAACTAAGCTTCGACTTGTTCTTCTGCTCCATCTGCAAAGCCTTCCTTCGGAGGATCCTTTGGCTCCTGTACTACTCCGAACTGTAGCTGTCCGTCCTCTAAATCTGACGTACATCCCAAGAGGAAAGGAGTACGTCATCGTGCATGGCGCACGGCAAGATCCCAAAAGGAAGAATAGAAACGGTCGTGCGACCAATGCAATAATGATAATAAAAAAAATGGAAACATGCAACTGAAATACTAATAATCTAAATATAATTTACTATTAGAAAATAGAATAATCAGAATAAATCTAAGGAAATTAACCAAGTAACAAGTCGATCATGTCGCTAGCGATCAGAATAATCATCCAAGTATAGAGTCATACACTAGATGAAATTAATACTTAAAAATGTACAACAAGAGACGTTGTACGTCGAGCGAAATAATCCAAACAAGGAAACCCTCATGTATATACCACAGTCTCAAATTATAGATAATTAAATATTAATCCCGATCTATGTATGAAAAGAAATATAACTGGTCCGTATCTCACAAGAAATCATACCTAGCCAAGAAACGAGGTCATATAACTAGCCATCCTATAACAGGTCGCTGGTTCGCATCTCACACATAGTCCACGCTCATATCAATGGATAACTGACTGTTCACAAATCCCCTACGTGCACCCAATACGCCGCTACACAAGATCGGTCAGAGGGCTACACGCAATCCGATTTCAGCCTGGTCCGAACTCAAGCTAAACTCGGGTGAATGTCAAGATCACGGACCAAAGTGACTACACAAGCTTCACTTTGACCCAACAAACCAACCCCAATGCTACACAAGATCATGGGGCGAGCCTGGAAGATACATCAACAGTCTTATCCGATCACATGAACACGGACTTCCCCATCCCAACTCTTCTCGTTTTGCTAAGTTAACAACACACAAGTCTCTAGGTCTTATTCATGTCACACAGGTCACTATAGTCATAAACTCATAACGATTCTCAATCACAGCAAGGAACAATCAATGAAACCAATCATGTACAATAATATCATATCATATCAGATAATCAAGATTAAGAATTTGAATCATAAATTTTGCTAAAATAATCTTTTGAAATAATAATTTATTTACTTCAAAATAATTCTTTTTATTTTCTAAAATAAATTCTTTTCTCATTATAATAATTCTAAAAATAATCTTTTAAATAATAAAATTTATAAATTCAAAAATAAGATAAATTCTCATTAATTCAAAATATTCTATTTTCCCAAATAATTTCTTTTTAAAAAATATTCATCATTCTAAAATGATTTCTTCCACAAGATAATTTCAAAAAAATTATTATAATTATTCTATAATGATTATTCTAAAAATAATTCCTTTAATTTATCAAATGATTTCGTCCTCAAATAAATTATTTTTAATTAATATAATTATCCAAAAACAATTCCACTGTCGAAATAAATTCTTTTAATTTATCAGAATTATTCTAAAAATGCTATTTATCATATTACTATGATATATTTAATATTATTCATCAACAATCCCATGCAGATAAATATTAACAGATCTAAAATTGTAGATAATTCATAAAAAAAAATATAAAATTCAGATATGAGCAAGTGGGATCTTGCCTTGAGTATACCGTGGACTGTAGAGGGGGTCGTCGGGGTGGTTGCACAGCGTTACGACGGGTTTCGCGGAATCAACGGCTAAAATTACAATTAGAGTGTTAATGCGATGTGTGATATTCAAACGAGTATAACGAGGTGTATATAGGGAGCCTAAGTGAAAGGAATATATCGTGTGATAGACAACACGAAGGGCTACGCACCGGCGAAGGAATCAACAGAAACAGAGGTCGGAGTTGGCCGGAAAACGCGCGCGAAGTTGGCTCCGAACTGTAGTTTTCTGCAGTGAGTTCACTGGTTTAGGCTCATCGGCGGCGGTGACCAAGGTGCGGGCCATGGGGGACTGGTGCAGTCGGCACGACCGAAGGGGAGCTCAGAGGCGGCTGTGTCGACGGCAAAAAGCGAAGAGCCAGGGCGGAGCTTGGGGCGCGTCAGCAGGATGAGCTAGGACGTGAACTTTGGGCGGATAATGCGTCGGGCGGTGGTCACGGCGGCTCGCCTGTGGGCGGAGCGAGGCTGACCTGGAGGTCGTGGATGGGGCGGCTCAGGCAGCGGGGGAAGTCAGCGGCGAGTAGGCCTCGGGCGCTTGAGCTGAGGCTTTGGGGCGGCGGGGGTCGAGGGGAGTGGGGGCTGTGGGAGGTCGAGCTCGGGGCTGGGCTAGAGCTCGCGTGTCGAGCTGCGAAGGTGTGGGCGTTGAAGGGGCGATCAGCAGTCGAGGGAGGTTTGGGTGGTCGGCTGGCCTCGGTGGGGGCTGGCCAGGAGGGCGAGAGGCAGAGCAGCGGAGTCGAGGAGGGAAGCCTGGAGTTCGATGGGTGTGTGGAGGTGCTTTGCAGAGGGGAGGTGATGCGGAAGGGTGTGGCGTCGGAGCTTGGCGATGGTCGTCGGTTGGGTTCGTGGCTGAGGAAGCGGGAAGAGAGAGAGAGAGAGAGAGAGAGAGAGAGAGAGAGAGAGAGAGAGAGAGAGAGAGAGAGAGAGACGTGAGGTGAAGAGAGAGATGGAGAGAGAGAAATGAGAGTGAGAGAGTGAGCTGATTGAGAGAGAGAGAGGGACAAAGAGATATTTAATAGAGGGGAGAGAGAGAATGAGAATGAGAAAGAGAGAGAGGACGTGTGAGTGAGGGTGAGAGAGGGGAACTTTTGAGGAGTGGGGGAATCACGAGGTGGAGAAAGAGATGCGGGAAACATGGGGAGAAAATTAAGGAGTGGGGTAGGGGGAGAGAGTATGAGAAATGAAGAGAGAGAAAAACAGAGTGAAATACCGGTGAGAGGAAAAACACAGAGGAAAATACCCCTTTAAATAAAAATAAAAATTAAAAAATTAAAATACCAGAAAATTTATTCAAATAGATATTAAAATTTATGGTCAAAATAATAATAACAATAACAATAATGAATAATTAACTATTAATTAAAAATTTTACGGAAACAATTAAATTTATAATTAACAAAACTATTAAAATAATATAATATCATATTTTAAATCGTATAGAATTCTAGAGAAATTAGGGAAAATACAAATACTCCTTAAGAAAAATAATATTTAATATTTAAATACCAGAAAATTATTTAAACCCGTATTAGAAATTTACGGTCATTACAAAGGAGCAGTTTATACTCGTGTACTTATCGAAGTATAGAATGAGCAATTTAGCCTCGTGCACCGGTTGGAGGAAAGAAGGAGCAATTTAGCCTCATGCACCAGTGGGAGAAAAGAAGGAAAAGTTTAGCCTCATGAACCAGTGGGAGGATATGAAGAAGTAGTTTATACTCTTGTGCTTGTAAGAGTATAGAAGGAGTAGTTTAGCCTCATGCACCAGTTGGAGGAATGAAGGAGCAGTTTAGCCTCATGCACCAGTGGGAGGAAAGAAGGAGAAGTTTAGCCTCATGCACCAGTGGGAGGAAAGGAGCATTTTAGCCTCATGCACCAGTGGAAGGAAAAAAATAGCAGTTTATATTCATGTACTTATTGGAGTATAGAAGGAGCAGTTTAGCCTCATGCACCGGTTGGAGGAAAAAAGGAGTAGTTTATACTCGTCTACTTATCAAAGTATAGAAGGAGTAATTTAGCCTCGCACCCTAAGATCTTCTAGGAAGAGACCCCTCTCTATAGAGGAGGTAGACCGATATGAAGTGATCGCCCACAAGAGGAGGCCAGCAAGATCGGAGCCCATTAATCCAGAACCCATCATAATCTCCAATGATGAGGGAGAAGAGTTGTCCCCTCGAGCATCCTTTTGGCAATTTACTCCACGGCCTTCGCCTAAGCCTGGTTTCCTAGTCCTGACAAGCATAGGAGGTGGTAGGAGGCCTCTTGTTGATGACGATGGACCCCTTCCTCAAGTGTAGCCTATTGCTATGATAGCCACAAGTCAAGAATCTGCTTCTCCGGACTATGGATCCGTGTAGGGCCTCTTACAAGGTTAGAGAATGCTATGAAACAAGCAATCTCTTTCATTATCGTTGGGTGGGGTACCTTCTTTTACTTCTACCTCTTCATAGCTGATAGCCTGAAGGAAATCTAACATATGGGCGGTATCGAGCTAGCTAGGCTTTGTGAGGAAAAGCTCATTTGCCTGGAGGAAGCCATGTATCGCTTGGAAGGGTTAGTGTTCACCGACCCGCGCGATGAGATAGTTTAAGCTCATGCACCAATTGGAGGAAAGAAGGAGCAGTTTAGCGTCATGCACCAGTGGGAGGAAAGAAGGAGTAGTTTAGCCTCATGAACCAGTGGGAGGAAAGAAGGAGTAGTTTAGCCTCATGCACCAGTATGAGGAAAGAAATAGCAGTTTATATTCGTATACTTGTTAGAGTATAGAAGGAGCAGTTTAGCCTCATGCACACGGTGGAGGAAAGAAGGAGCAGTTTATACTTATATACTTGTCAGAGTATAGAAGGAGCAGTTTAGCCCCGTGCACTGGTTAGAGAAAAGAATGAGCAATTTAGCCATATGCACTAGTGGGAGGAAAGAAGGAGCAGTTTAGCCTCATTATGCACCAGTGGGAGGAAAGAAGGAGCAGTTTATACTCGTGTACTTGTCGGAGTATAGAAGGAGAAGTTTAGCCTCGTGCACCAGTTAGAGGAAAGAAAGAGCAGTTTAGCCTCATGCATCAGTGGGAGGAAAGAAGGAGGAGTTTATACTCATGTACTTGTTAGAGTATAGAAGGAGCAGTTTAGCCTCATTCACCGGTTGGAGGAAAAAAGGAGCAGTTTTTCTCATGCACTTGTGGGAGGAAAGAAGGAGAAGTTTAGCCTCATGCACCACTAGGAGGATATGAAGAAGCAGTTTATACTCTTGTACTTGTCGGAGTATTGAACGAGCAGTTTAGCCTCATGTACCAGTTGGAGGAAAGAAGGAGCAGTTTAGCCTGATGCACTAGTGGGTGGAAAAAAGGAGCAGTTTAGCCTCATGCACGAGTGGGAAGAAAGAAGGAGCAGTTTAGTCAAAGTTTCTAATTTCCTCTTGTTGTATTTCGAAGATCGAGAAGAAGTACCAACTGTTGTGCCTCACACCCTAATATCTTCTGGGAAGAGACCCATCTCCAGAGAGGAGATAGACCGATATGAAGGGATCACCCACAAGAAGATGACAGCAAGATCGGAACCTATTAATCCCGAATCCATCATAATCTCTGATGATGAGGGAGAAGAGTTGTTCCCTCGAGCATGGGTGGTATCGGGTTGGCTAGGCATTGTGAGAAAAAGCTCATTCGCCTGGAGGAAGACATGTATTGCTTGGAAGGGTTGTTGTTCACCGACCCGCGTGATGAGAAAATTTAGCCTCATGCACCAGTTGGAGGAAAGAAGGATCAGTTTAGCCTCATGCACCAGTTGGAGGAAACAAGGAGCAATTTAGCCTCATACACCATTTAGAGGAAACAAGGAGAAGTTTAGCCTCATGCACCAGAGTGAGGAAATAAATAGCAGTTTATATTTGTGTACTTGTCAGAGTATAGAAGGAGCAGATTAGCTTCATGCACCAGTTGGAGGAAAGAAGGAGCAGTTTATACTCATGTACTTGTCAGAGTATAGAAGGAGAAGTTTAGCCTCGTGCACTGGTTAGAGGAAAGAAGGAGCAGTTTAGCCTCATGTACTAGTGGGAGGAAAGAAGGAGCATTTTAGCATCATGCACAAGTGGGAGGAAAGAAGGAGTAGTTTATACTCGTGTACTTGTCGGAGTATAGAAGGAGCAGTTTAGCCTCGCGCACCGGTTAGAGGAAAGAAGGAGCAGTTTATACTCGTGTACTTATTGGAGTATAGAAGGAGCAATTTAGCCTCATGCATCGGTTGGACGAAAGAAGGAGTTGTTTAGTCTCGTGCACCAGTAGGAGGAAAGAAGGAGCAATTTATACTCGTGTACTTGCCGGAGTATAGAAGGAGCGGTTTAGCCTCGTGCACCGGTTAGATGAAAGAAGGAATAATTTAGCTTCATGCACCAGTAGGAGAAAAGAAGGAGTAGTTTAGCCTCATGCACTAGTGTGAGGATATGAAGAAGTTGTTTATAATCGTGTACTTGTCGGAGTATAGAAGGAGAAGTTTAGCATCGTGAACCACTTGAAGGAAAGAATGAGCAGTTTAGCCTCATGCACTAGTGGGAGGAAAGAAGGAGCAGTTTAGCCTCATTCACTAGTGGGAGGAAAGAAGGAGGTTGGAAGAATATTAAGGGTAGTATTTCTTTAGAAACATGTTGTTGATATGCCTCATGATCTTGTCGCCGTTCGGTTTGACGAGGCGATAAGCTCTATTTGAATAGACTATTTCTATTACAAATAGACCTTCCTATTTGGGTTGAAATTTATCCTTCTTCTTAGAGTTGAGGATCATGGGTCGTCGAACTACGAGGTCCAGCTCTCCCTCCTTAAAGGATCTATGTTTGACTTTCTTGTCGAAAGCCTTGGTGATTCAAGCTTGATAGAACTTAATGTGCTACTAAGCTTCAAGCCACTTTTCATCTAATGCCTCGAGTTCTGCGAGACATCGTTGATGACTTTCTTCAATTGTCATCCCTGTTGCAATTATGACACATAGGGATGGAGCCTAAATTTTAAGTGGCAACACGGCCTCGTAACCGTATACCAAGGAGTAAGGTATGACGTCGGTCGATGTATGAACCATGGTTCGATACGCCCATAAGCTTTTACCGAGCTTCTCATCTCAGTCACGCTTTCTTTTGGAGGTCAGCTTGGTCAAGATCTTGATGATCATCTTGTTAAAAAGTTTAGCTAATCTATTTGCCGTGGGATTATAAACTGTAGATGCTAGGTTCTGTATTCTGAACTTCTCACAGAACTGGGTGAAGGCATGGATCACGAATTATGATCCGTTGTCATGAATGATACACCTTGGGACATCGTGTCGGTAGATGACGTGATGTTTAATGAACTCGATCATATCGTTGGCTTTGACTTCTATCAAAGATACGGCTTTGGCCCACATAGAGAAGTAGTCGGTTCTCGCCCGGATGAAGCGATGACCTTTGGCTGATGGAGGAGATATCAGTCTGACGACATCCATCCCCCAAGTCTCAAACGGCCATGAAGTTGTTGTCGGATGCGGGTCTTGAGGTGGTCTGTGCATGTAATTGGTGTGGATTTGACACGCGTGGCAACTCTTGCTGTAAGCAATAGCGTTGTTGACCATTTCGGCCAATAGTAGCCGATTCTTTAAAAGTCGTCCCAGAGCTTGGGTCCGGGTTGGTGAGCACTGCAAGTGCCATCATAAGCTTCCCACAGGGCTTCTTGTGCTTCTATCGTCAAGAGACATCGAAGCAGCATGTCGTCGTACAATCTACGATACAATGCTTTTGTGGTTGCATCGTAGTAGAATCTCTGTGCGCATCTGTGAACATAATCTCTCTCCTTGATGTCTTCAGGTAGTATATCGTACAAGATGTAGTCAATGATCGGGAAGCACTAATCTCTCGGTTTGAGTTGATCAGCTACCCGGTAAGTTGTGTTCACCTCCAAAGCATACTCTGGTTGGTAGAGTTGTCGGCTTGCGACAGTGACTTGTTAGCTTGTCCCTAGTGGCTGGGCTAGGTTAGCTGCAAATGACGCTAATGCATCTGCATGCATGTTCTTGGAACGGAGTACGTGCTCAATGTAGAAGCTTTTGAATGATTCGGCTAATTTAATGGCCGCTTGGTGACATGGGATTAAGTCGTCATTTCTGACTTCGTATTCTCCCATCATCTGCTTGACAATGAGCTAAGTGTCACCGTAATCTTCAAGATGCTTCACCCCTAATTCCTTGGCAAAGTCGTGTCCAATGAGCAGCATATTATACTCAGCCACATTGTTGGTACATGGCTCAGTCAGTGAGAAAGATCAGGGTAATACATGGTTTTACTAAGAAACCAAGACCACCCCCACACCTGTGATGATAGACCCACTTGTGCCCACACGAGATGTGTTGTCGAAGTATAGTTGCCAGGATTCTTCCTGCGAGGTAGCATTGACCTCGTGGGTTTCGCTCGGCATGTCTTCAAACAAGTCAGTCTTTGACTCAAGTGGGTGATTAGCCATGAGATCACAGATTACTTCTCTTTTGACAGACTTTTGCGGCATAAAGTGGATGTCATATTGAGATAGCAGGAGTGCCCATCACACCAGGCGCCATTTCAAATTCCCGGGCTATGTTATGAAGATTCGGATAGGGTTCATCCCGGAGGTGACATGAATGGTTTGACTGACAAGGTAGTGTTGCATTTTCTGAATTGTGAACACAAGGCCCAGACATTCCTTTTTGACCATGGGGTATCGCCGTTCAGCTCCTTGCAAGGTCCTACTTAGGTAGTAGATGCCTTGCTTATGGCCGGCATCGTCATTTTGTGTCAAGAGGGTGCCGAGAGAATGGTCCATTGCCCGTACATAGATCAGGAATAGTTTGCCTGAGATTGGGACTACCAAGACTGGTGGATTCGAGAGATAATTTTTTATCTCCTCAAAAGCTTGTTGGCAAGGCTCATCCCATATGAAGGAGACGCCTTTCTTCATAAGCTTGTAGAAGGGTTGGCACTTTCCTAAAAGATTTGCGATAAATCTTCAGATGTAGAACAAACAACCATGTAGTCCCCTCAATTTCTTAAGATTTCAGGGTGGTTGGAGTTCTTGGATAGCTCGCACTTTGTCGGGATCAATATGAATCCCCTTTGTCATGACGACAAATCCGAGGAACTTGCTACACGTCATGCCTAAGAATGACTTTGTAGGGTTCATCTTTAGTTGATGGTAGCACATGAGGTCGAACATGACTCTCAGGTCTTGAAGGTGATCGTCTTTGTCGCGACTCTTCACGGCCAAGTCATCCACATAGCATTCATTTGTCTTCCGTAGATGATCTCGGAAGATGGTGCTCATGGCGCGTTAATAGGTTGTGCCGGTGTTCTTGAGCCCGAAGGGCATGATTGTGTAATAGTACACCCCCATCAGAGTTCTGAACGAAGTGTGCTTCTCGTCCTCAGGGTGCATCTTGATCTGATTATACCGAGAATCCGTCCATGAAGGACATCCTCTCGAAACCACATGTGTTGTAGATGATGATATCTATGATGGACAAAGAGAATTCGTCCTTAGGACATGTAGCATTGAAGTCTCTGAAGTCGATGCAGATATGGATTTTTTTGTTCTTCTTTAGGATCGAAACAATGTTAGCCACTAAATCAAGGTGTTGCTCCTCTCTGATGAAGCCTGATTCGATGAGCTTTTTCACTTCGGATTTGATTGCGTCCATGATTTGTAGATAAAACCATCTCTGCTACTGCTTGATGGGTTTGGCATCTGAGTCGATGTTAAGGTGATGCATGGTGATCAGAGGATCAAAACCAGGCATGTCCTCATAATTCCATGTGAAGACATCGATATACTCTCGAATGAGGGATATGAGGTCTTCCTTCTCCTGGGGAGGTAAACTGTCACTAATAAATATGGGTTTGGGACTTGCCTCGTCTTTTATATTTATTTTGAGTACTTTGTCTTCTGTGGACGGTTCACGCAATTCAAAGTGACCATTCCACTGGGCACTAACGTGACGTTCCCATGATTCATCATAAAGCGAAATCTGCTTGTCCTCTTGGATTTTAGCGGTATCAATCATAGCTATATTAGACATGAAGTCTTTGAACAGGGCCTCGATGCTGACATCTAAATCCCAAGTTGAGGACGTCGACGATTAATCATATGAGTGAGCATCATTGGATATTTTTCCGAAATTACAGTACAACTCCGAGAAAGAGGAGGAGTAACCTAGCCCTCTTCGAGTTTTGCCATAGTAATTGTCAGGCATACCTTAGGGGACATAGGCGGGTTGATGGGGAGTTTTTTGGCCTTTACTATACTTTGAACCTTCCTCGTGGATGAAGTCATAACCTATCCTCCCCATTATGCGTTTTATAATGAGGCTGTAATATGAGAATTGAGGAACAGGTTCGTCTTTGTCTAACTCGTCCAATAGTGTGTGTGCGGGTTGGTCTATCCTTCTAAAGATAATCTCTTGCTGAGAAATATTCCTGGTGGGTATGACAAAGACATCTTGCGAGGACTCGATCATCTGCTTGTTCATGATGAATGACGAGTGCACAGGCAAGTGCAGGGAAGAGTCATAGCACAATCCTAAGATCAAGTTGCTGAATTCATCCTCAATAGATCCTGCACTAGGCGACAAGTAAGCAAATGCGAGTTGTTCATTGAGGGTAAGCCTGCTCACCTTGTCAGCATCGGTTACAGCAAGGCCTTCGTAGACGATTACAATGGGCTCAATGTTGTTTAAGACAAAACCCTCATTGCACTAAGACTCACTATCAGCCTCATTGTTACTGCCCTCTCCCTCGATCAGTGGTTTGTCTCCTTGTTTAGAGTTTTGGTAGAGTAGGGAGTCGGTGAAGTAGTTTTTAACTCCTTTGAAGGGCTATTTATCCCCAACGACCGTCTTCATCTGGTCATAGTCATTCACATATTTCTAGCATTAGTGTAATGTGGATAGGACTATCTTGTTGCTATGCATCCATTGTCGGCCTAACAACATGTTGTATAAGGGTTCTGCATCGATAACATAGCAGGTCACCTCAGTTTTCATGTCACCCAATTGGCATTTGAGGTGAATCTTTCCATGCAACCGGGTTCCGGTGGCATTGAAGCTAAAGATTGTGGTGGTCGTCGAAGACAATTGCTTTTGAGGCACCCCCAAGAGCTTGATGAGCTTCAGGGGGATAATGCTTAGTGCAAACCCTGGATCGACTTTGATCCTATCTACTCTCAAGGAGCCGATGTATCTTGTGAGGTACAGGGGCCGGTCATGAGTTGTGCTCTTGATGAGTGAAGTACAAGGGCCGGTCATGAGTTGTGCTCTTGATGATCATGTCTTCTGGAGTTAAAGTGATGCAGGGGATTTACTGTTTGGATGCCTGGCAGCATTGTGGACATCCTATTTCTGCCTCTTCTTCGGGAGTGGGCAAAAAATGTGTGGCAAAAGCTTCTGAATCAGTTAGGGCCTCTCGTAGGGCTTTGTGAGTTATCCTGGACAATCGTAGGAGCTCATACAGGGTGATCTTGGCTGGAATATTCTTCAGCTAGGCGAGTAGGTCGAACCAAAAGGGTTGACCACTCGAGCTTGGTCTATCAGGACCTTGCTGAACTATCGATGGTAGTCCCTTTGGTTACCTTACCGGACTCTCTGCTATCAGAGGGTAGTTCTTGGCAAAGTCCTTCCCTGTTCAGGTGATCAATTTGTCTGGCACATCGTCAGAATTTGTGAGGGTCGTTACCTCTACTTTGTTATCATTCGGAATTGCCGAAATGACATTACAAGGCTTAGATTTTTCCCTTGGACTTATTAGAAGTCCATTGCTCGTCGTCGAGGAGATCGGGATGAACCCACATCACTTGTCCACCCGGTAAGGTCTACGGTATCATACCTTTTCCTCATTTATTATGAGGGTCGTCATTGACAATCTTTAGTTCCGTCTTAGGAATGGGTACAACTCCTGCCGATGTATGAACCTCAAGGAGACCTGTTCCGAATTTAAGGGTGACCATGTTTGTAGTCACTTCTTTCTACACCTTCTTCTTCATTAGGACTCCTGTGTCATAAAGATCTTGTAGTTTATCCTTAGGGATATAGCATTTGGAGGTATGGTGACCGAAAAATCTATGGTACGCATAGTATCCTGGATCATCGGTTTTGTTCACGTATTTAGGTTTCATGACTTCTGGCAGCTTGATCCTATTGCTCTTGAACAGAGTGTTGAAGGTAGCCACCACCTGGTCTTCTGTGAAGTCGTATTACCTTTGTGGGCATTGCTCGAAAGGCTTGGACTTTTGCCTCTGCGCAGGTTTGGAGGCTAGAGTGGAATCGACAGCCATGATCTCCTTCCTTCTTGACCGAGGGTTCCTAGACATGTTTGGTTCCGGAGCTCTGTTCTTGGGCTGAGGTTCTTCAACTTCTAATCTTTTGATCATGTTCTTGAATTACTCACCTTGGGGAACAAGTTCCTTCTAGGTTCAGGTTTCTACCACACCGACTCTGGACAGAATGTTGATCGAGAAGTTGTTGTAGCACATCTCAACTAGGGTACTCAAGGAAACTTGGTCCCAATGCTGAAGTGATCAATTCCTGAATCTCTTGATGAAATCATTAACTGACTACGTCTTCTTTTATTTGTCAGCCAGTGGGTTATCCATCGATACTTCTGTATCATCGTCGAAGAAACGAGCCAAGAAAAGCCTCTCCACATCGGCCCATGAATTAGTGGAGTATGGTTGCAACTTATGAAACCATTCAAAGGCTACCCCCTTTAGGGTGTCAATGAATAGTTGGGTGAGGATAGTGTCGTTCCCCATGAGAAATCATGTCTGAGATAGGAAATAGTAGATATGCTACGAGGGGGATCCCTTGCCATCAAATTGGACAATGTTCATTGGCTTGAACTTTGCCGGGTAGGAAACCATGTCCCATTCGGGGGTATATGGCCTGACCACCCCCAGCTCACTCATGTTCCTCTAGAGTTTCAAGGCATTGAGTTAACTCTGGAATTCATTGAGCCTCTTGTCTTGAGGAGAGCTGTCGGAGTGGGACATCCTTTCTAAAGATTTGTGGAAATAATCCGAACATGATCCATGATTATCCTCCTCTTCAGACGTACAAGGAGGAGTAAACTCTCATTCTCTGTTCCTCGAGGGTACATGTTGGTTATGTGAAGTTCTGTTCTTCTTCTTCTTGCTTAGAAGTTGTGCCATCTGCTCTTTTAGAGAGTTGATGGTCGTCTGCTGCTCCTCAAACTTTTTGGCCAAGTCTTCAATGGATTCTTCCATGTGCACCTTTGTGTGCTTGCCGTAGGTCGAGCTTGAGGTCTGAGATGTTGCTGCTACTGAGCACACCTCGTCCTTGTTATCGTAGATGGATGACGAATGGGTATAATCGAACGGGATAGTTGCTCCTGTTTGAAGGTGAGGGGGCCATTTGAATCTCGGGGTATATTCAGGATCTGATGAATTCGAATACAAAGATTTAACCTTTCCTATAATATTGACTGTGGCTGTTGGAAGCTCTAAGTCACCTGTGGCTCGCCTCTTTGACGATGGGCATCTTCGGTGGGGATGTCTTGGCTCAGGGGACTATTGAGAAAGCCTCCCGAAGACTGATGGCTTCGACGCCTCAGTACACTGGCACTTGGCAAGTACCGCCTGGATGAGCCTCTCGTAATGACCAATAGTGCGTTTGCGAGTTAATGATCCCTGAGATCTCCTGCGAGTTTGTGGTGGCAACCCCCAGTGTCGGAAGGATCAGATGTGCAATTGGATGGAAGAGACTCAAAAGAGTCGGAATGAGAGCATGTGGGGAATTTCCCAAGTGTTGACTTCATATGACCTTGCCTTGACAGGCGAGGTCCAGAGTTTGGGAGAGCTTCAGCCGACTGCTGGCGAGCTCGAGTTGAATGCTCATTTAGGCGACCTAGCCTTGACAAGTGTTGTCTGGAGTTTAAACGAGCTTCAGCAGATTACTGGCGAGCTCGAGCTAACTGCTCATTCAGGCGACCTTGCCTTGACATGCACGGTCTGGAGTTTGAGTGAGCTTTAGCCGACTACTGGCAAGCTCGTGTTGTCTGTTCAATCAGGTGAGGTTCGCTCTCTTGAGTTGTTCTGGCTTTCCTTTTTGGCTAAGGCTGGTTCATAGACTATCCTGTTGGGGTTCGCCTGCGTGCCTGCTTCTATTTAGGGGGTGAAGCTCACCTATTGTGTGGAGCTCGCCTGTTTGAAGGCGTGGCTTGCCTGAATCATGGGGTTCGCCTGATTTGGGTGACTCGCCTGATTTGTACAGATGACTTGAAGAGTGAAGTCCGCCTGATTTGGTGGGCTTGCTTAAGTTGTTGAGTTCGTCCAAGTGGGGAATTCGGCTACTGGAGAGGGGCTCCCCTGAAATGTCAGGCTCGCCAGGAATGATAGGTTCGCTAGTTTTGAGAACTTTGCCAATGTAGGGGAACCCGCCTGAATGGGTAGGCTCACCTAATCGACTTGATCTACTAAAATTAGGAACTTTTCGTTCCTATCTGGCTCGCCTTAGGCCTGAATAGTAATTCTATCTGTCATAGGAGATGAAGGCTTGGGCTTCCTAATGGGCGAGAGCTTGTCGGCGACACCGTTGGGCTCTTTTGGAGAGGGGGAGACTCATGTCAATGGCCAAGGCGTGGTCTGTGCCGACACGTACTATAGTCTTCTCCTGCATGGGGGACTGCGTAGGTTGCTTAGGAACCTATCGAGCAGTCGCTTGGCTTTCGGCTCGGCCTTAGCTGGCTTAGGGTAGATAGGACAGTCGCTTGGCTTTCGGCTCGGCCTTAGCTGGCTTAGGGGAGATAGGACCCCCTACTCAAGTAGAGCTCTCAGGCGTGGCTGCCTCAACCACTTGGGGTCGGGCCACATGCGTGACTCTGTAGCGTTTGCTTGATGTATGGCTACCAGAGGAAGAAGAAGACAAGTATTCTTCATACTTGGCTTGGTCGAACTCGATCATAAGAGACTATATAGTTGTCCCTTCTGCAACTGCAATGAACTACACCACCACTAATTCATCTGAGTGAACAGTTTCTCCTACTATGGTCATCATCTTTTGTTAGGTGTAAAAAATTAACTTCTTGCTCGAGGGGTCATTTGTGTTCATAAGAGCGGCTTATTACAAACTAATGATTAATGTTTTGTAATAGAGGAGAAGGGAATGACCCTCCTTGTTTAACGTGGGTTCGTTGGCAGCAGTAGGATGCCTCCCTCGATGCTCGTGCCGAGTTTGCTTCCTTTGGATGATCTGATCAAAGTTGTGATTGGAGCTTCAGTGCGTAGTAGAGGCTCCATAGTGATTGAGTTTGACTATACCCGAGCTTGAAAAGCCACGAGCTTGGAGAGAGTTATGGTGCAAGAGTTTGTAAAGAGCTGACGAGCCTCAAATCTGAGAGTTCAGATTGAGTCTGCTTTAAAAATCCAAGCAAGGAGCTAGGAATGCCAGGCCTCTCCCCAAGCAAGTGAGCCAAAACAAGTCTCTAACTGAAGAGCCTTGCCAATAGAAATGCCAAGCCTCTCCAAGCCTCTCTCCCTCTAAGCCTTCAAGCCCTTTTTCAACCTCCAACCTCCCAAGCCCTTTTCACATTGGCTGAAGATGGCTATAAGTAGGCAAGGAATGGCATGGGCCATCCCCTTATTTGTCAGATTTGACCATATTGGGTGAGGAGCACCATGCCCTCCCTAGCTGTGGGATGTGACCACTATAGGGGTGATGAGAGTCATGCCTCATCATCATCCAGGATGTGAGAAGTGGGTAGGCCAACTCCCACAAGCAAGCAACCCACTTACATTGCTTAGAAGAGGTTAGTAAAGCAATGAGCGAGCTTGAGAGCTGTCTGAATGCTCAGGTGAGCTTGCAGGCAAGCTTGGTGAATAGGCGGGGTCAGCTGGCGTGCCCCTCTAACATGTAAGCTGGCGTTCATTGGCAAGCGGAGTTCATGCGAGCAAACTTCCTACTGGCGTGCTTGGCTCATGTGGGCGAACGAAGCATTTAGGTGAGGTTGAACTCGTGCTGGCGAGCTTAATGATTTGACGAGCTTGATTCATGTAGTCGAGTCAAGCTAACAAGCATTGCTTGAGCTCTACAGGCGAGCTCAATAAACAGGCAAGATCGAGCACTACGGGCGAGCTCAATAGTACATGGAGAGGTTGAGTTCTATGGGTGAACTAAACAATTGGGAGTGGTTAAGCTCTACGGGCAAGCTTAATAATAGGAGATATTGAGCTCTACGGGCGAGCTCGATGAAAAGGTGAGGTTTAGCTCTACGGGTGAGCTTAACAATCAGGCGAGGTTGAACCCTACGGTTGAGCTCAACAATCAGGTGAGGTTGAACTCTACGGACAAGCTCAACAAGGAAATGAGGTTGAGCTTTACAGGGGAGCTCAACGAACAGGCAGGGTTGACCTCAACGAGCGAGCTCAATAATCAGGTGAGGTTGAGCTCTACGGGCGAGCTCAATGAACAAGAGTGATTGGGCTCTATAGGCAAACTCAATAATCAGGTTACATCTGTCTCGTACTGGCGAGAAGAGCATGTTACCGAGCTCGCTTGTACTTGCAGGCGAGCATTGTTGGGCTCGCTGAATGCAGACAAGCCCAAGCCACTAGCAAGTGGGGCTAATTAGGCGGGCTTCGATACCTAGGGGATTTTTACTGCCTAGAATCAAATCCAACATCAGAGTAAAAGATATTCTCGTGTACCAACAAGGTGAGTCTCCTAGATATAAAACTACTCAAGAATGAGTTATATAACTTTTAGTGTCCACCAAACTTATTGGACTATCGAGTTATATAAATTATCTTTTTTGATTCTTTTCAACTAATAGCACCCCCGTGCTTGACAACTATTAAACACTTCAACCTCTGTGAAAACTATGTAGAAATGTAGATATAGGTTTCTTTTCCCTTGCACACACTCGTACAGATACAACGACATAGGTTCCTTGACCTCTGCACACTCTAGTGTGAATTCAATAACTTAGGTTCACCAACTCCAGCGCACTCTAGTGTGGATACAATAACATAGGTTCACCAACCTCATCACACACTCGTGTGTATACAATAACATAGGTTCACCAACCTTAGCGCACACTCGTGCGGATACAATAAGGTATGTTCACCAACCTCAGCATAGTCTAGTGCGGATACAATAACATAGGTTCACCAATCTCAGCGCACACTCGTGCGAATACAATGTCAAGTGAAAAGTGTACTTGAAACCATACTTAACAAAAATCCCCCTCTAGGGTACCAACACGTGTACTACAACACTATTCATGAATAAATATGACTACATATGCACTATCATGCAACTCAAGCCTCATGCTCGCATTTCGAATCAAAACAATACAATGTTAGGAAGAACATCCTTAGTAGTCGACTACTAAGCTTAGTAGTCGACTACACCGAGTCTACCCAGACTCTATAAAACATGAATCAGTATTAGTAGTCGACTATCTTGTACATTAGTCGACTACACTATAATCAGACCGTTTTTGTAATACCAAACTGGACATGAATAGTCGACTACTGCTCTTAGTAGTCGACTACTAAGTAGAAACATGCACACCTTCATGTACATATGGCACTTAGCAATCATCATGTGTTTATCATGCTTTAATATAGTAAAAAGCAAGTAATTGCAAATCAAAAGAATCATCTTCATGATTATTTAACCCCTTAATTTGACTAATTAGGTTTAATCTTCCCATTAGTCATGAAATTGACATAAACCCTAGTTATCGATTAAATTAACATGAACATGCTTGCATATTAACCTTGAAACTTATATAATTTCGTTTATTCACATTTACAAAACCAAAAATACTCCAAACCTATGGTTTAATCAAACTTAATTAACGTGTAATCTCTTTAGATCAAAAGGTTAACATGAACATGCTATTTATCACAGTATAACATATTAAATATCATTTATCACATAATATTCAAATTTGTGGGGTTTTTTAGTGGCGAACCCTTGGGAGAAGCCGGCGAAGGAGTCAAGCAGTCTCCTTCGTTCGATTCTCCCTTGTCCTCGTCGAGATCAATCCCCCTTCAAGTGTTTCCACCTCCACTAGCTCATCTAGGAACTTAGCCACGATGGGAGGATAGTGGAAGTGGTCGGGCGGGTTACTCATCTCAGCTGAGAGCTGCACCGAGAGGTAGTCACATCCTGCCTTGTAAGCGATTGCCACTTTAGTTTTTCCAGTTAAGATTTAGTGGTACTCCTCGATGATCTCTCGATAGTGAGCCTCAGACTAAATTTGAGCCTTTTGGCTTTGAACCACTAAAAGCGACTCCTACAATTAGGTGACCTCCTCTTGGAGCTTGACAAGCATTGCATGCTCCTCACCCAGTCGGTGCCTCGCATACACTACCACCTCCTTCTCCATTTTGGCCAGTGCAGCACAGTCCCTCTCCCGGAGAGCCTCCTTCATCCTTCTAGCCTTCCTCTAGCTCTCCTTTAGCTCCCGCCTGAGCCCATTGACCTCGGAAGCACTTCGGGCCAGGAGTCTCTACGACTCGCTCTAAGTCGGACTCTCTGCCAGCCATTAGGGAAGTAACCTCCCCTAGGAACTTGAGTTAAGTGGTCTAGACCAGATTCATCCAGCGGTATAACTCCGTCTCCACTATAGTGACTCAAACAAAGTAACTATGAAGGGTAAGATGGAGGCCAACATCTGGGACCCTTGCAAATACTCAGCATCCCAAGGAAGCCAGAACTATGCGGACGCCCTTTGCTGAGTCTAACGAGAGCCCATGATAGTCCCCTGGATGTCGAGGTGCTCCTTAGGTTCGTAGCTGTACTCTGGATCAGACTTCTGTCTATATCGAGAGTCAACCCCTGTGGGCCCGATGAGGTACTTCCTCATCTTCTGCCTTTCTTCCTCTCTGACACCGGCGACATGGTGAGGAAAGGGATATTCTAGCCTTACGGAAGATACTATATCCTCCTTGTTCGGCTCCTACCCCTAACAAGTCGACTCATCGTAGCGACCAGACGCCTCTCCCTACTCAGCAAAAGCCCTAGCCTCAGCTCTCTCTTCTTGAGGAGCCTCAACTGGTTCTCCTGGGGCTGACTCGTCTAGGCAAATGAAGTCGGTCTCAGCCATCTTGGCCACTACTTAAGGTACATGTTCCACATCCATCCGACTCTGTCTATGGACGATAGAAGTAACATACTCCTCCTCAGCTGTCTCGGACTCTATTAGAAGAATGTCCCGGCGGGGATGCTTCACGAGCCTAGCAGATGACCCTACCTGGGGAGCAGCTAAAGGAACAGTAGGCATTGTTGATGCTCTTGCTGTCCCCACAACAAGGGCTCAAGCCCTCTCATGATCCTAAACAAAAGGAGGCACAACCGATATATCGGTAACCCGCAAGACCAAGCTATCAAGCAGATGGTCAACTAGATGGGACCAGCGTATGCCTTGATCCGGTCGAGTGTATCCCTCTCGGCCTCAAGAAAGTCACCCTCCATGAGTGCCTCCCTTCTTATCTCAGACCAGTTTGAGCAGCCAAACTCTAGGTCATCCCCCATGACCCATACGAACTTCACCTTCCAGTCTTTGTGTGAGTTTTGAAGGCCAGTGATTACCTTGAATTTCCCCATCATTTGAAAGTGGAAGTGGGGTTCGATCTGATTCACCTTCACGACCACCAGTCGACCTAGGACCCGTAGGGATGGATTTATCACCAGCTAGTGGCATATCACCATAAAGCCCACAAATATGGTGATGGCGTTCGACTTCATCTGTGTTGACAAAACCCCTAGCGTCATGAACACTTGCTAAAGAAAGGGGTGCAATGGCAGGTGCAACATGAGCCTACTATCTAATCTAGTTTTGATGATTAACAAATAATTCATAATATCATTTGTCGAGTGTTTATATTTACTTATTAGGTATTCTACACAAAGATCCTCTGTTGGAGGTTGTTTGGATTGTGCCTTCACGATGATATTCAAAGGAGGTTGGAAGGAAATCGGAATGAAGTCTCAAGTTAAAATTCATTATTGCTTCATCTGCAATCAAAACGAGCTTATTGAAGATCATTTGCTTGGGTATATAGTTTTGTAGTTTAGACTTTACTTTATGTGTTTATACTTTAAAGCTCATACTACACACATTCACGTTTTTGTTTTATCGTATTATACGTTTTTAGGAAACTAACAGGTTTACGGATTAAAGACTTAACTATACTATTTTACATCTTTTATAAAGTCTATTAATCAACTCAAAAGAAGTTTCAAACTTGTTTAAAACCGTTTTATTAAAATCAAGTGTTTAAACGAATTCGTATTTTTTAAGATTTTGCAAAATGATGAGTTTTTACAAATTGGGAAGAATATTTCAAAATTTTCAAATTCCAACATGTTTATATTCATGCATATAAATATTTCTCCAAGTTTCATAATTTTTATAATTTATTTGCTATTTTTAAACACCCTTTGAAAATTAGATTTTCTGCTCTAAACTGGGTTGTGCATGTTTCTAAGTTGACCGACATTGTTCATCAGTCGACCGATGAACTGCTCTACAATTGCTGAAAAGTTTTCACTTAGTCGATCGATCTCCATCAGCCGAATGAATAGTGTTTTTAGTCGACTAATGGTTTGCATCCGTTGACTGAAAAATTGTTCTGTATTTTTTGTTTAGTTTCTGCTTTGTCGACCGATCTCCATCAGACGACTGAGCAGTGCTTTCAGTCGACCGATGGCTTGCATCAGTCAATCGATTGTTTCTCAGAAACAACTAACAGTCAGCTCCTCAGTCGACTAAATAGTGCATTAGTGGACCGACTCCTCTATAATGGTTATTTCTAGTTTTGCTGATTTACAGGAATTTTGTTGGATTTTGTATTTTTCTTTGGTTTTGGGGTTTTGTTTTAAGAACCTATATATACCCCTCAGTCCTCAACACTTATAACTAAAAAAGAAAAGTTTAAAACAAAGTTTTGCATGTTTTTTTAAGTGTTTTAAAGAAAAGTTTAGTGTGTTGTTTATGTGAAGAGAGTTTCACAAGAGGAGGAGATCATTTCGGTTTTGAGCATCAATTTTCACATCTCTATCTCTCTTGTTTATAGAGAAGTTTTTCTAACTCTTTAATCTAGCTTATTTTCAATTTCATTCTTATATATATTTCCTAGATTAATTTGAGTTTAATTTTTAGTATTATTCATTGTTTACACACACAACCATTTGAGCTTAAGTACTTTCACATATAGTATACTTGGGTTACGGAGTGTGATTCATTGAGTGAGCTTACAATGTTTTTCTCATCTTTTTTGGAGAACAAAACACTTATTTGAGCTTGTTATTATAAGATCATGTTGTAATATACAAGGACACTTAGAGGAGTGGTTAGGAGAGACCATGGTCAATTCCAAGAGGATTGGTGTTGGTTGTCAAGCCTAGGGAGAGATAGTAAATCAAAGCACTTAAAGAAAGTAACACGGGTAGCTAACACTTAGAGGAGTGTATTGTGTATTGACAATTGTGTGATTTGTAAACATTATTAGTGAGCGTTGAAAACCAAATTGTGTAGCTTTTTGTGTTGATAGTGGAGAATCTCCTTGAAGGTGAAGAGCGAAGACGTAGGTCAAGGGTGACCGAACTCCGTGAACATATTCTTGTATTTGTGTTTGTCTTTAGCGCACTCTTATTGTCTCATTGTTTATATCGCCTATTGGTTATTTGTTTATCCTTGCATATATCACTTGTGTATATGATATTGCTAGAATATATTAGTTAATGAGTTTTAATTGAGCATCATAATCGTATTAAATTTGTAATTATCCTATTCACCCCCCAGGGTACTTTCACGATCAACATGCTCAGATGCCATTGAAGATTGTAGAGATGATCACCGAAAAAGATGGGTGGGAAATTATAAGTTCATTGAAGGGAATTTGAAAAGGCAGTAATCGCCATCCCTCTTGCTAATGGTTCTATATAGGCAGCTAACCTTACAATTGCCAAGATCAGAACTGTCGGATCACATTCCAACCAAAGGTCAAGATTAATTTTCAAATTTCGAAGCACCATCTCACAGATCAAGACGCAGCCTGCTCACCTTGAGTAGTGTAGAACCCCGTATTTTTGTTAGAAGTATATGTGAATTATTAGTGATAAATAATTCTATTTGTGGTAAATGACTTGAGGTCATGGATATACTTGGTAACAAGTTATTAGATATGTATGAGTGTGGTTTCATAGAGTTCCGTGCATTAGTTTTGGCTAAATAACAAAACATGCACAATTCTGGATATAATGTCTGCTCAGTCGACTTATGAGTCGATTGATGAGTCGACTAATGAGTTAACTGATGAGTCGACCAATGAGTCGACTGTCGGGCTGTTTCGGGTTTTCTTTTAGTTGCGGGTTTGGTTTGGTTTGTTTCGTGTTTAACCGCTTTTATATAAAAGTCTCCTACCCGAAACCAACCCAAAAACCCAACAGAACCCCAGAGAAACCCTAGCCTCCTTCTCCCCTCAAACCCTAGATTCGTTTTTGGTGAATTTGGAGGAGTTTCTGAGGAGTTTTCAGCCGGATTTTGTGGTGCTGTCGAAGGGGGACCGTCCTCTCATTGGATTCAGGAGTTTGTAGCACATCAGAGGTGAGTAACATCTCGCCCAACCCTACACCCACTATTTGTATGATTTTATTTGGTTTTATTTCATTTTTATTGAGCCTAAATCACTATTTGTGTATATAAATAGATCTTTATAGCATATGATGCAGAAATCGAATGTTTTTAGTTTATAAAATCTCACAAACGAATTTGTAAATTAAGATCCAGATCTGGAATTTGTTCAAATATGAGTTTTATTGTGATTTATTATTTTCAATACATTTTTAAACATGAAGAAATATGTTTAGGGTTTTAAATGTAAAATATTACATGCAAATCTTTCATTTCTGTTGATATACATGTGTTAGAATCGAAAATATATTACTGGACATGATTAAAGAGAACTTTAGTTAATGTTTTTGCAGATAATCATCGAAAGCAGAAAACTGGAGAGTTTTTGCTCAGTCGACCAATGAGTCGACTCATGAGTCAACTTATGAGTCGACTGATGAGTCGACCAATGAGTCGACTGATAGGGAAAACTTTAGTTTTGTGTTTTGTCCGGTTGACTTATGAGTCGACTGATGAGTCGACCAATGAGTCGACTAATGAGGAGTTTTCTTCTTTGTATTTCTTTAGTTTTGAATCCGTTTGAGTTATTTCAGTTTAACTGAAATTGTTTATGTTTGTTTATTGTTGTTGCGTGCTTAAATATGAATGAGGAGTCGCCTAGAATGACGGGTATTAGAAATTTATGTATAACCTGTATCTTTACATGTGAGATGACATGCGGACATGAGTTTAGGTTTGCGCACCGAGACGAGTGAGAAATTAGGGTATATGCACCTGTTCCTATAACTCATCTAGCTTATGTGTTGGGCAATTATGATGTGTAGTCCATGTGTTGGACACTTATAACTTTCAGTC
The DNA here is from genome assembly GCF_001876935.1 of Asparagus officinalis. Lineage (NCBI taxonomy): Eukaryota > Viridiplantae > Streptophyta > Magnoliopsida > Asparagales > Asparagaceae > Asparagus > Asparagus officinalis. Next base: position 98,883,184 of record NC_033801.1, on the reverse strand, counting down.
CATGTGTTGGACCATTTACATATGCAATCCATGTGTTGGACATCCACTACATCAGTTTAGACCTTGAGAGTTAACACCTATACTTGCATAGGCTGGACACGACATTTATACGAGTTGTGACACAACACCGTATTTAAGTCTGAGATGAGTTTGCCTTCTTTTATTTAATTTTCTTTAGGAGTTTACAATTTGAGATGCAAGGTATATACATGAGGGTTTTCTTGTTTGGATTATTTCGCTCGACGTACCTATGCTCGTGTTGTAACTTACTAAATACTAAGATCCTCTTATACATAGGTACTTACAATCTGAGCTACATGGTATATACATGAGGGTTTCCTTGTTTGGATTATTTCGCTCGACGAACTTATGCTCACATTGTAATTACCTAAATAAAATTTGTGACTTTATATATATATATGTTATAACTGTATTTTCTGTATACAACGAGCCCTTTTCCCTTGGGGTTGGTTGTGATGTTGCTCGCTAGCGCTTTGACGCTCGTTGTCCCCCCTTCCCTTTTCAGGTAACGAGCCAGGAGCCCGGAGAGTCACAGGTTGATGGAGAGGCACTCTAGCTTCAGCTATTCTATTATAGTTACATTTTACTTTTGAGCTCCACTGTAGACTTTTGTTTAGATATTTTGAGAGTTTATTTCTAAAAGTTGTAAAGGCTGTGTGCCTTATTTCCTTTTATTCAGACATTTGTATTTGAGGCTTGTTGAGAAGTTCCAGTTTACTCATTTCAGACATTGACTTATACTTCAGTATGATAGATGATGAAATATTGATTTGATCTCTATTATTTCATCAGTTGACTCTTGTATTATCTTTTACTTGCTTTTGTACCTACACCTGTTATTTGACTCTACTAGAGAGATAGTAATTGTGATTGTGAAACATGTTATTACACGGTGTGGTATATGGCAGGTTTGACATTCTTGGTTTCACCTTGGACTGCAGCCTTGTGTGAACCCAGGAGCGTTACAGTTGGTATCAGAGCTCTAGTTCTAGTATCCTTAGGATCATCCTGTGTCGAGTCGTGGAGCTAGAATAGAGTTTCTTAGGATTCATGTATAGAGTCCGTAAGGATTCCCTAGTATGAGTGAGGACGATATATATGTATATCTCAAAAATTGAGGATATTTTTTTTATGACAACTATTTTGTGTAAACTTAAAGTATTTGGGTGAATACTATTTTTTTGTGAAAATCATGTTGTGATATGCTATGTATGTGTATATGTTTATTTGGACTCATAAACTCTTGTTTTCTTATGATCAGAGAGATGGCAGGACGTGGTAGACCTCGTACTCGGAGAGCTGGATAGGCAGAGTCACAGCAGGCTCCACCTGAGCCACAGCAAGCTCAACCCGAGCCACAGCAGGCACCACCTGAGCCGCAGCAGGCTCCCCAGTATCTTATCGATCTCATGGCTCCCATCGTAGCTAGGATGGCAGCAATTGAGGAGCTTGTGGCGAGTCATATCGCACCACCGACACCACCACCACCACCACCAGCAGATCAGCCACAGAGGATACCAGCAGTTCCTATCAATGAGAGACCACTAGAGGCTACACCTGCAGTCATCCCACCAGCAGTCCCAGACAGAGCCACAGAGCAGGAGGCTTGGCTCCGTATGGTTGAGAGGTACTAGAAGATGAGAGCACCAGAGTTCCAGGGGTCAGCAGATCCTCTTGCAGCCCATAAGTGGAAGGAGGATGTGAGTAATATCCTTGATATACTTAATGTGGATTCGGTCCAGAAGCAGAGATTGGCATCCTACAGTCTGAAGGGAGACGCCGGGAGATGGTATCGACTCCAGTTCACTCCAGAGCATCGGATGACCCTCACATAGGAGGACTTCGTCTACTTCTTTGATGGACAGTATATTTCTTCTGCCGCACAGACTGGGAAGGAACTTGAGTTATCCCGATTGACTCAGGGGCATATGTTAGTGGTAGATTTTGAGAGCAGATTTATGGAGTTGCTGCACTTCACGGGCATGTGGCAGACAGGAGAGCGACAGGCTCAGATGTTCCTAGCAGGGCTCTGCCCTAATCTCCATCGATACCTCATCTCGAAGAAGTTCTATTCAGTTCGGGAGGTAGCTGAGGCCGCCACTTCTCAGGAGATTAAGACTGCCATGTTTCAGAAGGATAGGGAAGGGAAGACCAAGGCAGGACAGACCGGGGATAAGGGGAAGAACAAGAGACTTTTTTCTGGATCCCAGCAGCAGCAGCAAGGTCCTCATAAGAAAGGACCTTAGTATGATCAGAGAGTGCATCAGCAGCGCAAGTTCTAGGGAGTTTGCTATAACTACCGCAAGGTTAGGCATAAGGCATCGGAGTGTCGGAGCGCACCAACATGAGCTCAGTAGGTCAAGGGCCCGAACCAGCAACAACAGCGACAGCAGGGCAGAGTTCAAGGCCAGGAGGTGAGACTTGAGGCACCGCCAGCAGCACAAATAACTGAGGGGCAGATTCAGACAGTTCAAGACGTTCCTCAGGGGCAGATAGTACTGTATTCTCCAGCACTAGTAGCAGAGCAGTCTCTAGCCACAGGCAGAGCATATGCAGTAGTACCGCGTGATCATAGAGCTAACGGAGCAGTAGTGGAGGGTACATTTCTTGTAAATTCTTTTCCCGCCCGTATTCTCTTTGATTCGGGAGCTTTGCATTCGTTCATTTCGTATGATTTTATGTCTAGACTCCAGCTCATAGCTCAACCATTAGACACCCCTTTATCAGTTTCCACCCCTTTAGATGAGATATCGCTTCTGGAGAGCATTTGTTGGAGGTGTACTATCAGTTTAGATGAGTCAGAGTTCATTGTTGATTTGATAGTGTTGCATATATCCGAGTTTGATATCATCCTTGGTATAGATTAGTTGTCTTCCTACCATGTTAGTATTGACTGCTTTACGAAGACAGTCAATTTGTGGGAGTCCGATGGGTCCGAGATGATTATGGCAACCTCTCAGGGCAACCGTTTTGTGGAGTCATTTATGGTGTACATCGAGGAGGTGATGCGACAGGATCAGAGTGTTAATTTATTGGAGACTAGAGTTGTCTCAGAATATCAGGATGTCTTTCAGGACAAACCTGGATTACCTCCTGTGAGAGAGGTTGAGTTCTGTATTGAGTTACAGCCAGGCGCAACCCTAATATCCCGCGCACCCTATCGCATGGCACCAGCTGAGATGAGGGAGCATCAGACCCAGTTGGACGAGTTGTTAGCTCAGGGTTTTATTCGTCGGAGTCATTCTCCATGGGGCGCACCGGTCCTCTTCGTGAAGAAGAAGGACGATAGTATGAGATTGTGCATTGATTATAGGGAGTTGAACAAGGTTACTATCCAGAATAGGTACTCATTGCCTAGGATTGATGACTTGTTCGACCAGCGGTAGGGAGCGTAGTTCTTCTCGAAGATTAATCTTCGTTCTGGTTATCATCAGTTGCGGGTTCGGGAGATGGATATTCCTAAGACCGTTTTTCTTACTCGATATGGATCTTTCGAGTTCATGGTCATGCCATTCGGACTGACCAATGCACCCGCGGTATTCATGGATTTGATGAATTGGGTTTTTCGTCCCTTCTTAGATCAGTTTGTGATTGTTTTTATCAACGACATCCTCATTTATTCGAGATTGGAGGCAGACCACGAGGAGCACCTACGATTAGCTTTGAGGACTCTGCAGGAGCATCAGTTATATGCCAAGTTCAGCAAGTGTGAATTTCTCGGCCACGTCATCAGTAGAGAGGGCATAGCAGTGAACCCGGCTAAGGTTACAGCAGTTCTTGATTGGGAACCGCCGAAGACGGTGACAGAGATTCGTAGTTTCTTGGGCTTAGCCCACTATTACAAGAAGTTCATCTAGGACTTCTTAATGATTTCGACGCCACTTACACGCCTTACGAAGAAGGGTGTACAGTTCACTTAGAGTATGGAGTGCCAAAAGGCCTTTGATATCTTGAAGACTAAGTTAACTTCAGCACCAGTTTTGACTATTCAGAGTAGTGACAGGATGTTCGTCGTCTACACAGATGCATTGTTGGCAGGCTTAGGAGGTGTATTGATGCAGGCTCAGAGAGTAGTAGCTTATATATCACAGCAGTTTAGGGTGCATGAGCAGAACTATCCCACTCATGATTTGGAGTTAGCAGCAGTGGTATTTGCATTAAAGTCGTGAGGGCACTACTTGTATAGAGTGAAGTTTGAGTTGTTCACAGACCACCAGAGTCTGAAATATCTTTCCTCTCAGAAGGAACTTAACCAGAGACAGAGGAGATGGATTGAGTTTATCAAGGACTACGAGTTCGCAATTCAGTATCATCCAGGGAAGGCGAACATCATAGCAGATGCTTTAAGTAGGAAGCGTAGACATCGAGTTTCGGCTTTGAGGTGTTCGTTATATAGAGATCTTTTTACTCTTAGCCAGTTTGATTTTAGACCCGAGATTAGTGGAACCAGTGTATTTTTGGGAGCCGTGTCAGTTCAGCCATCATGGAGTACCAGAGTAGTCAGAGCTCAGCTGGAAGACTCTTGGATTCAAATCTGTGTCAGTTCAGCCATCATGGAGTACCAGAGTAGTCAGAGCTCAGCTGGAAGACTCTTGGATTCAAATCTGAAAGGAGGAGATTTCCTAGTCAGAGCTCAGCTGGAAGACTCTTGGATTCAAATCTGAAAGGAGGAGATTTCCAAAGAGCCTAAGGCAGATTGGACCATTGGAGCAGATGGAGGTCTACGGATGAAGGGTAGGCTGGTTATGTCATCTAGTACCGAGCTGAAGAGAGAGTTATTTGATGAGGCACATCATCATAGGTACACAGTACATCCAGGGACCACTAAGATGTACAAGGACTTGAAGAGACACATCTGGTGGAGTGGTATGTGTAGAGAGATTACAGAGTATATGGCTAAGTGTTTTACCTGTCAGCAAGTGAAGGCAGAGCATCAGAGACCAGTAGGGACACTTTAGCCTTTACCCATCCCAGAGTGGAAGTGGGCGGACATTTCTATGGACTTCATTGTAGGGTTGCTGAAGTCGAAGAAGGGGAACGACTCAGTTTGGGTGATTGTGGATCGGTTGACAAAGTCAGCCCATTTTATTCCAGTGAGGACTACTTATACCGTCGAGGCATATGCAAGGATATTTATTCGGGAGATAGTTCGACTTCATGGAGTTCCAGACACGATCGTGTCAAATCGAGGTTCAGTGTTCACTTCGCATTTTTGGAGGAGTTTCCAGGATTTGTTCGGCAGCAGATTATCTTACAGTAGTGTTTTCTACCCACAGACAGATGGTCAGACTGAGAGAGTGAATCAGGTGTTGGAAGACATGCTGCGGGCTTGTGTCATTGACTTTCAGGGCAGCTGGGAGGAGCATATTCCACTGATAGAGTTCGCTTATAATAATAGTTATCCAGCGACGATCGGTATGTCCCCTTATGAGGCATTGTACAGGAGACCTTGTAGATCACCGATATGTTGGACAGAGTCAGAGGATAGCTTAATGCTTGGACCAGAGCTAGTGAGACAGACTACTAAGAAGGTAGCCTTGAACAAAGAGAGGATTCTAGCCGCCCAAAGTCGGTAGAAGAACTATGCAGATAAGAGACGAAGACCCTTGGAGTTTCAAGTTGGAGATGCGGTTATGCTGAAGGTATCACCAATGAAAGGCGTTCAGCGATTTGGAAGACGGGGAAAGCTTGCACCGAGATATATTGGACCCTTTCCGGATTTTGGAGCACATTAGAGTTGTGTCATACAGACTAGATATTCCAGCATCGATGTCTAGTATACACAATGTGTTTCATGTTTCTATGCTCAAGAAACACTTGCATGATGAGGAGCAGCAGCGAGTATTGGATGCACCAGAGATTGAGCTTTAGGAGGATTTGACTACTATTGAGATTCCAGTTTGTATTTTTGCTAGCGAGGACAAGAGGCTTAGAAACAAAGTGATTCCTTTAGTGAAAGTTCAGTGGAACCGAAGAGGCATTGAGGAGATTTCTTGGGAGCGCGAGGAGGACATGCGTCGTGACTACCCACACATGTTTGAGCAGGTAAAATAAATTTGTGTTTGACTTATATATGATTTATGATTATATGTATTACGATGTTTATACTTAACACTAAAATGAGAGTATTATCACTTATCTCCTAAGTACTTGGAACATATGGTATATATATGAGGGGTTCATTGTTTGGATTTTTCACTCGATGTACTTATTCCATTTAGTTAGTGGTTAAGTGGGGGTATTTATATTTTAGATGGTTAAGTGTAGACATCGAAGATGATTTTTCAAGGGTGCGAAGATGATAAGTAGCGCTACTTCCTGCATTTATTGAGGAAGTGAATTGATTCATGTGCATGAGTATTTGCGTGATTATATTTAGATTTAACGCTAGGATGAGGATATTTCCGCTGAATTTTTAAACTATTGGAACACATGGTATATATATGGGGGGTTCCTTGTTTGGATTTTTTACCTGACGTACTAGTTCCATTTGATTAAGGGTTGAGTGGGAATATAGTCATCCGGGATTGTTAAATATAAATATCATTTTATGCTTGTCTAGAGTAATACTTTTGTTTGAATATGCCTTCTAAATTTCGAGGATGAAATTCTTTTAAGGGGGAAGAATGTAGAACCCCGTATTTTTGTTAGAAGTATATGTGAATTATTAGTGATAAATAATTCTATTTGTGGTAAATGACTTGAGGACATGGATATACTTGGTAACAAGTTATTAGATATGTATGAGTGTGGTTTCATAGAGTTCCATGCATTGGTTTTGGCTAAATAACAAAACATGCACGATTCTGGATATAGTGTCTGCTCAGTCGACTTATGAGTCGACTCATGAGTCGACTAATGAGTTGGCTGATGAGTCGACCAATGAGTCGACTGTCGGGCTGTTTCGGGTTTTCTTTTAGTTGCGGGTTTGTTTTGGTTTATTTCGGGTTTAACCACTTTCGTATAAAACTCTCCTACCCGAAACAAACCAAAAAACCCATCAGAACCCCAGAGAAACCCTAGCCTCCCTCTCCCCTCAAACCCTAGATTCGTTTTTGGTGATTTTCGAGGAGTTTCGGAGGAGTTTTCTGTGGGATTTTGTGGTGCTGTCGAAGGGGGACCGTCCTCTCATCAGATTCAGGAGTTTGCAGCACATCAAAGGCGAGTAACATCTCGCCCAACCCTACACCCACTGTTTGTATGATTTTATTTAGTTTTATTTCGTTTTTATTGAGCCTAAATCACTATTTGTGTATATAAATAGATCTTTATAGCATATGATGCAGAAATTGAATATTTTCAGTTTATAAAAGCTCACAAACGAATTTGTAAATTAAGATCCAGATCTGGAATTTGTTTAAATATGAGTTTTATTGTGCTTTATTGTTTTCAATACATTTTTAAACATGAAGAAATATGTTTAGGGTTTTAAATGTAAAATATTACATGCAAATCTTTCGTTTCTGTTTAAATACATGTGTTAGAATAAAAAATATATTGCTGGACATGATTAAAGAGAACTTTAGTTAACGTTTTTGCAGATAATCATCGAAAGCAGAAAACTGGAGAGTTTCTGCTTAGTCGACCAATGAGTCGACTCATGAGTCGACTTATGAGTCGACTGATGAGTCGACTAATGAGTCGACTAATGGAGAAAACTTTAGTTTTGTATTTTGTCTGGTCGACTTATGAGTCGACTGATGAGTCGACCAATGAGTCGACTAATGAGGAGTTTTCTTCTTTGTATTTCTTCAGTTTTGAATCCATTTGAGTTATTTCAGTTTAACTGAAATTGTTTATGTTTGTTTATTATTGCTGCGTGCTTAAATATGAACGAGGAGTCTCCTCGAATGACGGGTATTAGAAATTTATGTATAACCTGTATCTTTACATGTGAGATGACATGCGAACACGAGTTTAGGTTTGCGCACCGAGACACGTGAGAAATTAGGGTATATGCACCTGTTGCTATAACTCATCTAGTCCATGTGTTAGGCAATTATGATGTGTAGTCCATGTGTTGGACACCTACCACTTTCAGTCCATGTGTTGGACCGTTTACATATGCAATCCATGTGTTGGACATCCACTACATCAGTTTAGACCTTGAGAGTTAACACCTATACTTACATAGGCTGGACACGATATTTATACGAGTTGTGACACAACACCGTATTTAAGTCTGAGATGAGTTTGCCTTCTTTTATTTATGTTTCTTGTATTACATTTTAGGTCTGGTATTTAGGGAGGTACAATTTGAGATACAAGGTATATACATGAGGGTTTCCTTGTTTGGATTATTTAGCTCAACGTACCTATGCTCGTGTTGTAACTTTCCAAATACTTAGATCCTCTTATGCATAGGTACTTACAATCTGAGCTACATGGTATATACATGAGGGTTTCTTTGTTTGGATTATTTCCCTCGACGTACTTATGCTTACATTGTAATTGCCTAAATAAGATTTGTGACTTTATATATATATGTTATAACTGTATTTTCTATATACAACGAGCCCTTTTCCCTTGGGGTTAGTTGTGATGTTGCTCGCTAGCGCTTTGACACTCGTTGCCCCCCCCCCTTTCAGGTAACGAGCCAGGAGCCCGGAGCGTCGCAGGTTGATGGTGAGGTACTCTAGCTTCAGCTATTCTATTATAGTTACATTATACTTTTTGAGCTCCACTGTAGACTTTTGTTTGGATATTTTGAGAGTTTATTTCTAGAAGTTGTAAAGGTTGTGTGCCTTATTTCCTTTTATTCAGACATTTGTATTTGAGGCTTGTTGAGAAGTTCCAGTTTACTCATTTTAGACATTCACTTATACTTCAGTATGTTAGATGATGAAATATTAATTTGATCTTAATTATTTCATTAGTTGACTCTTGTATTATCTTTTACTTGCTTTTATACCTACACCTGTTATTTGACTATACTAGAGAGATAGTAATTGTGATGGTGAAACATGTTATTGTACGGTGTGGTGCATGGCAGGTTTGACATTCTTTGTTTTACCTTGGACTACAGCCTTGTGTGAATCCAGGGGCATCAAAAGTAGCCAGCAATCTACCGGGAAAAAGCGGAGCTACGACAGTCAAAAAGAACGTGTAGTAACGTGTGACGCACCTATTTTCACACATGGCTATAGTCCAAGGTGAACACCAAGAGATGTCAAACCTACCTTGCACCCACACTGTGCATCAACACGTTTTATCAATCATAGTTATATCCTCTAGTGGAATCAAATAAAAGTACATGTACAAAATAGGCAAAATAAGGAAATAAATGCATAGACATGATGTAGGAAGATATATCTTATACAGAAATCATGTCTCAATGGAATATCTGTATACAATGAAAATAATAAAATTATCTCAACATGAATCAACTAAACATCATACTAAGGCACACTTCCTTTACAATATGAAAATAAAATTCTATTGTCTGAATAAGAACATAATAATTACTGTAGAGCATCTACTAATAACTTATGTAACGACGACTATGCAAGAAATCCATCATCCTGTGACTCTCCGAGCCATGGCACTACCTGAAAGAAAGTTTAAAACAAAAAGAACAACAACAAGAGTGTCAGAGAGCTAAAGCAAGATTATCTCCATCCGTCCCTAGGGGAAGGGATGCTAGATCGAGTGAAGGCTCTATCTATTAAATATAGTCTACATAAATCATTTTCCCCCATATCTAAGTGGAATTAACATTTAGAAACCTACAACACGAGACGTAGTACCTCGACTGAAATAATCCAAACAAGGAAACCCTTATGTATATACCATATGTCTTAAATTGTAGATACCTAAACATTAATACCGAACTAGAGATAACAATCTAAATGAAATCAATAATTAGAAATCCACAACACGAAACATAGTATGTTGAGCGAAATAATCCAAACAAGAAAACCCTCATGTATATACCATATGTCTCAAATTGTGAATCGCTAATCATTGACCTAAACCTAAGAAATAAAGAAAGGAGTAAAGGAAATAAAGACATTAATACATCATATTTATAATATCTTCCACTATCACTGGGGAGATAGAACAAATACCAACATATAATCTCATATACATTCAAGAGCAAAGTATCTCGGTCTTATATCTCATCAATGAGTCTCATGCATAACTGGCATCCTCCATGGACTCAGGCTATCAAGAAATCATCACCATACAAATCCATGCAAGTTATGATTAATCGTAGTATCATGCGGGATGGACTACCAAGTCGGCATCCTAACTAAATACTCAGCTCATTAGTCTCATCGCAACTCCATGTGTAATAGGAGTGCAGGACGGACTACCAAATAGACATCCTAAAAATACGGCTCACAAGACTCATCACACACTAGTGCGGGACAGACTGCTAGATCAAGCCTACAAAAATCTGACTCAATGGCCTGTACAATAAGTATATTGACGTACTACCCTATGTAGTACTGAGCTGTGAATAAAAAACCTCTAATTCACTATAATCGGATCAAAACTTGTCATAATCCTCTTCGGGATACTCATGTGTGTGCAACAACACAGTACTTGTGTATTCGAGAATAAACGTGTATAAAAGTACAACTTGAATCCCTCGAACACATCTCAAAATAGTGCAAAAACAAACTAGAAACAATCTGGAAATCTGCCCGTAAGTCGACTTATGCTTGGCATAAGTCCACTTATGGCAAGTCGACTTATAAGTCGACTTAGTCGACTTCTAGATTTCTATTTCGATGTTTTCTACGGTGTTTCTCAAACAAAACTCATTCTAATCAACATGGATCATAGGAAACAGGTTATAAACATCCAAAACTAATTAACAGAGGTCATATCACATGGTTTAACATTTGTATTAAAAAGAATTAGGGTTAACTACATGATTATTCAAGATTTTCAATATTGACATGAAATATTACATAACTATCATAACATGATTAATTTTTTGACAAAGGGAAGACGCATAAAAATTCATTTAAACATTATTAGACTAATTAGGACACACTGGCCTAAGGTTTAAGCATGATTAATTAACATAAAAACACAATTAAAAAACAAACTAGGGTTTACACATGAATTAAGCATGTTTAAAAGATTAAAAACGAAATTAAATGAAACCCTAATGATCATGATCATAATTCTATCATAAACAACTAGGAAAATTTACTGATCTATCATTAAATTGAGTTTCAACATCAAAAATCTAACTTTTAACATCACAAGTTAAGATTTAAATATGAAAACACATATTAAACATCATATTAACAACTACAACTAGACATTTAACTATGGGGATGAGTTTGGAGGAAGATAATCTTGCCTTAAGCTGTTGTTGATCCTCCCAACACGCATACAAAATCTCTTCCTTTCCTAAAAACACAGATCTTGCCTTCCTCTCGATGAATTCTTCACTAAACTCTTCCAAAAACTCAACTATTGGAGCTAGGGTTTGAGAGGAGAGGTGGCTGTTGTATTCTCACAAAAAAGTACAAAAAAATAGGGTTTGAACGAGTATATATAAGCCTGGGATCAAAACGAAATAGATACGACCCAAAACCTAGAAAATTCTGAAACACAGCTCGTAAGGCGACATATAAGTCGACTTGGGGTAAGTTGACTTATAAGTCGGCTTATCAGGGAAAAATTTGTTTGTGTATATCTTCATTCTTTTGATTGTAACTTTCACATATAAACTCAGAATGAGGTGATTTAAGATGTGTTGGAAACCTGTTGAAGAGTGTTCGCGTGGAAAACTGTCATCTTTTTCATTGATATGATTGTCATCTTGGGTTACAAAGATCCGGTCTTTTATAGATCCGGTTACAACTAAATCAAAGAAAAAAAATAAAAATTACAACTTTCCTCTTTCGAACGAATCGCAAGCTCCTGTTTTGCGGTTGCTTGCTTGTGTGGGTTCTTTGCCGACGCCGGGGTTAATCCGTGGACCACCGCGCGATCTAGATCCGGTCGGATCTACACGAGTATGCGGGTATTATTCCACGAAGGGAATAATAGCCGGGAGGGATTAATCCACCAAGGGAATAATCGCTCAGATCTCGAGATCTAAGACCAAGCTTAGATCTGGAGTGTAGTCTCGTGTAAATCTCAGATCTGTTCTTTCTTCCTCTCGAGATCCTGCCTTTTCTGACGTGGATGGTCGCCGAGGATCAGATCTGAATGTGCAAGTCTTCTGGTCTTCAAGCTCCGAGTTCACTCTTCAATCCGGCAGAGTTTCGGCTCTTGAAAGTTCGACCTCTGAAAATGAACATCTCTAGGCCTATTTATAGGCTCTCAGGACAGTGGCTGCAAAAAGGGAATTGTCGTTCCGACTTTTTCGAGTCGTTTTCCGTTGTTTCCGGTTCTGTCCGTGATTCGGTTGATTGAGACTCTGATTGGTTGATCTGATTTGGCAGTAAGTTGGATTCCTGATTTGGCAGTAAATCCGCTTCTGAGTTCGAGTCCGAAATTGATCTTGATTCGATCGTGATTCGTCCGAGTCCGCTCTCGGTTGGATGACTCGTTGATTCCTCAACTCATTAGCTTGATTCTGCACGCGGGTGGATGCATTCCGTCGCTTCTGTGCGATTCGTCGATCTCGTCGCCTCGTTGGTTCGTCGGTTTGTGCCGAGCTATGCTAGGGGACCTATAAGCAATTTTATATGCCTACAGATACCCCCTCCAAAGTATTTCAGTCTCGTTCTTTTATAGAAGAGTCTGGGATACTTTGGATATGATTGTCCCTACCTTCAGTCGGTATAACGGGACCTCGGAATGGCTTCTGTTCTTGACTCCTTCAATTCTCCAGGCTTTTCGGTGCTTTGTCGAAAGTCTGTAAGAGTTCCGGTGCTGCATTTATTGTCTGACCGTTTGTCGGAATTTTCTGAACTTGAAGTCGATTCCTTTTAGCTGACCATTGATTGTGGCGTCGAGTCTTTATGCACAATGCGTTGTCCGGCGTTGTGTGGTTGAGTTATCCTTAAGAATATTTATAAACAATATTCTCCAGGAACTTCTCAAACCAAAAATAGGGAATAGTTTATACTCATATACCTTATTGGAGTATTAAGAAGCAGTTTATACTCGTATACTTTTCGGAGTGTTTTTGTGCCTAAATGAGCTGAACCGGCTTAAAATGAGCCAAAAAAGGCAGTAAATCGGTTCAAAAAATCCTCCGACTCTTCCGAACATGTGGGAGAAGAGTGAGTAAGTGATGGGTTGAATCGTCGCTCGATTTGAAGTCGTTTCGATGCTCGGTTCGGCTTCAATTTGGATTTTGGTTCGAACTGGGTCCGGTCCGGTTCGGTTCGGTTTGGTTAACCGGTTCACCCTATATAAAAAGGGTTTCTTTTTCTTTTCTTTTTCTTTACCCTAGGGCCGGCCCCCCTTCCTTTTGCCTCCTTTTTGAATTTCTCTTCCCTCGAGCCTCCGTTCTCCCTCAAAACTTGATCTTCGTCTTAGATTCATCCTTCCTTTTGATCCTTGACTGAGAAATCCCTCGAAACTTCCATATTTAGACTTTCCTTCGAGCCCCTCGAGCGCGTGGTTCGAGCACTTCCAAGATCTAATTTTTGTCGGATCCTCGAGCTTCCCCTCAGGTATATCTCCATAATCTTGATCTATTTCATGTTTGATCTAGTGTATGGAATAGCGGGATCGCATATAAGGGTTGAGGGAGTGATTTGATGCCTCAAGCTCGCCTTTTTAGGGGATAAAAAAGTGATTTTTATTTCTAGATCTGACCTCTTGAATTTTTTTTTTGTAGGTTATTATGTCGCGAGTATCGAGAGGTCGTTTTCCTACTGCATCGGTTGATGGCGCGCCTCCCTCATATGCTGGTGAGCAATTTTTTTTTACCTTTTCGAAAATTTACAAATTAGTCCTCTTTTTTCTGGATATTTGCAAATTGGTCCATTTTACCCCCCGTTGTTCTCCTTGGTGAGGCAACCGGGAAAGGCCTTGGTTCTCCTTGGTGAGGATCGACGCTTTATGGAAATTTTGCAAATTAACCCTCTTCTTCTGAGAATTTGCAAATTAGTCCTTTTACCCCATTTTGCTCTCCTTGGTGAGGCGATCGGGAAAAGCCTTGATTCTCCTTGGTGAGGATCGACGCTTTAAGGATGGGTTTTGCTTGGTCAAAACCACATCTCATAATAAAGGGGGCGTTTTGACGCTGCATTGTGCTTTATAAGGCAGGGATATATTGTCGATATACCCTATCTTATAAATGCGCAATGTGGCCAAATCGTCTCGCCCTTTATAAGGCAATGACTCTATCTTACCAATTTGTAAGATGAATTCAATTTCCTTTTATATCTGAAATTAACAAACACTTAACTGCTTGTTTTCAGTGGAATATCCTTCCGGAGCTTTTTCATCGCATGCGGTGAATGGACGTCGTGATGAGTATTATTCAACATCTGATGACTTTTCGCCCATTCCGTTCACCTCCCAGTTTGCTCCGGGCACGTCGTTGGAAGTTGTCCAAGTGGTGAGGGAAGGTGGCCATCAAGCTCTTCGCCAGCTGATCACAGATGCGCCTCTCGTGCAGGATGCCAGTTCCGTTCAGTCTCTTAGGAAGACTGACTTCTTGTTTGGAGACTCTACCAGGGATCCCGATGCAGTATTTATTGAGGCTGAGCAGTGGCTTTACCAGACTGGCAGTCGTTATATGTATTTGCCGAAGATTCCTCGACACCGTTCTTTGACTGAGCTCAGGCGCCAAGCTGTGAAGCGGGAGATGTCGTGGAGTTTGACAAAGGAACATGAGAGCGTTCACTGCGGCTATATTACTCATCAGGCAGTTCCTGGTTCGAGTCGAGATCACATTGTTGGACTACATCCTGGAGTACTGGGGCTAGATACTCCGCCTCGCAATGAGTTCCTCACCACTGCTTCTACTTTGAGGAATCGCCTCGCTATCTTAGGACGGGAGATGCCTGCACCGCGCCACAGATTCTATGGTTGGGTCCATTCTTTGGACAGGTTTTGGTGGGCTCGTATGACGAAGTATGTCTTGAGCCGATGGAGCGAGGAGTTACATGCTTGCGGTCTTTATGCAGCCATTCGGGCCACTATGCATGGCTTGCCTACAAGCGCGAAGCATTTCTTTGCCCTATGCGAGCTTTACAATCCAGATTCCAACACTTTTCTGACCAGGCACGGAGAGTTGGGCTTGGCTCTACATGAGATGCACAAGATTTCTGGTTTGCCCATGGGACAGATGTTATACCAGGAGTACTTTCCCTCCAACCATGAGTTGAGTCAGCTGAAGGATCGCGTGCCCGACCGCTACGAGACCTTATGGGATCTCACTTGTCACTACCACATTGCTTTGGCGCAGTCTAAGCCCCTAGCGAAGAGGACCAAAGCAAATGTGAGCCTGAAGCAGTTCGCATCATACTTGTTCAGGAATCTGGAGAGCCATTCTGGCCAATCTATTTGTGAACTGGCACCGCTGACTCCTTCAGAGGTTAATGAGCTGCTGAATAAGACTAACGCCCAATCCTATACCATTAGCAGTTCCGAGAGCGGCTTTCCTGCAGGGACTAAATTCAGATCGTTCTTATATCATGCGACCACACCGATTCGTCCGATGACTCTCCTTGCCGGTTATCTCGCCATCTGGTTGAAGAAATGTGTGGTCCCGTATCAGTCTGGTGACGCTCTGCCACTGGAAGTGCTCTATCCTGCAGTTCAGCTTGCCTACAAGAAGGAACTTTCGCTTCTTCCGGTGATGGTTGCTAACATTCATCGAGGGCTTCGGCAGATTTCTGGTGCTTTTACACGGAGAGATGATGATAAACCGACTCAGATTCCTACCATTAAGGTAGAGCTCCCGTATATTTATTTGATGGCTTGGTTCGTTCTTCATCGTTCCGACGTGATGTCAATACCGAATGCCATAGATCAGTCTGTCCCCTTTCTACAGTTGCTTGAGAATGGTGAATGGGAGGGCCGAGGATTCCCCGATATCAGGCGTCAGCTACAAGTCCACAAGTGCTGGGCATTCTCCACTTGCTTTCCACAGTTCTCCAGCCGGTACGGCGAGTGTTTGATTGATGAGGAGAAGCCGAGGGAGTATAGGACTTATCTGGATATGGGCTGCTTTAATTGGCTAGTGAACATTAGGCCGGGTTACCTGACTTTCCGGGTGGGGAATCAGTGCTTCATAGAGCCGTATCTACCTTGCCGATTCGCCCGCAAATTCGGTTATGACCAACTTTATGTTGGGAACCCGCGCCAGCAGCTTCGGGCTCATGGAGGTCTGGTGGACGGTCTTCGTGCATGGTTGTGGACCGTGACTGGTTGCACTGGAGCTAGGTTCAGTCTCCCAGGTACTGAGCGACAGTTGAACCTCACTTTCCTGAGCTGCAAGTGGTTGCTAGCAGCTAATAAGACTGTCCGTGTGAAGCCTATCGAAGAGTTGGTGACCGAAGAAGCCTCTCAACTTGATTCTCGTGTTATCCAGGACGGTGCTCGATCACAGAGGGCTCAGGGCAAGACCCGCCGACTTGATGCAGAAGGTCACAGGGCCTTTAGTTCTGCTGGAGAGGCCTCAGGCGGAGACCCTGAAGACTACGAGGCAGATTTGGAGCAAGGTTAGTCACCTATCTTTCTTTTTTCTTGCATTTTCAAATTACTATTTCTGACCACTATTCGTTGTTTCAGGGACAGCGATCAACAGTGACGACGAATTCCGTCCTTTTACCCGGGCCAGACCTTCGATTGCTGTCCGTGCTGATAGGCGGAAAAGATTAGCCCACAAGCCGCCTGCAATTTCACGAGCATCAGAGATGGACTTGGCTGGTGAGGATCCTGTTAGTGACGGAGGTAACGTCTATTCTATAGATCATTTTCTTGATCGTTTAGAACTTCTGGCTCATGCTTTCCCATCCTATGCAGGATATCGTGAGGAAGGCGAGATGAGTCCTGATGATTGTGCATCTCCTGGTGAGCCTGACTCACCGCCCCAGGTAGAAAAGCCTGCAGAGACCGCCCATGTTGGGGAGTCTGTCAATGAAGGACCCAGTTCGGTGATTCCAGGTACATCTTCAAGAGGTAACTTGTCTCTATTGGCCATAGTTTCCTTCCTCCTCCTTCATACTTATATCTTTTTATGTCAGATTTTTCGATTGATGACTTCGATGGGGAGGGCCTGCCTATGGACACTTCTATGTTCAGCTTCATGTATGACTCTCCTCAGATCGATGGCCAGCCGCCTCAGGATATGTTTCCTGAGTCTGTACTCCCTCAGACTCCCGGGAACGGTTATTTTGAAGGTGCGTGCCTCTTCTCAAGCTAACTATAGGACTAGCCAATTCCTTGACTAATGCAACTATAAAATGATGTTTCTGTTTTGTGTCTAACAGGAGCTTTCGCTGAGGCTGACCCTGTTGAGCCGGCTGTGCGACCAACTCCACCAGTCGATGCTGCTACAGTCGTTACATCTCCATCACCCCCAGTGACTCGAGGGGAAGGAGGTATAATTTAATTAACTGAGCAATGCCATTCCTTTCCTCGTTGAAGCTTTTGACGAATTCCTCTTCTTTGTGTAGGGCTTCCTTCTCAGCTTCATGTCCTCGTTAAAGAGCTGTTATCGGGCAATGACCCTGAGAAGATCTTCATCAGCGTAGAAGTCCGCTCTTATTTCTCCTCCCTGAATGCTATAATTGGCAAGCTCCTCCACGACGGACTTTCTCTTCGCCAGTTTAAACCCTACCTTGATTCCAAGGTAAATTTAATAAGGGACATGGGATACCCGGACCTAGCGACGGCTATGGTTGATGACCTTGATCGCTTAGAGCATGAGTTTCAGATGCTTCATGAGCTCCGGGATGCCGGTGCCTCTTCATTTATTGCTGCCGAGTTGGACGCTCGTTTACAGACATGGCGTAGTACTCGGATGGTTGCTGAGCTCGAGGTCCAGGTGCAGCGGGGCCGAATAGATCGAGTTGAGGCTGACCTTGCCACTAGATCATCTTCACTTGATGAGCTTGATTCTCAGATAGATCAGCTCCGGCGAGAACTCCGTGAGAAGGAGGACGCGAAGATGCACGTTCAGCAAGCACATGCTGCTTTATCTGATGAGCTGAAGTCCTTGAAGCAGACACTGGCTGAGACAGAGGAGGATGCTGTGAGGACTTTAGCCGCGAACGAAGAGTCTGTCAGAGCTGAGTTACAGGAGGAGCTTAGGCGAGCTTATGATGAGAAGCTGTCTGAGTTTAGTCAGCAGGTTTTTAGCCATGGGCTTGATGTATGATCTTATTTGCTGTAAACTTTGACATTTGATCCTTTTAGTGGAACTGGTTTTTATCTTTGTCTTTATTATGATTCCTCATTCCGCTTGAAATGATTGACCATAATACTCATAGGATTTTTGGCAAACCCCCAGCCTTCAACGGGTTTGATTAGCCTTTACCGACTACCGTTTGAGTCGGGCTAGCATGCGGATTGTCTAAATCCGTTCCGCATGTAACGTTGTGCTAAGAAAGTGAATTCTCTTAGACTTTGTGCTATGATTTTGAATACATAGGCTTCGTCTTTCTCACGGGAATAGACTACCCGGCGACACGTGTTAGGTGTTGACTTTAGGATTTTTGGCTAACCCCCAGCCTTCAACGGGTTTGATTAGCCTTTACCGACTACCGTTTGAGTCGGGCTAGCATGCGGATTGTCTAAATCCGTTCCGCATGTAACGTTGTGCTAAGGGAATGAACTCCCTTAGACTTCGTGCTATGATGTCGAATACATAGACTTCGCCATTGTTACGGGAATAGGCTACCCGGCAACGTGTATTAGACGTTGACTTATCCCTACTTAGGCTTCGGGATAGTATACCCCAGAATCGACTCTGGTGTCTTTTTCAATCGGCAAAAGACTAAACCGGCGACGCGTGTTAGGCGTCGGCATATCCTTTCTTAGGATTCAGGATGAAATTCCCCATGCGTGTAAGGCATGGATTTTGGTGTTATTAATAACAACCTGCCACAATGTTGAATATATGGGTGGGTGTTCTTTTTAACGGTTAAGAACTAACCGGCAGCGCAGGTTAAGCGCAGACTTATCCTTGCTTAGGTTTCAGGATAGAATACCCCAGAATCGAACTCTGGTGTCTTTTTGTGCGGAAAAAGACTAAACCGGCAGCGCGTGTTAGGCGCAGACTTATCCCTGCTTAGGATTCGGGATAAACTTCCTAGGATGAATCCTAGATTGATAGATTCTTAGAAAAGGTTGGTGCGGGAAAGGAAGAATTTTATATTCTATTTCCCGGTCTTCTTTTAGGGTGAAGGCAAACCCAACAGACAAGGAAGGAAGAATTTTATATTCTATTCCCTGATTCTGGAAAGGAAGAATTTTATATTCTATTTCCAGCGAAGAAGAAACTAAAAGTGGGGTGTCCACTCCGAGAATCTGGAAAATTTAGATAAACATGCCTTTTATAGGATGTGTTATCTAAACTGAAAATGGGTTCTTCGCTTATCGAAGTGGAATTTCAACTTTGGCTATAACCATGGGAAGGCTTGACCAAAGAGAAAGAGAGGGAGTTCTTTCTTTTATCGAAAGGGGACTCCAAAATGAAAGTGGACCTCTTGCTCATGGAGAGAATCAAGAGGGCCAGAAAAACGTTTTTTGGTGGACTCACTGTCAATTGAAATTGATCAGTGAGGGATTTTGGTGGTAAACAATGATTTTGGGTACTGTATATGGGTACGCAGAGTTGATGCGTCCGTACTGTGACTAACAGCTCAGCTTCGGGAGGCTGTGCCAGTGATACTGCTAGTGCCGCCAGTGCGTCTGCATAAGCGTTCTGGAGACGAGGGATGTATTCAATAAAGAATTCTTCGAAAGATTCTGCCATTTTGATGGCTTCCTGGTGGTACGGGATCAGGTCTTGATTCCTGACTTCATACTCACCGCGAACTTGGTTGACTATCAATTGCGAATCTCCAAAAGCTTCGAGATATTCGACCCCCAGCTCTTTGGCGAAACTGAGTCCAATGAGAAGCGCGTTGTATTCGGCAACATTATTGGAGCACGGACTAGTCAACGAATAAGCCCGAGGCATCACGTGCTTTCCAGGGGAGATTAAGACGACTCCAACTCCAGAGGAAACTGTAGGACATCCCGGGGTTATTACTCTATTAACTGCCCTTGAGGCACCATCGAAGTATAATTGCCATACTTGTTGGTGTGATGTGGTGTTAACCTCGTGGGTTTCATCCGGCAAGTCATCATATACTTCTGCCGTATCTGTGGTCGGGTTTGCCGCCAAAAGGTCACAAATCGCCTGTCCTTTTATCGACTTCTGCTGCTTGAAGTGCAAATCGTATTGGGACAAGAGAAGGGCCCACTTCGCTAGCCGCCAATTCATAGAGGCCGGTTGCGTCATAAACACCCGTACTGGATTAACGTTGGAGATAACGTAGATCGTCTGTCCCACCAGGTAATGCCGCATCTTTTGCATCGCAAATACCAATGCAAGGCATTCTTTCTCAATCATCGGATATCGAGACTCAGCGCCTACCAAGGTCCGACTGAGGTAATAAACTGCCTGTTCGTGACCGTTATCATCGTCTTGCGCTAGTAAGGCACTTATCGAGTGGTTCATCGCCTTGAGATAAATCAAGAACGGTTTACCAGATTTCGGTGCAACGAGAACAGGAGGGTTCGCCAGATATGTTTTGATATCTTCGAACGCTTTTTGGCAGGCATCATCCCAGATGAATGATACTCCTTTCTTGTTCAGCTTAGAGAACGGTTGGCACTTCCCAGAAAGATTTGAGATGAAACGCCGGATATAAGCTAAACGCCCTTGCAATCCTCTGAGTTCTCTCAGATTCCTCGGGGGCTGCAATTCATGTATCGCCTTCACCTTATCAGGATCGATATGTATACCCTTAGTGGTGACGACGAACCCAAGAAATTTTCCGCTGGACATTCCAAGAAATGATTTAGTGGGGTTCATCTTCAACTGATGACTCCTCATGAGATCGAACATTGTCTTCAAATCCTTGATGTGATCTTCCTTGTTGCGGCTTTTCACAACCAAATCATCAACGTAGCATTCGACTGTTTTCCTGAGATGTTCTTGGAAAATCTTAGTCATCGCTCGCTGGTATGTGGCACCGGCATTCTTCAGACCGAAAGGCATCACCGTATAGCAGAAGACGCCGAGGGGTGTTCTAAACGCCGTATGCTTCTCATCCTCTGGATGCATCTTGATCTGGTTATATCCCGAAAATCCATCCATGAAGGACATCCTCTCAAATCCACATGTATTGTCGATAATGACATCCGTGATTGGGAGAGGGAAATCGTCTTTCGGACATGCTTCATTCAGGTTCCTGAAGTCGATGCAAATCCTGATTTTGCCATTCTTCTTCATGACGGGAACGATGTTGGCTAACCAGTCTGGATGTTGTTCCTCTCGGATAAATCCTGATTCGATCAACTTCTTAACCTCTGCCTCAATGGCTTCCATAATCTGCGGACGAAACCGTCTTTGCTGTTGCTTGACAGGTTTGGCATCCGGCTTGATATCGAGGCGGTGCATTGCGACATTGGGGTCGAGCCCTGGCATGTCTTCATAATTCCATGCGAAGACGTCGATATATTCCCTGATGAGAGCAATCAATTCCTCCTTCTCATCTGGGGGAAGACTGTCGCTGATGAATATAGGCTTTGGGTTGGCCTCATCACCCATGTTAATCTGGACTATTTTATCTTCAGTGGGTGGTTCTCTTTGCTCGAACCTATCGCCATATTGCATATTCAGATGGTGAACCCACGGGTCTTCCCATGTTGGCATTTGATCGTCGTCTTCCATGGTGGATGGATCGGCTGTAGCCATATTTGACATTAGGGTTTTGAAGACTTCTCCCAGACTTGTATCGGAGTCCCACTCTGAAGCATCGGGAGAGTATCCTTTCTTGGCTTTGTTAGCAATTTGATCGATGATTTGCCAACCACATTCGTCATCTGATGAAACATAACCTAAGCCTCGCCCATATTTATAATAATCCTCAGGTTTACCTTTTGGTACATATACTGCTTTGGCTGGATTACGAGGACCTCGATCGAAGTATAAACCTTCTCCGAGTGTGAAATCGTAGCCCTGCTTTTCCATGAGCTTGCGCGCTTCTGGACTATACTTGGATAGATGTCGACCAGGTTTGTCATCATCTTCGTCTTCACTTAGGAAATGATCTGGTAACGGAGAGCTTTTTCCTTTACCGTAAATCACTTCTTTAGCACCTCTTACTTTGTTCGGGATGACCATGGTTGTTCCGAAAGAATGCTGGAGGTGTTCCTTCGTTACATAGGATGATCGGATCGGCATATACAACTCAGGATTGTCGTACAGCTCTTTTATCACATCATCAAGAGACAAGGAGTACTCTAAATCATCTTTTATTGCAATATCGGCAAGTTGCCAGTTACAATCTGCATCTGACGATTGTTCATCGTCAAGATTGATTACAAAGGGTACAATGTCATTTAAAACAAAACCGCCATTGTAATCGAATCCGGCTTCAGAATCAGCTTCTTCTCCGCTGTCTGTGCCCTGGGCCGATGGTTCAGTATCGGATTCGTTACCATAAAGGAGAGAATCGGTGAAATAATTCTCATACCCCTTGAATGGTTGCTTATCCGCGACCACCGTCCTAACCTCATTGTCAGTGTCGACATACTTCAAACACTGATGGAGAGTAGATGGAATTATCACGTTACTATGGATCCAAGGCCGACCCAATAGTAAGTTGTACGAAGTCTCCGCATCGATCACATAACACGTGACTTCTGTCTTCAGATCTCCCATCTGGCACTTCACCCGGATCTTACCCAAGGGTCTTGACCCACTAGTGTTGAATCCATAAATAACAGTGCCTGTGGACGCCAACTTGCTTACTGGAATGCTGAGGAAATGCATCAATCGAAGCGGCATAATACTCACAGCAGAACCCGGATCCACTTGGATTCGGTTGACTTGGCTGGAGCCAATGTATCCGACGAAATATAACGGCCGATCGTGGTTCGAATTCTTCGTCTGCATATCTTCTTTGGTGAAAGTAATGCAGGGAAGGTTCTTAGTCGCTATGTTGCACTGTTGACTCAGCGGTTCTGGCTGTTCATGCACCGGCTTGACTTGAGTCAGAAATACCTCTGCATTGGCCAAAGCTTCTTGTAGGGCCTCCCTGGTTTCTTTGGATAATCGCAGCAACTCATACAGCGTTATCCGTGCAGGAATGTTGGCTAATTGCGCCATAATGTCGAAGCTATGCGGAGTCTTCGAGCTTTCCGGTTTGTCTCTTCCAATTGGACGACTGAAACGAGACTGCTTCGGATTCTGTACCTCTTGGGGATTCTTCTCTTTTGGTTTATTCACCGGTTGTCATAGAGCTTCTTTACCCGGTGTGGGACTTGCAATCACTCCCATCTCCGTGAGAGTTTTCGCTGGTCCCCGCTTGTTCACCCCCTGCTCACTAGGTGGCGGATAATTGTAGTGGTATTCATTTCCGCTCCGTGTCGCAAAAGCTTCTTGTTCTTCTTCAGAGAGCAGGAAAGTGGAGATTCTTTCGTCATCTTCCCCTGGGATAGCAGAGACTCCATAACAAGACTTCCCTTTTCCTTTAGACTTCCTCCCGGATGACGAACCGGCCCATTGTTCATCTCCAATCAGATCTGGATGAACCCAAAGGATTTCGCCATTTGGGGTTGTGTGCGGCACAAGTCCCTTTTGGCGCTGTCCGTGCGGATCGTCATTCACCGTCTTCATCCCGACTTTGGTGACGCGTTTTGGCTCGAACCAAGTTGTAGGCACCGACCCAAAACTGATTGACACTGCGTTGGCCCCCACATTCTTGGCTGGTTTCGGGGTTATGACTCCTACGTCGATTAACGCCTGGATCTTGTCCTTGAGGTGGTAGCATGATCTCGTAGGGTGATGGACCGCTCTGTGGTACGCGCAGTACTTTGGATCCGTCACTTTGCTGGCCCCTTCTTGATCCACGATCGCCGGCAACTGGATCTTGTTGTTCTCCAACAGGTATTTGAAGATGCCGGGAACTTCATCATCCTTGAAGGAGTACACTTTAGGAAACCTCGGCTCCGCAGATTTCTGCTTCTGAGGCCGTTGTTGCCATTGTCCTCGAGATTGTTGGGGTGCTTGTTGCTGTGGCTGCTGTTGCTGTGGTTGCAATTGAAAGGTTTGATTAGCATCAACTGCATTAGCTTGTGCCTTACCTTTCCCCCGTGGGACGAAGTTTTGCTTTGGAGCACTTGTCGCCGGTTGGCCTCTTTCCGCCTTCTTCCTCTTGAGGAATCGCTCAGCTTGCTCTCCCCGGACTTTCAAGTCCTTCCATGTATTGGATGGTGCTGTCCCCATTGCTTCTAGCACGTCCAACGCGAGGTTGTTGTGGCAGGTCTGGAGGATGAATTCCTCGGTGATCGGGTCCCGGCAATTCATCGCCTTGTTCCGGAATCTTTTGACGAAGGTATCGACTAACTCTCCGTCCTTCTGCTTCTCATCGAGCAACGATCCGATAGATATCTCGGTGTCGTCGTCGAAGAAGTTGGCCAGGAACTTGGTCTCCATGTCATCCCAGCTGTTTACGCTGCCTGGCTTGAGGCGGCGATACCAATCGAAGGCGGCTCCGCGAAGAGTGCCGACGAATGACCGCACCATCAGAGGCTCATTACCAGAGATCACCCCCAAATGCGATTTGAAGTAAATCAAATGCTGGGTAGGTGAACCCATCCCATTAAACGGCGTGAAGTTAATTAGATTAAACTTCGCCGGATATGGGATCGATTCCCATTCTCTTGGGTATGGGCAAGGAATGCCTGTTTTCTTCGTCTCTTGAGCGGAAATTAGTGTGTTGATTTTGCTCTCGAGGTTCTTGATCTTCAGGTTTTCGCCGGTTTCTTCGCCAGCATTCTCATTACCACCCCCTGCGTTGACGGGAGGATCATTGGTGTTACGAGCATTTGTATCCTCATCTTCCACATTAATCGGGTTACGATGATTCTGCTCGCCTTGTTGGTTCGCCAATGCTTGGATCTGTTGGTCATGCATTTCTCTCATCTGCTGCATGGCCATCTCCATCTCAAATTTGAAACTTTCTTTCTGCTTAGCCAAAGCGTCTTCAAGCATCTTGGCCATCTGCTCCGCACTTATCATCAGGGCCTCGCGGGGTTGTCCCTCGCTGGATACTGTATTATCTGATGCCACCGCGGAGCCGGCATCAGATTCTTCATCTTCTGAAGGGCGTCTTGTCCGAATCCTACCATAAGTTGCTCGCTCTATGGTTCCGGACTGCAGACGGGTTCTAGGTCGGGAAGCTTTCAGAATCGACTCGAAATCTTCTCGTGCCGATGTCCCTTTGCTCGTCATGTTGGTGGTGACCCTCGGAAATTCTCCGTCTTCAATCACCCTTCTTCTTCGTTGGAAGCGCCTAGGCCTTGGTTTTGGCGTTTCCGCATTAAGTCTTTCAAAAACTGAAACTCTTTCGGGGACCGCCTTAATGCAATTGCATTCCGACAATACCGCCCGAATGAGTTTGGAACAGGGACATTGAATTTCCCGTTCTCGGGGACTCCTCTTCCTGGTTCTATTCGTACCCCCAGCACGATAGTACAACTCGTCATTTTGACAGTCAGAGTAACCTATCGTGTGCGGGCACGCCTTCTCAGGTACAACACAATCATTATCAGATGATAATGTTTCCATCTGAGGTTGACTTGCCTTCTTTGGGCTTTCAAAGGTTACCCGCCTCAAAACATGCCTTTTTGGGCGTGAATTTTCGGCGTGATCTTGGACTTCAATGCGCAAATTGGTGCGCGCAGCTGCCTTGAGGTCTTTGTCATGCTGGAGGTGATGGCGACCCCCAGTATGTTGAGTCGTTCTGGGCTTCTTCATCGGGCCCAAACGCTCGTGAATTGGAGCTTTGCCTCTCACGTCAGGAATTGGACCGAGGCGCTCCAAAATTGGTTTCTTCTTGCGGGATGACTCTGCATGATCTCCCGGAGAAGTTATTGGGATTGACGGCGACTTTGGTTGACTCGCCGGAGTTTGACCTTCCTTAGAAGGCTGCACTGGTTGCTTTTTGGCCTGAGTCGCCACTTCAGACTTAGGCTTCCAGACTTGTCGTGTTGGTGGTGGCTTCTTCTCCACCTCCTTTTGCAGCTTTCTACGGGCTTCCTGAGCTTGAGCCCGTGCCTGCGCTGACATCGCGCGGCGCTTGCGAATGCGCTCCTCGAGTGTCGAACGGTTCCGTTTGACGCGGACCCATTCTTTCTTTGGCGGCTTGGAAGAGTCGCCATTCATTGGTGGTTGAGGCTGTTTGCCTCTTCTGTTCTTCAACTCCGCGTGGTAGCGGAATCCGTCCGTAGACTCCATCGCCTTAGCGAATTGCCGCGCAAGGCGTTGACGACGCCTCTGGCGGGCTCTCTTTGAGAGAGTCACAACGCCCTGAACAGTAGAGGCGTTGGCGGGAGTTGGGTTGACCTGATTGGAGGTCGGTGGAACTTCATTTGACGCAACTTCGGCGTCAGTTGGGTTGAGAGCTTCGTGGGCTTCCCGAGCAGCTTCAAACCAACGAGCTTTTCTCCCGGAGGAGAACTTCTTGGACTTGCGGGGGGAGATAGAGCCGGACGAGGACACGTACTCCTCGAACTTGGCTTGGTCGAACTCGTACTCGACCTCCTCCACGACCGGGATTGCAATCCGCGGCTGCGACGCATCGATCTCGTTGGCGAGATCGTCGGCTCCCACTGTGGTCGCCAGATTGTTCGCGTGGAAAACTGTTTTCTTTTTCATTGATATGATTGTCATCTTGGGTTACAAAGATCCGGTCTTTTATAGATCCGGTTACAACTAAATCAAAGAAAATAAAGAAAAATTACAACTCTCCTCTGTGAACAAATCACGAGCTCCTGTTTTGCGGTCGCTCGCTTTGGTGGGTTCTTTGCCTGCGCCGGGGTTAATCCGTGGACCACCGCGCGATCTAGATCCGGTCGGATCTACACGAGTATGCGGGTATTATTCCACGAAGGGAATAATAGCCGGGAGGGATTAATCCACCAAGGGAATAATCGCTCAGATCTCGAGATCTAAGACCAAGCTTAGATCTGGAGTGTAGTCTCGTGTAGATCTCAGATCTGTTCTTTCTTCCTCTCGAGATCCTGCCTTTTCTGACGTGGATGGTCGCCGAGGATCAGATCTGAATGGTGCAAGTCTTCTGGTCTTCAAGCTCCGAGTTCACTCTTCAATCCGGCAGAGTTTCGGCTCTTGAAAGTTCGACCCCTGAAAATGAACATCTCTAGGCCTATTTATAGGCTCTCAGGACAGTGGCTGCAAAAAGGGAATTGTCGGCCACCTCTGTTGTGTGGGTTCTTTGCCGACGCCGGGGTTAATCCGTGGACCACCGCGCGATCTAGATCCGGTCGGATCTACACGAGTATGCGGGTATTATTCCACGAAGGGAATAATAGCCGGGAGGGATTAATCCACCAAGGGAATAATCGCTCAGATCTCGAGATCTAAGACCAAGCTTAGATCTGGAGTGTAGTCTCGTGTAGATCTCAGATCTGTTCTTTCTTCCTCTCGAGATCCTGCCTTTTCTGACGTGGATGGTCGCCGAGGATCAGATCTGAATGTGCAAGTCTTCTGGTCTTCAAGCTCCGAGTTCACTCTTCAATCCGGCAGAGTTTCGGCTCTTGAAAGTTCGACCTCTGAAAATGAACATCTCTAGGCCTATTTATAGGCTCTCAGGACAGTGGCTGCAAAAAGGGAAATGTCGGCCACCTCTGGCCACTGTCGGCCACCTCGGGCCACTGTCGGCCACCTCGGGGTGGCCGACACTGTGCCTAGCCACCTTGGGGTGGCTCGGCTCATGGCCGAACCACCCCAAGGTGGCTCGGCCACCGAGCCACCCCGAGGTGGCTCGGCATTGGCCGAGCCACCTTGGGGTGGCTCGGCCTTGGCCGAGCCACCCCGAGGTGGCTCGGCCACCGAGCCACCTCAGGGTGCCTCGGCCTTGGCCGAGCCACCTTGAGGTGGCTCGGCCACCGAGCCACCTCAAGGTGGCTCGGCTAAGGCCGAGCCACCTTGGGGTGGCTCGGCTTTGGCCGAGCCCCCGCGGGCGGTGTTTTCCGATTTTTTCGAGTTGTGTCCGTTTTTCGGTTTTGTCCGTGATTCGGTTGATTGAGACTCTGATTGGTTGATCTGATTTGGCAGTAAGTCGGATTCCTGATTTGGCAGTAAATCCGCTTCTGAGTTCGAGTCCGAAATTGATCTTGATTCGATCGTGATTCGTCCGAGTCTGTTCTCGGTTGGATGACTCGTTGATTCCTTAACACTTGGCTTGATTCCGCACGCGTATGGATGCATTCCGTCGCTTCCATGCGATTCGTCGATCTCGTCGCCTCGTTGGCTCGTCGGTTTGTGCCGAGCTATGCTAGGGGACCTATAAGCAATTTTATATGCCTACAAAGAGAATATCTTTTTAGTTTTCCCAGATTCGAAGTGTATCTGTACATAAAATATAAATACTCTTAACTGGTTGTTTTTCCAGATTCAGGCTCTTGCATACCGTGCATGATTTCACTCCCAAATTCATATATATACATTGAATTGATCTTAAATCAATTCCTAGCATACTCAAATATTAAAATATGTTATTTATCATCATATAATATATTTATTATTATTTATCACATAATATTCAAATTCACGGGGTTTTACATGACGTCAGCCACGTTAATTCGAAGGTAGTTTTCAGTTCTTGCATTTAAAGCACCTGCGTCCATCCAAAGCAATTCTTATTTCACTCGGATCTGGCTAAAGCCGACACCAAGCAAAAGGGTCCAACTGTTATAGTGTTCTCAATCACCTAAGTGTGACTCTTTGCCAATAGCGAATAGGTGTACATCAGAATGCAATGCCCCAATCAAGTTAGCGGCCGGAGACCAGCAAGGACGATAACTTAGTCGACTTGTCGAGTTGACATTCTCTCATGTTGACTTGAAAGGCAGTACTTGTCATCCCCCTTTTTTGTTGAAGATGACTCGCAACAAGCCCACTCGACCAACTACTCGACCCCTCACGAGGTTGACTCAAAAGGCATTACTTCTCGGCGAAGCTAGAGGATAACTTCGACCTTGAGCCTCTCCTGCTGATAATGTGTCAGCATCGCATTTAAGGTTTGGTATGCACCATCATACCTCTAGCCAAGATAGTCTTTATGACTCATCGGACCACATCAATACCGACATACCTCCGATCACTTCCTATTTAATGGCGACGTGATCTCTCCTCCAGTCGCCAGCTGACACCTATAAAGCTAGTGCTAACGTAGCCGCCAGCCCACATTTCCCACTGCCATCCTGTGCTCAGTCACAATGATGGCTATGCCCCCTTGGAACTACTATAAATACAGGAACTATTCCCTTATTTGAGGGGGGTCTGATTCAAAATTTTGATCTGAAGATCTGATCTTCTTAAAATAAACTGTAAATTATACTACACACACAAGAACTCTCATAGTTCTTCATTTTCCCCAGTCAAGGTCACTAGCTGACTTGATCGTCGAGGAACCATGAGAAAACCAGTCCCTGTCCCCTCATGTGTTTCTACATGTGTAGGCTTTTCAGCAGCCTAACTCAGAACCGGGTATTTGGGGAAGGAAACGGCCCCTAATCAACCTCACCCATATCCAACCATGGATATTATTGACTTTGTGATCATTTAACACCAAAAGAGGAGATCTAAAATTAATTTTAATGATTCGAGGAGCTTTTCTCCAAAT
Source organism: Asparagus officinalis (assembly GCF_001876935.1). Taxonomy (NCBI): domain Eukaryota; kingdom Viridiplantae; phylum Streptophyta; class Magnoliopsida; order Asparagales; family Asparagaceae; genus Asparagus; species Asparagus officinalis. The sequence continues at coordinate 98,853,356 of NC_033801.1, read as the reverse complement.
ATGAAATATTTAAGTGACTAATATGTAAATACTCTAAATACATAAGTAAAGCAATGATATGAGTTGAGCTAATTTAGAATGTAAAAAATTAGTAAATAATGGGAAAATTGAGAATCCTTATATCCAACCAAGAAATAAGTGCGATATTGATGCCAAATTAAAACTTATTAAATAAATATCCTAGCAAGTATGTTATGCAACAAATTTTATGCAAGGATAAGAAAATATAAATAATATGACAATAGGCGATATAAACAATAAGACAAGAATAAGCGCGCCAATGCCAAACACAATAATCTATATGATCACAGAGTTTGGTCACCCTTGACCTACGTCTTCGCTTCTTACCCTCAAGGAGAATCTCCACTAATCTTAAAAAGAACTACGCAATCGGTTTTCTAGCTCACCGAAAACTTTTACAACTCTCACAATGCAATCACACAACATACCCTCTAAGTGTTGGCCTAGCCCGTGTCGCCTTCCTCAAGTGCTCAGATTTACAACCTCTCCCTAGACTTTACAACCAATGTCACTTCTCTTGGAATCGACCATGTCTCTCCTAACCACTCCTTTCGGTGTCCTTGTGTATTATAATGTGATCTCTCAACAAATAATCTCAAATACAAATTGTTTGTTCTCTAACAAGATGAGAACTAAGTTTAGGCTCACTCTCAAAGATACAACGCACAACCCAAATTACTATGTGTGAAAATTCTTAAGCTCAAGGAGTGTGTGTGTGTAAACAATGAGTATAATAAAATCAAAATTAAACTCAAATCAATCTAGCATAAATATAAGAAATAAAACAATAGATAACTAGAAGATGAGTTTAGAAAAACTTCTCTAAAACAAGAGATATGGAGATATGAAGCTTGAAGCTCAAACCGAGATGATCTCCTCATCTTGTGAAACTCTCTTCACAAAAATAAATCATACTTTTGGTCTTTGAAAACATGAAATAAACTTGCAAAAACTTGTTTTAAAACTTTTCTTTGTTCATTGTAAGTGTTGAGGGTTGAAGGGATTTATAGTTGCTCAAAACAATAGCCCAAAACCCAAGAAAAACATCAAAAATGAAAATATAGAAAAAAATAGAAATTATTGCATTGGATTACTATTTGGTCGACTGATAAACAATATTCGATCGACCGTACTATTTACCGACACTGTTCACAGAATCTGAAACCTAAAAATCTGCGTAGCTAACTTTATAAAACTAATTAAAAATAGTAAACCAACTCCACAAATTGTAAAATTTTAAGAGAGGTTTTAAAACATGTAGATAAACATATTAAAGAAAGATTTTCTAAAATATCACTTTCCATTTTTGAGAAACAACTATTTTAAAATAGATATTCTAGATTCTGAAAACTTCTAAAACATTTGAGTTTGTAAAATCAATTTAATATAGTAAATTAACTCCAAAAATGATAACCTTTTGGGAAATATTTGTAAACATGTAATAGAATATCTTAGAAAAATAATTTCTCAATTTTTATTTTGTATTTGTGAAAAATTATTTATTTTGTTAATTGTTTAATAATACAAAATCATCAAACAATTGGTTTTAATGAAACGATTTCAAACAAGCTTGAAAATTCTTTTGAATAGATTTATAGACTTATGAAAAGATGTAAAATAGTATCACTAAGTCAATAATCCAAAAACACATTGTTTTCTCAAAATGATAAATATATTATTTTCTCAAAAGGACGTATAATGCGAACTCTCTCCGTACAATGCTTCGTACGTGGCCATACCGATTGTCGTTTGATAACTATTGTTATAAGCAAACTCTATAAATGGAATATGATCCTCCCAGCTGCCCTAAAAGTCAATGACACAAGCCCGCAACATGTCTTCCAACACCTGATTTACTCTCTCTGTCTGACCATCCGTTTGTGGGTGGAATACACTGTTGTAAGATAGTCTGCTGCCAAAAGAATCCTGGAAACTCCTCCAGAAGTGTGAAGTGAACACTGAACCTCAATCCGATACAATCATGTCGGGAACTCCATGAAGTCGAACTATCTCCCGAGCAAGTATCCCTGCATACGTCTCAGCGGTGTATGTAGTCTTCACTGGAACAAAATGTGCTGACTTCGTCAACCGGTCCACTATCATCCAAACAGAATCATTCCCCTTCCTCGACTTCGGTAACCCTACAATGAAGTCCATAGAAATATTCTCACACTTTCACTCTAGGATGGGTAAAGGCTGAAGTATTCCTACCGGTCTCTGATGTTCTGCCTTTAACTGCTGACAGATAAAACACTTAGCCACATACTCTTCAATCTCTCTATGCATACCACTCCACCAGAAATGTCTCTTTGGGTCCTTATACATCTTAGTGGTCCCTGGATGTACTGTGTACCGAGTATGATGTGCTTCATCAAATAAGTCCCTCTTTAGCTCAGCACTGGATGGCATAACCAGCCTACCTTCATCCGTAGACCTTCATCTGCTCCAATGGTCCAATCAACCTGAGGCTCTTTGGTAATCTCCTCCTTTCGAATTTGAATCCAAGAGTCTTCCAGCTGAACTCTGACAACTCTGATACTCTAAGATGGCTGCACTGACACAGCTCCCAAAAATATACTGGTTCCACAAATCTCGGGTCTAAAATCAAACTGGCTAAGAGTAATAAGATCTCGATACACTGAGCATCTCAAAGCTAAAACCCGATGTGGACACATCCTGCTTAAAGCATCTGCTACAACATTCCCCTTCCCTGGATGATACTGAATCACGAACTCATAATCCTTGATAAACTCAATCCACCTCCTCTGTCTCTGGTTGAGCTTCTTCTGAGAGAAAAATACTTCAGACTCTGATGGTCTGTGAACAACTCAAACTACACTCCATACAAGTAGTGCCTCCATGACTTCAGTGCAAATACCACTGCTGCTAACTCCAAGTCATGAGTGGGGTAGTTCTGCTCATGTACCCTTAACTGTCATGAGATATATGCTACCACCCTCTGAGTCTGCATAAAGACGCCTCCTAAACCTGCCAATGATGCATCTGTGTAGACCACAAATGTCCTATCGCTACTCAGAATAGTCAAAACTTGCGTTGTAGTCAACTTAGTCTTTAAGGTATCAAAGGCCTTCCGGTACTCCATGCTCCAAATTAACTATACACCCTTCTTCATAAGACGTGTAAGCGGCATCAAAATCTTTGAGAAGTCCTGGATGAACATCCTGTAATAGCCGGCTAAACCCAAAAAGCTACGAATCTCTGTCACTATCTTTGGCGATTCCCAATTAAGAACTGCTTTAACCTTAGCCGGATCTATTGCTATGCCCTCTTTACTAATGACGTGGCCGAGAAATCTGACTTCTAAAAGCTAAAATTCGCACTTGCTGAACTTGCATATAACTGATGCTCTCGTAGGGTCTACAAAGCTAACCGTAGATGCTGCTCATGATCTGCTTCTGATCTCGAATAAATAAGAATGTTGTCAATAAAAAAAATCACAAACTGATCTGAGAAGGGACAGAAAACCCAGTTCATCAAATCTATGAATACCGCGGGTGTATTGGTTAACCCAAATGGCATGACCATGAACTTGAAACATCCATATCGAGTCAGAGACTGAGCTATGAGCTGGAGTCTAGACATAAAAGCATACGAAATGAAGGAATACGAATCTCCCGAATCGAAGAGAATACGGCGGGAAAGGAATTCACAAGGAACATACCCTCCATTACGGCTCTGCTAGCCCATGATCACGCGGAACTACCGCATACACTCTGCCTATGGCTGAAGATTACTCTACTACTAGTGCTGGAGAATATAGGACTATCTGCCCCTGAGGAACCTCCTAAACTATGCAAACCTGTCCCTCAATCTTCTGAGCTGCTGGCGGTGCCTTAAGCCTCATATGCTAGCCCTGACCTCTGCCCTGAAGTTGTTATTGCTGCTGATTCGGACCCTTTCCTTGCTAAGCTCCTGCTGGTGTGCTGCGGCACTCTAATGCCTTGTGTCCGACCTTGCGACAGTTATAACAAACCCACTGAAACTTGCGCTGCTGATGCGCTCTCTGATCCTGCGGGGATCCCTTCTTATGAGGACCCTGATACTGCTGCTGAGGTCCAGAAAAAGGTCTCTTGTTCTTACCCTTATCCCCCTTCTGTCCGATCTTAGCTTTCCCTTCCTTGTCTTTCTGAAACATGGTCATCTCAATTTCTTGTGAAGTGGCGGCCTCAGCTACCTCTCGTACCGAATAAAACTTCCTCGAGATGAGGTATTAATGAAGATTGGGGCTAAGCCCTGTTAGAAACATCTGATCCTGATGCTCTCCTGTCTGCCACATACCCGTGAAGTACAGCAACTCCATAAACTTTCTCTCAAAGTCATCTACTATCATGTCCCCCTGAATCAATCGGGACAACTCAAGCTCTTTCCCAGTCCGTGCTGCAGAAGAAATGTAATGCCCGTCAAAGAAATATACGAAATCCTCCCATGTGAGGGTCATCCTATGCTTTGGAGTAAACTACAGTCGGTACCATCTCCCAGTGTCTCCCTTTAGACTGTAAGATACCAGTCTCTGCTTCTGAACTGAGTCAACATTGAGTATGTCAAGTACATTACTCACATCCTCCTTCCACTTATGGGCTACAAGAGGGTCTGATGACCCCTGGAACTCCGGTGCCCTCATCTTTTGGTACCTCTCTACCATACAGAGCCAAGCTTCCTCCTCTATAGCTTTATCCGGGACTGGTGGTGGAATAGCTGCAGGTGTGATCTCTAGGGATCTCTCTCTGATAGGACGACTCTGATCCCGTCGCATCACCTCCTCGATGTACGCCAGAAATGACTCCGCAAAACAGTTACCCTGAGAGGTTGCCACAATCATCTCGGACCCATCGGATGCTCGCAAATTGACTGTCTTTGCAAAGTAGTCAATACTAACATGGTAGGAAGACAACCAATTCATACCAAGGATAATATCAAACTCGGACATATGCAACACTATCAAATCGACAACGAACTCCGACTCATCTAAACTGATAGTACAAACGATCTCCAGAAGCGATATCTCACCTAAAGGGGTAGAAACTGATAAAAGGGTGTCTAAAATCTGAGCTACGAGCTGGAGTCTAGTCATAAAAACATACGAAATGAAGGAATGTGAAGCTCCCGAATCGAAGAGAATACGGGCGGAAAAAGAATTCACAAGACACGTACCCTCTACTACTACTCCGCTAGTTCCATGATCACGTGGTACTACCGCATATACTCTACCTGTGGCTGAAGACTACTCTTCTGCTAGTGCTGGAGAATACGTGACTATCTGCCCCTGAGGAACCTCCCTAAACTGCACGAATCTGTCCCTCAATCTTCTGGGTTGCTGGCGGTGCCTCTAGCCTCATTTGCTAACCCTAACCTTTGCCCTGAACTCTCTGCTGGTGCTGGTTCTGGCCCTTGCCCTGCTGAGCTCCTGCTGGTACGCTACGGCACTCTGATGCCTTATGTCCAACCTTGCGACATTTATAGCAATCTCCCTGAAACTTGCGCTGCTGATGCGCCCTCTGATCCTACTAGGGTCCCTTCTTATGAGGGCCCTGATGATGTTACTGAGGTTCCGAAAAAAGGTCTCTTTTTCTTACCCTTATCCCCGGTCTATCCTGCCTTGGTCTTCCCTTCCTTATCCTTCTGGAACATGGCGGTCTCAATCTCTTGTGAGGTGGCGGCCTCAGCTACTTCTCGAACTGAATAGAACTTCCTCGAGACAAGGTATTGACGAAGATTAGGGCAAAGCCCTGCTAGGAACATCTGAGTCTGGCGCTCTCCTGTTTGCCACATACCCGTGATGTGCAGCAACTCCATGAACCTGCTCTTAAAATATGCCACTGACATGTCCTCTTGAGTCAACCGGGACAACTCAAGTTCCTTCCCAGTCCGTGCTGCAGAAGAAATATACTGTCCATCAAAGAAATATACGAAATCCTCCCATGTGAGGGTCATCCGGTGCTCTGTAGTGAATTGGAGTCTATACCATCTCCCGGCATCTCCCTTCAGACTGTAGGATGCTAATCTCTACTTCTGTATCGAATCCACATTAACTATATCGAGGGTGTTACTCACATCCTCCTTCCACTTGTGGGCTACAAGAGGGTCTTATGACCCCTGAAACTCTGGTGCTCTCATCTTCTAGTACCTCTCTATCATACGGAGCCAGGCCTCCTGCTCTGTGGCTCTATCCGGGACTACTGGTGGAATAGCTGTAGGTGTGGTCTCTGGAGATCTCTCGCTGATATGAATGGCTGGTATCCCTTGTGGCTGATCTGCTAGTGGTGGTGCCTCAATGCTGCCATCCTAGCGACTATGGGAGCCATAAGATCTATAAGATACTGGGGAGCATACTGCGGCTCAGGTGGTGCCTGCTGTAGCTCGGGTTGAGCTTGTTGTGGCTCAAGTGGAGCCTGTTATGGCTCAGGTGCAGCCTGCTGTGACTCTGCATATCCAGCTCTCTGAGTACGAGTTCTACCACGTCCTGCTATCTCTCTAATTATAAGAAATAAGAGTTCATGAGTCAAAATAGACATATATACATACATAATGTATCACAATACAATTTTCACAACAATTTAATATTCACACAAATACTTTAAGTTTACACAAAATAGTTATCATAAAAAAATCTTAAATTTTAAGATATACGCATATATCGTCCTCACTTATACTAGGAAATCCTTATGGACTTTATACATAAATCCTAAGAAACTCTATCCTAGCTCAACGACTCGATACAGGATGATCCTAAGGATACTAGAACTAGAGCTCTGATACCAACTGTGACGCCCCTGAGTTCACACAAGCCTGCAGTCTAAGGTAAAACCAAGAATGTTAAACCTGTCATGCACCACACCGTGCAATAACATATTTCACCATCACAATTACTATCTCTCTAGTAGAGTCAATAACAGGTGTAGGTATAAAAGAAAGTAAAAGATAATACAAGAGTCAACTGATGAAATAATAGAGATTAAAATTTATATTTCATCATCTAACATACTGAAATTCAAGTCAATGTCTGAAATAAATAAACTGGAGTTTCTCAACAAGTCTCAAATACAAAATGTCTGAATAAAAGGAAATAAGGCACACAGCCTTTACAACTTCTAGAATAAAACCCTCAAATGTCTAAACAAAAGTCTACAGTAGAGCTCAAAAGAAAAATATAACTAAAATAGACAGCTGAATCACTAAAGTGCATCGCCATCAACCTGCGACTCTCCGGGCACCTGGCTCGTTACCTGTAAAGGGAGGGACAACTGTTGGCCTTCTTGTTTCGATAATGATTTACAAACAATTTGCTTCTAATTTTGTTTGTCTAGTGTTTGTATTTTTGTATCAATTGTAGACAAACAACATGTTGGAGAATGGATTGAATCGAGCATTCACGATCATATCAAATGGAGGTTGGCGAAATTGTGGAGTGAAGCCTATGCAATTCAAATTGAAGATCCAAGTTCTAACTTCATCCGCAAGTGTACCAAATTGAGCTACATCGGAGATCAATCAAGCTTGGGTATATTTAGTTTAGATTTTATATTATGTGTGTTAAGTACTTTAAGCTCAATCATATATCACACACATACATTTTAGTTTATATATATAACTATATAACTATATAACTATATATAACTATATAACTATATATATATATAAAACAAATGAATATCAAGTTTTGGTTTTACAGTTTTCAAGTTTATATTTATAAAACAAATGAATATGATTGGAAAATACATTCTTGTTTCATATTTATATACATATATATGATTTCATCAATATCAAGTTTATTTAGGTAAATGAAATCATATTTATTGTTTTGAAAAGTTTGCAGAATATACAATTTTGTGAAAATATTGTTTTATTGGTTTATGAACTTAACAATCATTATATACATCTTTCATTAAGTCACTAAAATTATTTTTTAAAGTTTCAAAACATGGTTTTGCAAAAATATCAAAATTCATATGCTTAGTTTTCATGTTTTGAACTAGTTTTGTAAAATAATGAGTTTTCACTACTGAGAAGTGCAATTCCAAAAATTCTTTTTGTAACATGTTAATTAACATGTTTATAAACTATTCTCCAAATTTTACAATTTTTGGAATTTATGTGATATTTTTAAACATAGTTTAAAATTGAGTTTTTCTGTGCATTTCAGATCTGTGTATGTTTAGTCGACTCATGAGTTGACTCATAAGTCGACTCACGAAGTGCAGCTCAATTATGATTTTTCTTCTGCTGAATCGACTCATATAAGTCGACTCATAAGTCGACTTATGAAAGAGCCATTGCACAGTAACGGCTAGTTTCCAGCAGTGTTTTCTGGGGGCTTTTTTGTCTTTTTAGTTAGGTTTTGGCTGATGTCTTGGATTATTATAAATACCCCATTGCCTTCAGCTCTTCAACAATCAAAAAGAATATTTTAACAAAGTTTTAACAAGGGTTTAAGTTTTGTTTAGTGTTTGTTTAAAAAGCTTTTAAGCGTTTGAGAGTTTGTTTTGTGAAAATAATTTCACAAGGGCTTGAGGAAGATCATCCTTGGTGTTTGAGCATTCACTATTCTCCCTCTCTCTTTTTATCTATAGAGAAGTTTCCCTAAACTTAATCTAGCTTTACATTCATATTGTTTGATTACCATTTTATTAAGCTAGTGTTTATATTGAGTTTAGTTGATTTTATTTACTCTTTGTTTACACACACAACCATTGAGCTTATTGTATTTGCATTCATAATATATTTGGGGTTGTGAGAGATAGTAACATTGAGTTGAGCCTAATTGAGTTCTCACCTTGTTTAGAGAACAATCATTTATTGTGTGCCTAATTGTGAAGTTCACTTTATAATACACTTGTACACCGAGAGGAGTGTGTAGTGAGGACGGAGTCGATACCGAGAGCAGTGGCATCGGTGGCCTAGTGAGAGGTGATAATTATGAGCACTTGAGGGAGTCGATACGTGAGGACCAACACTTGAGGTTGTAGCTTGTGTATGTACTTTGTGAGGATTTGTGAGAGTTGTCGGTTGACTTGATAACCGAGTGTGTAGAGTTTTCGATTAGCTAAAAAACTGTGTGTGTAGAGAAGTTTTAGCTTCCAAACTGGGTTGTGTAGTGGATTCTCCCCGGGAGTGGGGAGCGGAGACGTAGAACGGTAGGTCCGAACTCCGTGATCATTTCCTTTTGTTTGGGTTTTGCATTGGCGCATTTATTCTTGCATATTGTTATATCGCCATTGTTGCATGATCATATTGTTTACCCTTGTTTATATTGTATATCCTTGCACATATCTTGTCGCATATCATACTTTCTAGGATATATTTATTAATTAGTTTTAATTGGTGTAACATCAGATTAGATTAGCATAAGACCCTATTCACCCCCCCCTCCCCCTCTAGGGTTCTTTCCTATTGGTATTAGGGTCCAACAATTGGTATCAGAGCTTAGTGATCTTTAATTTAAGGTCTAATAACCTTGAGTTAAAGATCCAAGTTATCTTTTTGTACTAATCTAGTTTTGAGATTTATTATTATCTTGCTTGCATATATACATATATTATGGATATGCATGGTGCACCTAGTTTAGGCTATGCCATTAATATTGCTCCTCATTTAGATAATTTCCCCTATGTCCAATGGTGTGTTAGATTTAAACTCTATCTTTGATCTAGACTCTTCGATTTATGGAAAATTATAGATGATGCTTATATTGTGCCCACTTTGAAGAAATCCAAGTGGAATAAAAATGATCATCGAATGTTTACAATGAACAAGCTTTTGTTAGAATTTTTGCTTAATACTTTTGACTCATCCTTTTCTAACAAATTTGTTCCTTTTGATAGTGCTTACAAACTTTGGAAATTTATTGAAGCACATCAAGGGGACTTGGAGGCAATCCGACAAGCTTTGGAGGATTATTCTTCAAGTTCATGTGGAGCATCATGCACACAGCCATAAGAGGATAACTCTTGTGTAGTAAGCGATTCCGATTGTGATAATGATTTATCTATTGATGAACTCACTTGTGCATATGAAAGATTAATGCATGCCTACACTAAGTTGCAAAATAATTTTATTGATCTTAAAAGCAAGCATGTAGATTTAAAATCCGATGATGAGTTATTAGTATCTAAGTTTGAAACTATTTCTAAAGAAAATATGATCCTAAAAGAAAACAATGAGAAACTAAAATTGGATTATGATTCTCTTATTTCAAATGTTGCTAAGTTAACTCATGAAAGAGATAATGCCATGCTAGAAGTAGTAGCTATTAGAAATAAATTTAATAACCATACATGCTCTACTTCTATTATCAATGATGTTGTACATAATAATGATTTGAATCTTGTTAAGGAACGCATATCATGTTTAGATTCAACCTTTAACACATGCATTGATAATCATAGAAAACTTATGGACTTGTGTGCAAAGTTTAATGCAAGCTCTTCTAAGAAACCTATACACTATGCACACATGTATAACAAAATTTACATGTGTTCCATTTGCGGCCGAAAAGGCCATACTGCTAAATTTTGTTATAATGCACAAAAACCCATCAAGACAAATAATTCTTGTGCATTCCATCAAGTTTCTTCATCACATTCACATGTACACACACATATAGATCATCATAAACATGCCCATGTGTATAAATGTGAGTTTTGTGGTCGTTTTGGTTATTTGACCAAATTTTGTTTTGATTTGAGGAGAGTTTCTCATTTGCAAAATAATTTCCAAGATAAACCTATTTTTGCAAATGAGTCACGTGCACAATCGTTTGGTCAACATAAGCAAATGCTTCCTTTCCATTGTACTTATTGCAATCGGAAGGGTTATTTAAGTGATTATTGCTTTGACTGTGTTAGTGCACCACATGTGCCCAAATGGGTTCATAACCCTAGGGTTTTGAGCTTTATTGATAGGGGTCATGTTCCTAAACAATCCGGCACCAAGAATGCTTGGGTGTCAAAATGAATTTTTTCAAGAACTTAGTGTTTTTATTTTTTCTTGGTTTTGAAATTTATGTGTTTAAATCTTTTTTTGGATATGAAAACAATTTTTAATTGATCATTTCCTTCGTTTTCATGATTACTAGTTTTGATTTTCGTTGAGAGGTTTGTGTTTATATAACCCTCCGGGTTTATTGGGTGTTTATTCCCAAATCATGTTTACTGGGTGCTAGAATGATTATATGGTTTGGAACAAGCTTAAGAGCTTGATATATTGTTGCCTCTCTTGAAATTCTTTTGTCAAAATTTTGTTTTTATTTGTTTCTTTGAATTCATTATATTTCACCTATATGATGATATTTATATGTTTGTGCTCAAGGATCATCTATTCGTGCCTTATAATGTATTCTATAAAGTGGTTTGATCAAGTTATACAAAAAAAAATTCCTTTTTTGATCAAACATTGTTTTTTGACTCAAATCTTGATTTATGATTTCATTTGAGTGATTTGTTTTTATTTGAAAACTTTTTCATGATTCTCATGTTTTCCTCATTCCTTTGTTTTCATAAATTTATTCATACATGGTTTTTATGTCTGAGTAATGAGACATTATTTCATAATGACATATCAATATATGTTCTCATTGTCTTGTTTAGCATATCTTTCATTTATGATTACTCACTTGTTTTTTGCCTTAGCATTCATTTCATATATCATATAAGGAATTTCGATAAGCGGAGCAATCCCTATACTTGTTTTATACTCACCCTTGCTCATATGTAGGGGGATCTTTCGCTCTCTTCATTCTTGGTGTTTTTCCCTTTTTGATGTTATCAAAGGGGGAGAAATATTATGAGTATAGCCTTTCTTATTTATATGCATGATAATTATAATTTATAATAGTAATTTTCTTTCATGCATATATCTTTTTGTAAATTGTTTGTCATCATAAAAAAGGGGGAGATTGTTGACCTTCTTGTTTTGATGATGATTTACAAATAATTTACTTATAATGTTGTTTGTCTAGTGTTTGTGTTTTTTTATCAATTGTAGACAAACAACATGTTAGAGGATGGATGGAATCAAGCATTCACGATCATATCAAATGGAGGTTGGCAGAATTGTGAAGTGAAGCCTATGTAATTCAAATATAAGATCCAAGTTCTAGCTTCATCCGCAAGTGTACCAAGTTGAGTTACATCAAAGATCAATCAAGCTTGGGTATATTTAGTTTAGGTTTTATATTATGTGTGTTAAGTACTTTAAGCTCAATCATATATCCAATATCAAGTTTATTTAGTTAAATGAAATCATATTTATTGTTTTGAAAAGTTTGCAGAATATGCAATTTAGTGAAAATATTGTTTTATTAGTTTATGGACTTAACAATCATTATATACATCTTTCATTAAGTCAATAAAATCATTTTATAAAGTTTTAAAACATGGTTTTGCCAAAATGTCAAAATTTATATGCTTAGTTTTCATGTTTTGAACTAGTTTTGTAAAATAATGAGTTTTTACTATTGAGAAGTGCAATTCAAAAAATTCTTTTTGTAACATGTTAATTAACATATTTATAAACTATTCCCCAAATTTTATAATTTTTAGAATTTATTTTATATTTTTAAACATGGTTTAAAGTTGAGTTTTTCTGTGCATTTCAGATCTGTGCACATTTAGTCAACTCATTAGTCGACTCATGAGTCGACTCATAAGTCGACTCATGAAGTACAGCACAGTTATGATTTTTCTTCTGCTGAGTCAACTCAAATAAGTCGACTCATAAGTTGACTTATGAAAGAGCCGTTGCACAGTAACGGCTAATTTCCAGCAGTATTTTCTGGGGGCTTTTTTGTCTTTTCAGTTGAGTTTTGGCAGATGTCTTAGGTTGTTATAAATACCCCATTTCCTTCAGCTCTTCAACAATCCAAAAGAATATTTTAAAAAAGTTTTAACAAGGGTTTAAATTTTGATTAGTGTTTGTTTAAAAAGCTTTTAAGCGTTTGAGAGTTTGTTTTGTGAAAACAATTTCACAAGGGCTTGAGGAAGATCATCCTTGGTATTTGAGCATTCACTATTCTCCCTCTCTCTTTTTATCTATAGAGAAGTTTCCCTAAACTCAATCTAGCTTTACATTCATATTGTTTGATTACTATTTTATTAAGCTAGTGTTTATATTGAGTTTAGTTGATTTTATTTACTCTTTGTTTACACACACAACCATTGAGCTTATTGTATTTGCATTCATAATATATTTGGAGTTGTGAGAGATAGTAACATTGAGTTGAGCCTAATTGAGTTCTCACCTTATTTAGAGAACAATCATTTGTTGCGTGCCTAATTGTGAAGTTTACTTTGTAATACACTTGTACACCGAGAGGAGTGTGTGGTGAGGATGGAGTCGATACCGAGAGGAGTGGTGTCGGTGGCCTAGTGAAAGGTGATAATTCCAAGCACTTGAGGGAGTTAACACGTGAGGACCAACACTTGAGGTTGTAGCTTGTGTATGTACTTTGTGAGGATTTGTGAGAGTTGTCGATTGACTTAATAACCGAGTGTATAGAGTTTTCGGTTAGCTAGAAAACCGAGTGTGTAGAGAAGTTCCGGCTTCCAAAACGGGTTATGTACTGGATTCTCCCCAGGAGTGGGGAGCGGAGATGTAGGACGGAAGGTCCGAACTCCGTGATCATTTCCTTATGTTTGGGTTCGGCATTGGCGCATTTATTCTTGTATATTGTTATATTGCCATTGTTGCATGATCATATTGTTTACCCTTTTTTATATTGTATATCATTGCACATATCTTGTAGTATATCATACTTGCTAGGATATATTTGTTAATTAGTTTTAATTGGTATAAAATCGGATTAGATTAGCATACGTTTAGGGTTCTTTCCTAATGGCATTAGGGTCCAACAACAACGAGCGTCAAAGTGCTAGCGAGCAACATCACAACTAACCCCAAGGGATAGGGCTCGTTATATACAGAAAAGATAGTTAATACATATATATACATAAAATCATTGATCCTATTTAGGAAATTACAACACGAGCATACGTACGTTAAGCGAAATAATCCAAATAAGAAAACCCTCATGTATATACCTTGTAGCTCAAATTATAAATCCCTAATAATAAGAGGATTTTAGTATTTAGGAAATTACAACACGAGCATAGGTACGGCGAGCGAAATAATCCAAACAAGGAAACCCTCATGTATATACCTTGTATCTCAAATTGTAAATCCCTAAACACCAAACCCAAAATCTAATACAGAGACAATAAATAAAAGAAGACAAACCCATCTCAGAACTTAAAATACTATGTCATGTCAGAACTCACATAAGTGCACGTCCAACCTATGCAAGTGTAAGTATCATACTCAAGGTCTAAACTGGTGTCCAACACATGGACTAAAACTAGATGTAGTAGATGTCCAACACATGGACTGCATATGTAAATTGTCCAACACATGGACTGAGAAATGAATGTCCAACACATGGATTGGACGTGATAAATGTCCAACACATGGACTACACATAATAATTGTCCAACACATGGACTAAATAAAATATATGATAAGATGCATATACACTACTTTCACACGTGCCTCGGTGTGCTAACCTAGACTCGTGTCTGCAAGTCATCTAACATGTAGAGATTCAAAATAAACATTAATTTCTAATATTAGATATTCGAGGCGACTCCTCGTTCACATAGAAGTACGCTAAAATAGTAAACATGCCCAAACACTTTCGGTTAAAACGAAACAACCAAAATAGATCCAAATCGAGGAAAACTAGAAATTTCCTCGTCATTCGACTCATGAGTCAACTGGGATCATCGGTCGACTCATTGGTCGACCTAATAGACAAAAAAGAAGAAAGCTAAAAATTTCCCGTCAGTCGACTCATTGATCGACTCATCAGTCAACTCATAAGTCGACTGACAAGTCGACTGATAGGTCAACTGAGCAGACAATTTTCCAGTTTCACATATGATGTGTGTTTTGTAAAATTTTCAAACTAAAATAACTCTTTTCATCATTTTCAGTAGCATATTTTCTATTCTAACAAGTGTACAAACTAAAACGAAAGATTTGCATGTAATTACTTACACTAAAACACTAAACATATTTATACATGTTTAAAAACGGATTTAAAATTAATAAATCACAAAGAAACTCATGTATAAATCTAATTCCAGATCTGGATCTAAATTACAAAATGTTGGTGATTTTTTATCAACTGAAATATTTAAATCTTACAACCCATATTATAAAGAATCTATCTTTATGCACAAAATATGTTTTAGGCTCAAAAATCCAAAATAAAACTTAATGAAATCATACAAATAGTAGGTATAAGGCTGGGCGAGGTATTACTCGCCTCTTGTATGCTACAAAACTCCTGAACCCTCGAGGAAACGATCCTCCTTTGACAGCACCACAAAATCCTACTGCAAATCCTCCAAAAATTCCCCAAAAATCTCCAACAACGAAGCTAGGGTATGAGGGGAGAGAGAGGGGCTAGGGTTTCTCTAAGATCTGATGGATTTGGGGTTGGTTTCGGGTAAAAGAATATATATATAAGCAGTCAAACCTGAAACAAAACCGAATAGACCCGCAAACTAAAGAAAAACCCGAAATCAGCCCGTCAATCGACTCATAGGTCAGCTCATAAGTCGACTCATAAGTCGACTGAGCAGAGAGATTTCCAGATACGTGCATGTTTTTGCTAATTTGCCAAAACTAATGCACAAAACCCTATAAAATACACTCATACATATCTATGACCTCAAGTCATTTACCATAATAGAATTATTTATCATCAATAATTCACATATCTTCATAACAAAAAATATGGGGTTTTACAAACATGAGCCATTCCCCCTGTCAACTATCGGAGGTTAGCCAGAGGAACCAATTCCGAGGATGAACATTCAGCCATTGCGGAGTCCCAATCATCAAGCTCTTTCGTTGGGCATGAGAGCTTCGCCCACATGGTAGAAAATTCTAAAGATCTTTCAAAGAGGATTACTGAGTAAGACGCCATGCTCCGAGCACAACAGAAAACTATCAATCAAATTTGGGATATGATGGCTCAGATCATTGCAAATAGAGCTAATTCCCAGAAAGTTAAGTCACAACCTCAGCCGGAATCCTCCCGGAAAGGAGTATCATCCATATCAAAAAGGAAACAAAGTATGAATGAGACTGCTAAGCAAGAAACTCATCACGAAGAACCATCCTCCGAAGAAGAAGCTAAGAATGAGCAAAATCCTTAGTCGGCTAAAATCAAGGAATTGGAAGCCTGCCTCAATGCTATAGCCCACAGGAGCGAGCTCCAGGATGAGGGAGTTGCTAGGCTCTATTCTGCTGAATGGGATGTAGTTCCTTATCCTCCAAAATTTGAGGTCCTAACGCTATAAACTTTTGGCGGCACGAGATCACCGAATAAACATATCTATCATTTCAAGTCACAAACTGGAAATGTGATATCAAATGACCCCTTACTGGCTCGATTGTTCATTGACACCCTCAAGAGAGTTGCCTTTGAATGTTTCAGGAAACTACTTACGGGATGTATCCAAAAGTGGGCAGATCTAGAGAGACCCTTCCTGTCAAGATTCTTTGAATAGGATACAGAAGTCTCCATCCATACCCTTCTCACCACTAAGCAAAAGAAGAGGGAGCCTTTCAAAGTCTTCGTCAAGAGGTTTCAAAGCATGGCTCTTCGATGTTCGTCAGGTATGACACAGTCCACCTTAGTGGAGAACTGTCGACACAACTTACAGACCAACCTTATAGCACAAATGAGGGTGGCAGAATACCGTTCCTGGAGACAACTAATCTCTCAAGGCAAACAGGCTCAAAAGATTATTGCCAGGATCAAAGTTGAAGAACAAAGTAGGCAGGATCAACCTGAGCAATCGGACCAAGCCTAATCTTCTCAGTCAGAAGGGAAGATACTACGGCCAATGAAGCTAATCCTCTTCAGTAGGATGGCGGGTCTATAATAACTATCACGTTAACAGTTACCTCTGATAGTCAAACTAGTTAGATAGTGGCCCATTAGGCGATGTGCCATGTCTACCCTTTCTCCCCCTGCACTTGTTTAAGAATGGGGGTTGGTTTATTTGTAGTTCATTGGATTATGAGTAATAAATTTTTTGAGTTATCATGTTCAATAGAATACCTCTGTCAACTATAAAATCCACCAAAGCTATCACGTTAACAGTTACCTCTGATAGTCTATCAACTTGCCAATCATCTTCAATAGGATGACGAGTCCACCAAAACTATCACGTTAATGATTACCTCTAATAGTCTATTTTCTCCAAATTTTCCCACCAATTCTCTTCAATAGGATGATGGATCCACAAAACTATCACATTAACAGTTACCTCTGATAGTCCATAACCTTGCCAATCCTCTTTAATAGGATGACAAGTTCATAAAACTATCACGTTAACATCTACCTCTGATAGTCTATCAATCTGTCAATCCTCTTCAATAGGATGTCGGGTCCACAAAACTATCACGTTAACAGTTACCTCTGATAGACAAAATTATCAGATAGTAGCCTATCAGTGATGGGCCTCTATTTTGACTTGATGGATAGTGGCCCACAAGGCGATATGCCATATCTACCCCTCTTTTTCTTCCCCTGCTAAGTCTTAATCAAGACTGAGGGTTGGTTACTTAGAATCCACTGGATTAAGAGTAACAAATCTTTCACATCGTCAAGTTAACATTATACTTCTGACGATCATCACCCCCACAGAGTATGAATTTAGTTTGCATCACTCCTAATTTGTCACGTTAATAATACACCTCTGACAATCAACTTATCAATCCTTATCAATAGGATAATAAGTCCTTAAAATTGGTCAAATCGCAATCTTCCCCAGCAAGACGCTAAGTCTTCAAAATCTTATTCAAATCACAAGTATCAAAATTTATTGTTTTTGGTGATAAACTCACCTAGCAAGTTTCCCCAGCGAGATGCTAATTCTCAAAACCTTGTACAAGTCACAACTACACATTCTCTGGTCATGTTAATATCACACATCTGACAACCAATCGACTTATCAATCCTCTTCAATAGGATGATAAGTCCCCAAAGTTTCTCCAATCACAACAAATTCCTGTCATATTAATATCACACCTCTAACAAATTAACTTATCAATCCTCTTCAATAGGATGATAAGTCCATAAGGTTGTTTCGATCGCAACAAATTCTTGTCACGTTAATCCCACATCTTTGACAAAATCCACTTATCGACTCTCCCCAATAGAGCGATAGGTCTTCAAAATTGCCCCGATCATAATATTCTTCTTGTCATGTTAATATCACACATCTGACAAAATCAACTTGTCGACTATCTTTAATAGAGCGATAGGTCCACAAACCTGTCAAGTTAACATCACACCTCTAACGACACAATCAACTTATCGACTCTCTTCAATAGAGTGATAGGTCTACAAACCCGTCAAGTTAACATCACACCTCTGACAACACAATCCTCTTATCGACTCTCCTCAATAGAGCGATAGGTCCAAAAACCAGTCAAGTTAATATCAGACCTCTGATGACCAAACCAACTTATCGACTCTCTTCGATAGAGCGATAGGCCCATAAAATACTGTTTGGTTAACATCACACATCTAATAGTCAAAACCCCAATGAACTTGTTAATCCTTTTTTCATTACAACAATAGAAAGTTTTCATTATAAAATCTCAGCGGATTAAAGATTTTCTAGAATTATCCTAGTGATAATGAAGAAATTTCTGAAATTCACTCAAAGTAAAAATTCATGCCAAGTTAATACTACACATCTGGCACTACCAACTTTCTTTTAGTGTTTCAAGTTAAAATATAACATAGGAAGAAACAGTGACAACATCTACATATTCAATATCATAGCCAGTGATTATCATTAAATTAATAATCTCTGAATTCATACCTCGTATGTATAGGGAATTTTATCCCGAATCCTAAGTAGGGATAAGCCTACACCTAACACGCTTTGTCGGTTAGTCTTTTGCTGTAAAAAGGATAAAAGCTCACGTATTCAACATCGTGGCAGGTCGTTATTAATAACGTCAAAATTCATACCTTACACGCACGGGGAACTTTATCCCAAATCCTAAGTAGGGATAAGCCTACGCCTAACACGTGTTGTCGGTTAGTGTCTTTTTCTGTGAAAAAGACACCAAAATCCATGCCTCACATACATGGGGTACTTTATCTCGATCCCTAATTAGAGATAAGTCTTTGCCTAACATGCGTTACTGGTTAGTCTTTTTTTATAATAATGACAAAGTCTATGTATTCAAAATCATAGCATCAAGTCTAAGAGGGTTTATTCTATATATTCAAAATCATAGCATCAAGTCTAAGAGGGTTTATTCTCTTAGCACAACGTTACATGTGAAACAGATTCAAATAATTCATATGCTAGCCCGACTCAAATGGTAGTCGGTAAAGGCTTATCAAATCCGTTGATGGCTGAGGGTTTGCCAAAAATCCTATGCATGTTTGTTGGCCCATAAGCTTAATGAATGTGAGCCGAGACTTGAAACAAATGAGCTAAATACAAGTCTCAAAGACTTAGTCAAATTGCATGAAAGCCACCTCCGCGTCTCAAGTCAAAACGCCCAGGTCAGACCCGCGTTGTAAAACCCACAACACCGAGGTCACACCCGGGTTACAAATTTAAAATGCAAGGGTGAGACCCGCGTCTCAAGTTCAAAACACAGGGGTCCACCCCTACATTACAGAAGCAGGATTATAACGCATACCTTCATACGAGTCCAGCATGACAAATCCCTTCAACCAAGATGTCTTTGAAGTGAGTGCAGAGAACGACTCCTTTATTACAAGGAATCAACAGCTCCAAGATCAGAGTTGAGATCGAAAGTATTCTGAAAATTCGTCCCTATCAATCGTGAACTTTTAAAAACTTTGGAGGGGGCTCTGTAGGGTGTCTAGAAATCACTGCAAATAGCTGATCCCCCATCAAATACTAATGATGGAAGTTACAATCTGACGATTTCTAGAAGGCTATAATTTGAAAACTTTCACGTAGATCGATGAATGTTATATAATCTAACGATCTTCACAACAACTAATAAAAGCTCTAATCAATAGCCTTCACAATCAACATCGGGAGTTACAATCTAACGACTCTTATATTTTCAAGGAGCCAAGACGAAGGTTACAAGATGATGGTCTTTGCAACGCTCAAGCAAAAGAGACTACCACTAGTAGAATAATGAATATTCTCGACGGATTATTGCCGACGAAAAATTTTCCGTCTAGAATAATTTATTCTAGACGGAAAATTTCTGTCGAAGAAATTTCGTCTAGAATATTATATTCTAGACGGAAATTTCCGTCTGTAATAATATTGCAGACGAAAATTTTTTTTAAATTTTTTTTTGAATTTTTTTTTGAAATTTCCGTCTGTAATAGTATTGCAAACGGAAATTACCGTCTAGGATATTAGGTTCAGTTTATATAACTTAAAACCAACATCGAGAGCCCTAAATCCCCAAAATTGGCCATCTTCCCCCATTTCTCAGCCTACTCCTCCTCCAATCGTCGATCTCGATCAAAGCCTTGACCACGAGCACGAGATCGCTCGAGCACGAGATCGCCGCCCCTCTATCAGATCCCCGACCACGAAGCCTCGCTCGAGCACGAGATCGCCGCCCCCTCTCAGATCCCCGACCGAGCAGCTCACAGCACCGACGGCGAGACTTCTCTGACCACGAAGCCTCGCTCGAGCACGAGATCGCCGCCCCCTCTCAGATCCCCGACCGAGCAGCTCACAGCACCGACGGCGAAGGTCTTCTCCGGCGCTCGTGACCCCCTTCTCCGGCGTTCGTGACCCCAGATTTGAAGTGAAACACCGCCTCCTCCATTTCCCTCTCAGAGGTATTATCCCGCCTCCCCCATTTCCCTCTCCAAAATCCACAACTCTCTTCTTCCTAAATCCACAAGTTCACAATGCACAACAATATGTTCTGTGTTGTTTAAATTCATAGTTTCTTGATTAATTTTCAGAGAGAGAGAGAGAGAGAGAGAGAGAGAGGCAGGCTAGAAATGCTTTAATTTGTGGGTAATTAAAAAAAAGGCCAATAAAAGATGCTCGAAAAAGATGCAACCTTTGTTTTGAATTTGAGATCTAAAAACAAATTTATGTCATATATAATATAATTGTTAGCGTCAAATGAGTTAGTTATTAACCATATCTCAAAACTTGGAATCTAAATATAACATTTTAGGTGTAGAAATGTTTATAAGGTTTACCATAAGTTTGTATAGATACATGAGAATGGAGTTCTCATCATGTTTAATTTATGTATTTCTTGTTTGATTTTCTCTAGAAACAAATCAATATGTTCTGTGTTGTTTAAATTCATAGTTTCTCTTTCTGAGATTTGTTTCTTTATGCTAGGTAGAAACTCTAGGTGCTATGTTTCATTTGAGAGAAAAATGGCAGTTATAGCAATTATTATAAATGACACATCATAACTAATATACATTTATTCTCAATGTTCATGTAGATTTTCCTCGATATGTTTTTTCTTATTGAAGTTGAAGTTGGTATGTTGAATAACATTGAACTCCATGTATGGATCAGAAACATATATAATATCGAACTGTAATCAAACGAACGACATACATAATCATTTATGTTCACCCTTTGCAAGAACATATCATGGTGCCATGTTTCAAGTTTTAAGCTTAAAGGTGTCACTTCTCCTGACCTCATATTCATGCGACTCCAAAGCTGGTTTCATTCTACTAACGCATCATGGTATTTTGTTATTGTTTGTACTTATGTTCTCTATTTGGGATCCATATAAAATGATGACTTATGTAACATCTAGAGGGGGCAAATGGTAAGTCAAGGATCAAGTTAAAACTTTTTATATCCTACTTCTTATATGATACTTCTTATACGATACATCACTGCTAGTAAGGTCATGATAGGAAATAAAGTAAATTCTTAAATGGAATATCACTGCTCTTTGTTTTCTAGTACTCATTTCATTCCAAGGCTAGCTCATTCTAGCATGCTTTGTTGGAGTAATTAGTAGGAAATGAACATAATTGAACTTAGATGTATTAAAATTTTTAGAAATTTCATAAACTGTAATTTAGGACTAATTTGCATTTGCCAATGAACATTTTACTTCTTTTTTCTAACCAAGCAATGAGACCAAAAGAAAATTTCAGTTAGTTTCTATTGGCTTTATTGTTTTTTCTTCAAAAGACAACATCGAATAGGAAGCCTATAATGAAAATGTGAATACATAAGACATGTCAACTTAACAAGTATGTATTAACATTTAAAATTCCTAATAAAAATAGGATACAATTACAACATTAACTTTATGCCTTCTAATGTTTGTTAGCCTACTGACCCATTTCCTCATGAGCATACTTTCAAACATTTGCGGGGGAAATTCACTCCCAAAAAACTTGAACCCAATATCAGTTCTTATGCAAGCCATGGGATGAACTTCCCAACTACAGTACATAAGTATTGCATGGCCAAAATACCTTAACTAACAAAAGCATGTTATTAAAAGGAAACTTTTGGTTCCTGTACGCTGAAGAGGAAGAAGCAGTTTGGAATGGGCAGTGAAACGATATATGTTTTAGAAAAAATATATAACTCAAGATGACTCTTAATTGAACGACTGAATGCATTACATTATGGTGCTCATTAAACTGGTGCCTATCGTAGATCGTTATGCTGATCTTCAAGTCTAAGAGTATACATAATATTCTGACTAACTTATCTCCATTTTGATTATTATGAGTCTATAATGATGTTTGTAGCCTTTCCTTCATTGGCAACTTCTATTTCTGTTATCTTGTTTTGCTAGTTAAGCCCACAAGGATCTCATGTTTATCAAACAGTTTGTGATTTGAATTGTACAAATGTGATTATATAGGTTTGTGATTTGTAAATGTGTGAGTTATGGAAGAAAAAGTTTTCAAAAAATAGAGTGATATATAACGCAATATTATATAATAATGTGTTATATATCCAATTTAGGTAAAAAATATAACGTTAACCCTAGACTCCCGTCCAATAATTACAGCCAATTCTTTGAGGTTATAATATTAGATGAACGAGTCAAATTTGGGTAAGAGGTATATTTTCCTACTCGAAATTGATCGTTCACTTTATATTATAATAGAAATGAATTGGTATAAAAATTTGTAATTATTGGATCTGTCCTTCTCGGACGGGTTAGGAATATAATAGTGCATACATCCAACTTTGTATACTTTGTATGATTTCATTTCTTAAAAATTTTGGCAGCCCATACCTGTTGTTCTCCGTGTACAATAAGCGTATGTTGTTTTGCGTTTTTATAAAAATTTGTAATTATTGGATCTGTCCTTCTCGGACGGGTTAGGAATATAATAGTGCATACATCCAACTTTGTATACTTTGTATGATTTCATTTCTTAAAAATTTTGGCAGCCCATACCTGTTGTTCTTCGTGTACGATAAGCGTATGTTGTTTTGCGTTTTGATATGTTGTCAGTACGCATAATAACATCCGCACAGTGTACAGGGAGAACAGCGGGTAGGTGCTGCCGAAATTTTTAAGAAATGAAATCATACAAAGTATATGAAGTTAGATGTAAGCACTATTATATTCTTAATGGATAGAAGCCTTCCTATGATAGCCGTTAGAGTGTGCTAATTAGTCTCCATACCTTAATAAGTTTCAAACATACCTTAATGCTGATACTTAAATGCAACAACGTAAGAGGAATAGCTTAAAATTTATGGGTATACTATCTATTCTCAAATATTCTTCTAAATATTTATTACCTACAGATGAGGAAACTTCCTGACAAGTCATGGATAGATATCCCTAGGAGTGAACGGTTTCGTGATCAACGATATAGGGATGGATGTGAAGCCTTCATGAAGTATGCCGAAATGAACCCAAAAAATTTAAGTAGCGGTGCAATGTACTGCCCCTGTTATAGGTGTAAGAATATGAAGCTGAAAAATAAAGATGAAATACGAAGTCACATAGCAAACTCTGGTTTTTACGAGCAATATAAATATTGGTCCTATCACGGGGAAGGCTGTACCGAAGATGAAGTCCCGGATGTGCATGTCGGTACCAGTCATGATGTCAGGATAGATGATACAGACGTAAATTTACAGACTGATATTGGACCTGACCATACCGAATATGATATTAACAATGACAATGAAGATGATATCATAGTTGATGTCCAAGACGCTCATGCTCCTGAGGACTTGGATCGTATAATGAAACTACTAGAAGATAGTGAAAAGGATTTGTATGAGGGTTGCACCGAGTTCTCTAGATTTTCATTTATGTTGGAGCTCTTACATATTAAGAGCCTCAGTGGAATGGAAAATACTTATTTCGAAATGCTTCTTGATTTACTACGGAAGGTAGTTCCAGGAGGAGAGCGTAGCATTCCTAAAACAACTTATGCGGCAAAGCAAATAGTTTCCGATTTGGGGCTTGATTACAATAAGATTGATGCGTGTCCCAATGATTGTATTCTCTACTACAAGGATAATAAAGACCTTCAGGAATGTCCAACATGTGGAGTTTCTCGATGGAAACAACAAACCCGCTCTTCAACAAGGCAGCCAACAGAGTCAATGTCCCAGCAGAGCATGATTCCAGCTAAGGTGCTTCGCCATTTCCCGTTAGTTTCTAGATTTCAATGTCTGTATATGAACAAAGACATGAAACAACCGTATATGATACTCTCATTACTGATACCGGGTAAGCATGCACCGGGTAATGATATTGATGTCTACTTAGAGCCCTTAATTGATGAGCTAAAACAGTTATGGTCAGAGGGTATGTTGATATATGATGCCCATGCTAAAGAGTCATTTAGACTTCGTGCTATCCTAATGTGGACAATTAATGATTTTCCAGCTTATGCTAATCTTTCTGGTTGGTCGACAAAAGGCAAGTTTGCTTGTCCAGTATGTGGCCCAGAATTTGAAGGCCTTCACTTACCATATAGTCGAAAGTGTTGTTATTGGTTCAACAGGAGATGGTTGCCCTCGGGGCACAAATACAGAAAATTGAGCAATAAGTTTGACGGCACTGTTGAGACTAGGAATAAACCACGTCAAATGACCGGTGCTGATATTGGAAAGTTGCTTGAGCATCTTCCTAAAATTAGATTTGGTAAGAACCGATATTCTAAGTATGACTCACTCAAAGCTAGAGGCTCCTGCAACAAGAAGAAGATACTGAAGAGGAAGAGAGCATTCCAACGGGCACATGTAGATAATGGAGTCGATAAATTACCAAAGGGATGGAGTAAATTCAGTATCTTCTTCCAGCTGCCATACTGGCAAAAGCTTAAAATCAGGCATAACTTGGATGTCATGCATATTGAGAAAAATGTTTGTGACAACATAGTTTCAACCCTCCTTCAAGATCCTAATAAGTCAAAGGATGACCTAAGGGCTCGTCAAGACTTAGCTGCATTGAATATCCGAGAAGATTTGCAAGCACAAGATGTTGGACTTAAAAAAAAACATAAGCCTTCCTCTCGTGTTACGATGTCGACAGAGCAGATGCAGAGATTTTGTGAGGTCCTGAAATCAGTAAAATCACCAGATGGGTATTCAGCTAATATATCAAATAATGTCCAGGTGCAGGAGAGGAAGCTCTTAGGCCTAAAGACCCATGATTATCACGTGCTTCTACATCAATTGCTCCCGGTTGCATTGCGTAATAATATGGAGAAAGAAGCATCGAAAATTATTATGGAGTATTGTGGGTTCTTCAGAAAATTGTGCTCGAAAGTTATAGATGTGAAGGAATTTAAAAAGCTTGAAACAGAAGTATCATTAATTTTATGCAACCTGGAGTTAATATTTCCTCCTTCCTTTTTCACGGTCATGGTCCATGTTACTCAACATCTAGCTAGCGAGGCAATCATTGCGGGTCCTGTATCTTACCGTTGGATGTACCCAATTAAGAGGTAAGAGACTTCACCCAATGCATTAATTTCATATGCAATGTATACAGCTAATATTTGTCCTTTTCATGATTTTCTTTAGATTAGATATTTGTAGTTCATAAAATTTTAATTATTGTAGATATTTGGGGTTTATGAAGCGTCTAGTTCGCAATCGAGCTCATCCTGAGGGTTCTATGGCTGAAGGTTACGTGACCAACGAATGTCATACGTTTGCATCACGTTACATGCGCAACCGCGTAAAAGCTGATCAGCCCCCAACTAAGGAGAAAAAACTCGTAAAATATCCAAGAACTGACTTGGAGCAGGTTCATGCATATGTATTGAATAATCTTGACATTTTCAGCGATTATCGAAGGTAATGTACATTAATTTAGGAATAGGATGACACTTGTATTATTTACATTCATTGTATCAATACAATCTCATTGTTGTATAAATAGGCGACATTTGGAGAAGCTTAACAATGAAATATCAGGCAGGAATGCAGCACATGATATCCAAAAAAAAACACATCAAAGATTTTCCCGATTGGTTCAGAAACGATGTAAGTAGCATAGAAGTAGTATTGTATTTTTTATTTTTAAATTTTTAAGCAAACTCGGAGATCATTTTATTCAATTGATGCTTGAATTAGGTTGATAAAGACGTTCTTGCTGGTGCCGTAATCTCTGAAGATATTTTAGTTCACACACAATGTCCTTACTATGAAGTGAGACGATATAGTGAACACATCATTAATGGGTATAAGTTTAAAACAGTGGCGACCGATGATAAGAGGGTAACGCAAAATAGTGGGGTCATGGTCTGTTTTGCTCAAGAATGTTTTTCTAGCATAAGAGATCAAAACCCAGTTGAAGCTGACATCTTATATTATGGCCAGTTGGAAGATATTGTAGAGATAATTTACGGCTATGGTAAAAAAAAATTAGCGTAATTATTGCATGTTTAAGGTTCGTTGGAGTCCTGCCAAACCGCGTAAGGATCATTATGGGTTTACACTAGTAAACCTCGACAAAGAGATATACCTAGATGAGAAGTTCATATTCGCAGAACAGGCGGACCAGTGCTTCTATGTGAAAGATCCAAGGGTTGTCGCCGATTGGGTCGTGCTATACAAGGAGCCAAGATCTATTGTCCTTCCTAATAATAACGCCGATAGTGATGAGGACAATGAACCAATTGGTTCTTCTGATGATATTTGGCAGAATTTCTCTTACC
This sequence comes from Asparagus officinalis, assembly GCF_001876935.1. Taxonomy (NCBI): domain Eukaryota; kingdom Viridiplantae; phylum Streptophyta; class Magnoliopsida; order Asparagales; family Asparagaceae; genus Asparagus; species Asparagus officinalis. The sequence goes on along the minus strand of NC_033801.1, from coordinate 98,826,124 downwards.
CTCAGAATGTCATGCTTGATTTGACAGATGCGGAGATTCAGGCTGACAACCCAATTTTAGACGGGGATAGAGAACCGGAGGCAGATGTGCAACTAGAATCAACTACTAGTAGACGAAAGCAAGCAACGTTAAATATAGCCCGAATAATACAAACAATACCTCGTTCAATACGAAAATAGCAAGTTGTAGAAGGTATATTATGTATGTCATTTAAATGTTTAATTGCAGTAAATGTTTATCTTGTGAATTAGTAGGCAAATATTTCATATTGAACTCTGCTAATTCCATGTTACAGATGAAGAACTCGAGGTTATTCGATCGATCACGTGATCGGTCACGATCTACGAGCCTAGGCTCAGAACAGTTTCAGGAGGCCCTAGGCTCAGAACAGCTTCAGGAGGCACGCATTTCATCCCATACGGATAGTGGTATGAATTTTAATTATCTTTTACAACTTAAAGTAGACATATGAAACATCATTTAGGCTAAGTTGTTTTTTATATGAGTAGATGATGCGGAATTATCGGGTCGTCTACGGGACACGACTCTAGCATTCTCGCCTCATATAGGTATTAATCATATATGTGTTTGTAATATTTATCCAATCATATTTAAAGTCCAGCTTTTGTATTTAAAATCTATTGTATGTTAGCAATATTAATTTTTATTTACATAGATAATTTGGCAGGCATTGATTTTTCTTCACCCAGAGCCACTGATTCACATGCAAAGTCCTCCCACACTGAAGGTAATGATGTCGCAATATATTTATTTTTGCTTTGCATCTCAATATAATGATCCTTCAATTTTCTCGTATTGATTATCTTCTTTAATCATTGTAGAGGGTTCTTGGACACCATCGTCTTCGCATGATACGCAGGGGGCCGAGTTGCGTTTGTGGACCCCTGACATCCCCAATCTACCATTGCCTCCAGACTCGATCATATCAAAGACTAATGCTTTGAAGTTTCATCCGCTTGCACTCATAAGGCTAGATGAACTACAGCCTATGATGACCCTTAGAAAGAGACTTGCAATCAAAGCAAGGGATAGAGAAGTGGCGAGGGGTACGTTAAATAATTTTGTCCCATTGTTTTCGCCTTTTCATCACGTAACTTCTATTGTCAATGTAGGGGCAAAGCGAGATGCAACTGGACCGGGAGGACGTGGTGGAAGCAAGCCTGATTC
>NC_033801.1:98818300-98823936 GCF_001876935.1 Asparagus officinalis | reverse complement strand
GCGCCCAGCGACCCCGATAGCCGTCCCCTCCCTACCTCCGAGCTCCTCTCTCAACCGCACAACCAAGCCCCAGTCCCCTCCGCGCGGCCGCCGCTCAGCCTCGACCGCTACCGGCGCCCAGCGACCCCGATAGCCGTCCCCTCCCTACCTCCGAGCTCCTCTCTCAACCGCACAACCAAGCCCCAGTCCCCTCCGCGCGGCCGCCGCTCAGCCTCGACCGCTACCGCCTCCCCTTGCACCACCCTGCAGACCTCCACAACCGCCTCCAGCGCCTCCTCCACCCGTGCGACCACCACCAACGTCCCCCTCCTTCCCAGATCCTCCACCACGCCGCCAACGACGCCACTGACCCCGACTCCTTCAGCCCCCACCTCGTCGCTGCTGCCTTTACCCCGTTCGTGCCACCTCGTCGTCGAGCTCGCCGTTGTTCGACGTCGTGCTCCACCGCCTCAGATCCGATCCGCGCCGTCAGCGTCGATTCGTTCGACAAATACCCCGAGGCAAGATTCCGCTCTCCTGTTTCGTAGTTTGATTATTTACATTTTTTATGAATTATTTGCATAGTTTAATTGTATCGTATTTATCTTCGTGGGTTGTTTGGTAAATAATATTGATTTACATAATGGATATGTGATAAATGACATTTCCAGAATAATTATAAGGAATTAAAAGAATTTAGTTCGGTAAAAGAATCATTTTTAGATAATTATAATAATTTAAAAGAATTTATTTTGGAAATGAATTAGTTTAGATTAATTGTTAAGTGAAATAATTTAAAATGAATTTATTTAGAAAAAGATTATTTTCTGAATTATGTAGATGTTGTTTATGATTTATATTTCTTATTTTGATTATCTGATATGATATGATATTGTTGCACATGATTTGTTGCATTGATTGTTTCATGTTGTGATTGAGAATCATTAGGAGTTTATGACTATAGTGACCCGTATGACACAGTTAGGATCTAGAACACCGTGTGTAGTTGACCTAGAATTACGAGAATTGGGATGAGAAGTCTTGGTCCATGTGAGCGGTTGTGATTGTTGATGTATATTCCGGGCTCGCGCTGGTGAAGTTTGTGTAGTCACCGGGGTGGGTCCGAGGAGTTGTGATATGAGATTGTTGATGTATTTTCCAGGCTCGCGCCAGTGTCTTGTTTCGGCCTGGGGTGGGTCTGAGGAGCAGTGATATTGAGATTGTTGATTATTTGAGATGAGTGATGAGATAGTTAGTTACCTAAGAAGACTAGAGTGAAGTTCGGCACCGCTGTTCATAACACCCAAGGTACATTGGATTATATTCACACGGATGTTTGGGGTCCTTCCAAGAACACATCTCTTGGTGGGGCCAACTATTTTGTCACTTTCATTGATGATTATTCCAGGAGGAATTGGGTATACCCGATGAAGCATAAACATCAGGTCCTGGATATTTTTGTGGAGTGGAAAAAGAAAGTGGAGCTGCAGACAGGTAGAAAGGTGAAGACTCTACGTTCAGATAACGGTGGAGAGTACAAGAGTGATCCGTTTCTGCAGTTTTGCCGGGATCACGGCATTAGAAGACACTTCACAGTTCGAGAGACACCGCAACAGAACGGGGTGGCTGAGAGATTGAACCGTACCTTGCTGGAGAAGGTGCGGTGTATGATGACGCAGAGTGGATTGCCTAGATCTTTTTGGGCCGAGGCGTTGGTTTATGCGAGCCATCTTGTGAACAGGTTGCCGTGCACTGCGATAGACGGGAAGACTCCTTTGGAGCGTTGGTTTGGTTCGGAGGCTAGTGACTATGAGTCGCTTCGGATATTCGGGTGTCCAGCTTATTATCATGTCAGTGATGGCAAATTAAATCCGAGAGCGAGGAAAGCAGTCTTTGTGGGATTTAGGGATGGAGTCAAAGGCTTCAAATTATGGGATCCACAGGACAAGAAGATAGTTATTAGCAGAGATGTCACATTTGACGAGGCGTACATGATGAGGCCTCGAGCCCCTCAGCAGGTGGAGGGAGACCAGACAGGAGAGATATCGCAGCAGGTGGAGGATGATGTGACTCCACCCACTCCAGAGAACACTGTATCCATTGAGGCTCCTACAGAGGTGACACTGGGAGGAGATGAGATGACAGATGGGCAGATACAGGATACAGTAGATCATGGGACTCAGGAACAGGGTCATGTTCAGAGGACCATTGTAGCAGATAGACCGAGGAGAGAGATTCGTCGGCCAGCTAGGTATAATGATGTCATGGTCGCATATGCATTATCTGTAGAGGTCGTTGATGATATGGTCCCAGCCACATTCAAGGAGGCAGAGTCTAGCCCCGATTCGATCAGGTGGAGGGAAGCTATGGAGGAGGAGATGCGGTCTCTTCAGAAGAACGACACTTGGACACTTGCACATCTACCTAAGGGTAAGAAAGCTATTGGTTGCAAGTGGGTATATGCGAAGAAGGAGGGATCTTCTATTGGGGACATTCGGTTCAAAGCCAGATTAGTTGCCAAGGGATATGCACAGCTTGAGGGCATTGATTACAACGAGGTATTTTCACCCGTTGTGAAGCATTCGTCGATTCGGATTTTATTGGCGTTGGTGGCACTGTTGGATTTGGATTTGGTCCAGATGGATGTGAAGACAGCCTTTCTATATGGTGATTTAGATGACGAGATCTACATGACACAACCACAGGGTTTCAAAGCTGCAGGAAAGGAAAATTTTGTTTGTAAGCTGAAGAAGTCTCTTTATGGTTTGAAGCAGTCACCAAGACAGTGGTATAAGAGATTCGACGGCTTTATGATTGGCCGAGGGTACACGAGGAGCCCATATGACCCATGTGTTTATATGCACAAGCTACAGGATGGTGAGCTCATATATTTGCTTTTATATATTGATGATATGCTTATTGCTTCCAGGAATTCTTCGGCTATTCGAAAGCTGAAAGAGGAGTTATCATCCGAGTTTGAGATGAAGGATCTTGGAGAGGCAAAGAAGATATTGGGGATGGAGATCGAGCGAGACAGGGTGAAGGGGAAATTGAAGCTAACACAGAGGAGTTACTTGCAGAAGATGTTGAAGAAATTCAGCTTTGATGGCAATGCAAAAGCAGTTAGCACACCATTGGCTCCCCACTTCAAGCTTTCAGCGTTGATGTCACCTGTTTCAGTTGAGGACAGAGATTATATGTCGAAGGTCCCATATGCCAGTGCAGTAGGTAGCTTGATGTACGCGATGGTATGTACGAGGCCAGATTTGTCACAGGCCGTGAGCATGGTATCGAGATACATGCAAGACCCCGGGAAGGGCACTGGGAGGCCGTGAAGTGGATTCTACGGTATGTTCGAGGCACCGTGGATGTTGGTTTAGTATTTCAGAAGGATGAGAAGGATGGGCAGGCTTGTATTGGATATGTGGATTCAGACTATGCTGGAGATCTTGACAAACGTCGGTCTACGTCAGGTTATGCTTTTACATTGGCAGGTGCACCTGTATGTTGGCGTTGCACGCTTCAGTCCACAGTGGCTCTCTCTACTACAGAGGCAGAGTATATGGCAGTTACTGAAGCTATTAAGGAGGCTTTATGGTTGCGTGGATTATTGGAGGACTTGGGGATCGCTCAGGAGACCATTTGGGTATATTGTGATAGCATGTCGGCTATCTATTTGGCGAAGAACCAGGTTTATCATGCGCGCACGAAGCACATCGACGTCAGATTCCACTTTGTACGGGACGTCTTGGATGATGGAGATGTCATATTGGAGAAGGTCCACACAAATGACAACCCTGCAGATATGTTGACCAAAGTTGTTTCAGGAGTGAAATTTGGTCATTGTTTGAAGCTTTTGAACATCCTTCAGTGCTGAGGCCTTTGGAGGCCATTAGTATGAACTACGTTCGGCTTGATTCCTTGGGCAAGAGGATACGTAGGCAGTCTTTCAGATGCAGTCGGTTTGATCAGTTGATTCACATGGGGGGAGATCGCGTTTCAGCTCGAGTATTGTTCCTGGACTTGTTGAGGAACTATTGGATGATTTGGTGTCGGCTCAGTTTTTTTTGGTGGAAACATTCGCCGAGGTGGAGAATTGAAGAAATTACAGAAACTCAGAAGAATCAGGAAAACCAGGCGGCGGTCGACCGGTCCGGTCGACCGCATTCGTGTACAAAGCTTACTGTGCGACAGAAAGGAGGTCGGTCGACCGGGCCAGTCGACCGCAGGTGTTTCGGTCGACCGGTGCGGTCGACCGAGGGGTTCTCTGGATTTTTGGGTTTTCGACTGGGAGCTGGTCGGTCGACCGGGCCGGTCGACCGGAATTGATCGCGGTCGACCGTGCCGGTCGACCAACGCTGTTTTGGGCTGGGCTTTCAGGTTTTCGACCCGATTCGTTTTGTAAGTTCTATATATACCTAAACCCGTTTGTTTAGGGTAGAGGTTGGACGAATTTGAGCAGCCAAAGAGAGAGAATTATTGCATCCAATTGTGAGAGAGCTTTGAGAGATCTAGAGTTTTGTTTTAGGGTTTAGTCTGAGAGATTTGTAACCCTATTTGTATTCTCTTGATTTCTAGCAGAAAGAACTCCCCCCTCCTTGCCCCGTGGACGTAGGCAACTTGCCGAACCACGTAAATTCTTGTTCTTGCTGTGATTGTGGTTTGCATATTATTTGTGGTTTAGTTCAAGTTATTGTTCGTGTTGCCCTAGAAAGCTTCCGCCGCGCACAACAGAAAGAGGAGAATGAATAATTATTCTTGTAAAATTAAATGATCTAGAAATTTCACATCTTTAATGATCAAGAATGTCCTTGAAGAATGAAAGATAAAAGAAAATTAAGAAAAGGTAAATGAAAAATATTCTTATAAAATTATAATTACACCCCTTATAACATCCAGAAAAGTGAAAAATATTCTTCATTCCTTTAGATTTCAATTGCCCCCACAAAAGTTTTTTTATAAATTAGAGTAGACGTTTGCTTTGAGACACTGCATGGATTAAGTTTCAAGGTGAAATGCACCTGTAGTTTATATGTCCTAATGGTTTGCCCAATCCCATACGTCTCAGAATCCTTCACGCTCACTCCCTTGCAGTAAAAAATTTTAGTCTACAAACCGGGCTCAAGTTGCATTCAATTGGGCCTCCATTAGCCATCTTCATTGGGCCCCGGATGCTTGTATGAAAAATAATGAAAGAGAGAGAATTTCTGAGGGCGCGAAACACTTTTCTTAAAGAAATATTTACCTTAATTAATAGGGAAAATTGCTTCCAGCCCCCAAAACCGCCCAGAACATGCTCTGCCCCCCCAAGTCCTTTTCAACGTTCCTTTTACCCCCAAAACCGCCCCCGATTTTCTTCCAGCCCCCAAAACCAATCCCCAGGCGTAACGCCGTTTAAACCCCGCTCGAAATGCCCAAAATACCCTTACGTTTAAAATTCCCCGTTATGAGTTCCCTCCTCGTCCGTACCCTGTCATCTCTCTCTTCTGCAAGCAAACCGACTCCAGAAACCCAATTCAAAACCCTAGCCCTAAATCAACCGATCCCAACGCAAACCGAATCAAAGCAAAGGGATCAAAATGGCCGGTGATTCAACCCCCAAAGCCAACCTCAATGCCGACCACAGCGAAAGCGATTACGCCCAGCGGTTCGAAATC
>NC_033801.1:98761663-98817300 GCF_001876935.1 Asparagus officinalis | reverse complement strand
TGCATAGAATATGCAATTTTGAGAAAATATTATTTTCTTGGTTTATGGACTTAACAATAATCATATACACCTTTTAGTACGTCTACAAAATCATTTCGTAATGTTTTAAAACATGGTTAAGCTAAAATGTCAAAACTCATGTGTTCACATTTTTATGTTTTGGACTATTTTGTAAAATAATGATATTTCTCATTTGAGAGGTTCTCTTTAAAAACCAGTTTTTGTAGCATGTTTATTATCATGTCTACAATCATCTCCCAAAGTTTCATAATTTTTGAAATTTATTTGATATTTTTAAACATGGTTTAAAGTTGAGTTTTTCTGTGCATTTCAGATCTTTGCACGTTTAGTCGACTCATTAGTCGACCCATGAGTCGACTCATAAGTCGACTCACGAAGTGCAACGGAGTTATGATTTTTCTTCTACTGAGTTAACTCATATAATCCGACTCATTAGTCGACTCATAAGTCGACTCATGAGTTGACTCATAAGTCGACTCATGAGTTGACTCATAAGTCGACTTATCAGAAAGCCGTTGTATAGTAACGGCTAGTTTCCAAATTTGTTTATTTTAATGTTTTTTGGGATTTTGTTGGATTCTTGGGTTGGTTTCTTCAAGCCTATATATAACCCTTTACAGTAACTATTTTAATCAACTAAGAGAATGTTTTAAGAAAGTTTAAAAAGGGTTTAAATTTTGTTTAAGTTTGTTTGAAGGGTTTAAGCCTTGTTTAAGAGTTTCGTTTGTGAAGATAATTTCACAAGGGCTTGAGGGGATAATCTTTGGTGTTTGAGCTTCAAATCATCTCTCTCTCACTCTTATCATTTATTGGAGAAGTTTTCTATACTCAATCTAGCTTTAAATTTTATTATTTGATTATTATTTTATTAAGCTAGTGTTTATATTGAGTTTAGTTTATTTTATTTATCTCTTTGTACGCATACAACCATTAAGCTTATTGTATTTTCATACTTAGTATAATTTAGGTTGTGGGTTTGTGTGACTTAGAGTGTGAGCTTACATTTTTGTGTTCTCATCCATTTAGAGAACAAATTTATTTGTATTTGTGCCTAATTATGAGGATCACTTTGTAATACACTTGTACACCGAGTGGAGTGTGTGGTGAGGACGGAGTCGATACCGAGAAGAGTGACGTCGGTGGCCTAGTGAGAGGTGATATTTCCGAGCACTTGAGAGAGTCGATACGTGAGGACCAACACTTGAGGTTGTAGCTTGTGTATGTACTTTATGAGGATTTGTGAGAGTTGTCGGTTGACTTGATAACCGAGTGTGTAGAGTTTTTAGTTAGCTAGAAAACCGAGTGTGTAGAGAAGTTTCGGCTTTCAAACCGGGTTGTGTAGTGGATTCTCCTCGAGAGTGGGGAGCGGGGATGTAGGACGAAAGATCCGAACCTCGTGAACATATAGCGTGTTTGGTTTGCATTGGCGTACTTATAACTGTTCATCTTATAGCCTATTGCATCTTGTTTATTTTGTCCACTAGTTTGTTTCACCCTTGTGATAGTTTAAATATATCCTTGCATATACCATATAGTATATCTCATTGCTAGGATATATCACCTTAGTTATATTGCTTATTCTTGCTCATACCATATTGTATATCTATCTTGCAAGAATAATTTGTTAATAAGTTTGAAATTGACATAAAATCGGATTAGATTAGTATAAACCCTATTTAATCCCCCTCTAGGGTTCTTTCATAGCGACCTTAGGGTCTAACAATTGGTATCAGAGCTTGATGCTCTTTCATTTAAGGTCTAATCGCCCTGAGTTAATGATCCACGTTATCTTTTTGTGGTAGTCCAATTTTAAACTTTTTGTTCAATCTAAACACTTTGATTTATGGGAAATTATAGATGATGCTTATATTATGCCCACTTCGGAGAAATCCAAGTGGAATAAAAATGATCATCGTATGTTTACCATGAATAAGCTTTTGTTAGAATTTTTACATAATGTGTTCGATTCATCTATGTCTAACAACCTTGATTCTTTTGATAGTGCTTACACATTATGGAAACTTATAGAAGCATATCAAGGGAATTTGGAGGCGATCCGACAAGCTTTGGAATATTCCGCTTCTAGTTCATGTGGAGCTTCACTTTCATGCACACGGTCACTAGCCGATAGCCCTAGTGTGGTAAGCGAGTCTGAATCCGAATATGATTTATCTTTTGATGAACTCGCCTGTGTTAGTAAAAAATTATTGCATGCCTATAACAAATTGCATAAAATTTTTATTGATTTACAAAGCAAGTATGAAGGTTTAAAATTTGATCATGAGAAGTTAGCTTCCAAATTTGATATCATTTCTCAAGAGAATGATGCTCTTAAAGTAAACAATGATATGTTAAATTTGAAAAATAATAATTTAAAATTGGATATTGCTAACTTGACTCATGACAAAAATAATGCCATGTTAGGAGTTGAGAACATAAAAAATGATACTGCTTATTTTATAAATGACTATTTATATTCTACTTCTAGAAAATGCATGTGCTTAAAAATGAATAATTGAATCTTATGAATAAACGCATTTATGTGTGTTAACTTTGAAAATATGCATTAATAATCATAAGAGGCTTATGGATATGTGTGTCAAGTCTAAGTCATCATCCACTCATTATGCACACATATATAGCAATATTTACAAATGCACTATTTGCGTCCGAAAAGGTCATTTATCTAAATTTTGCTATGATGCACAAAAATATAAGAATGCTAATGCTCCTTGTGCATCTCATTTAGCTTCATCATCTTGTACACTTACACATTCACATGCTCATTCTCACATTGTTCATCATAAGCATGCTCATGTGTATAGATGTGATCATTGTGGTCGTTTTGGTCATTTGGCCGAATATTGTTTTGATTTGAAAAATAAATCTTATTTTCCAAATGTTTCTAGTAGACCACATGTTTTTAAATGTGATGTTTGTGGTAGGTTTGGACATCTTGCAAAATTTTGTTATGATATACAAAAAGCTTCTAAGTTGCAATATGTTCCAAATAGACCTTTGTTTGATAATGTTTCTCATTTGTAAAATAATTTTAAAAGACAATCTTTGTTTGCAAATAGTTCCCATGCACGATCATATGGTCCACAAAAACAAATGAGTCTCTTTTATTGCATAAATTACAATCAGAAGGGTCATTTGAGCAATTATTGTTATGACCGGGTTAGTGCACCAAATATGCTCAAAAGGGTTCATAACCCTAGGGCTTTGAGCTTTATTTGATAGGGGTCATGTCCCTAAATAATCCGACACCAAGAATGCTTGGGTGCCAAAATCCTTTTAAACCAAGATTTTTAATATTTTTATTTTTTTTCTTGGTTTTGAAAATTATACTTTAAATTTTTGAATATGAAAACAATTTTCCTTGATCAATTCTTTTGTTTTCATGATTATTAGTTTCAATTTTGATGAGACGTTTGTGTTTATATAACCCCCTGGATTTATTGGGTGTTTATTCCCAAAACTTGTTTACCGCTGCTAAAATTGTTTATATGGGTTGAAACAAGCTCAAGAGTTTGATATTGTTGCATCTCTTAAAAATTGTGTTTTGATTTATTACTTTGAATTCATTATATTTCACTTATATTATGATATTTATGTGTTTGTGCTTATGGATCATCTATTCGTGTCTTATAATGTATTCTATGAGTGGTTTGATCAAGTTATACAAAGAATTTTTTTTTTGATCAAACATTATTTTTGGACTCAAATCTTGATTTATAACTTCATTTGAGTGATTTGTTTTTACTTGAAAACTTTTTTCATGGTTCTCATGTTTTCCTCATTCCTTTGTTTTCATAAATCTATTTTTATACACTATATCTTTATAATTGTGTAATGGGACACTTCTTTCATAAATAACATATTAATATGTGTTCTCATTGTCTTGTTTGTATGTGAGTTATGTTTAGCATATCTTTCATTTATGCTTACTCACATGTTTTTGCCTTAGCTTTCATTTCACATATTCTATATGGTATTTTGATAGGGGGAGCTATTCCCTATACTTGTTTTAAACTCATTCATGCATATTAATAGGGGGAGCTTTCGCACTCTTCATTCTTGTTGTTCCCCCTTTTTGATGTTGTCAAAGGGGGAGAAATATTATGAGTATAACCTTTCTTGTTTATATGCATGATATATTATACTTTGATATATTTATTTCCTTTCATGCATATATCCTTTTTATAAATTGTTTGTCATCATCAAAAATGGGGAGATTGTTGGCCTCTATATTTTGATGATATTTAACAAACAATTTACCACTAATATTGTTTGTCTAGTGTTTGTGTATTTCTATTTATTATAGACAAACAACGTGTTGGAGGATGGATGGATTGCGCCATAACGATCATATCAATGGAGGTTGACGAAATAGTGGGTGAAGCCTATGCAATTCAACTTGAAGATCCAAGTTCTAGCTTCATCCACAATGTGTACCAAGTCAAGCTTATTGAAGATCAAGATCAAGCTTGGGTAACATTAGTTTAGGTTTATATTATGTGTGTTAGTACTTTAAGCTCAATCATATATACACACACATTATATTGGTTTCCTTGTATATATATAGTTATATATATATACAACACAAGTTTTGGTTTTCATATATATATATATATATATATATATATATATATATATATATATATATATATATATATATATATATAAAGATATATATATATGCACACATTTTATATATATACATATTTTAGTTTTTGGTTTCTATGTATATGTAGTCATACAAATACATATATGTTTCTATATATATATAGTTATATATATATACATACATAGTTTTAAGTTTTCATGCTTATAAATATAAGATTACATATTTATTATTGTGTTTTGGTTTAACTATATAGACATAAAACAAATTTACATTCATATATATAATCATATGTTTCATGCTCTATTTTGTTTAAGAATATATTGCATAGAATATGCAATTTTGAGAAAATATTGTTTTCTTGGTTTATGGACTTAACAATAATCATATACATCTTTTAGTAAGCCTACAAAATAATTTTGTAATGTTTTAAAGCATGGTTAAGCTAAAATGTTAAAACTCATGTGTTCACATTTTCATGTTTTTGACTATTTTGCAAAATAATGATATTTCTCATTTGGAAGGTTCTTTTTGAAAACCAGTTTTTGTAGCATGTTTATTATCATGTCTACAATCATCTTCCAAAGTTTTATAATTTTTGGAATTTATTTGATATTTTTAAACATGGTTTAAAGTTGAGTTTATCTGTGCATTTCAGATCTGTGCACGTTTAGTCGACTCATTAGTCGACTCATAAGTCGACTCACGAAGTGCAGCAGAGTTGTGATTTTTCTTCTGCTGAGTCGACTCATATAAGTTGACTCATTAGTCGACTCATAAGTTAACTCATGAGTTGACTCATAAATCGACTTATCAAAGAGCCGTTGCACAATAACGGCTAGTTTCCAGATTTGTTTATTTTAATGTTTTTATGAGATTTTGTTGGATTCTTGGGCTGGTTTCTTCAAGCCTATATATACCCATTTACATTAACTATTTTAATCAACTAAGAGAATGTTTTAAGAAAGATTAACAAGGGTTTAAAGTTTGTTTAAGTTTGTTTGAAGGTGTTTAAGCCTTGTTTAAGAGTTTCGTTTATGAAGATAATTTCACAAAGGCTTGAGGAGATAATCTTTGGTGTTTGAGCTTCAAATCATCTTCTCTCTCACTCTTGTCATTTATTGGAGAAGTTTTCTATATTCAATCTAGCTTTACATTTTATTATTTGATTATCATTTTATTAAGCTAGTGTTTATATTGAGTTTAGTTAATTTTATTTATTTCTTTGTACACACACAACCATTGAGCTTATTGTATTTTCATACTTAGTATAATTTGGGTTGTGGGTTTTGTGTGACTTAGAGTGTGAGCTTACATTGTGTTCTCATCCATTTGGAGAATAAATTTATTTGTATTTGTGCCTAATTGTGAGGATCACTTTGTAATACACTTGTACACCGAGAGGAGTGTGTGGTGAGGATGGAGTCGATACCGAGAGGAGTGGCGTCGGTAGCCTAGTAAGAGGTGATAATTCCGAGCACTTGAGGGATTCGATACGTGAGTACCAACACTTGAGGTTGTAGCTTGTGTATGTACTTTGTTAGGATTTGTGAGAGTTGTCAGTTGACTTGATAACCAAGTGTGTAGAGTTTTCAGTTAGCTAGAAAATCGAGTATGTAGAGAAGTTCCGGCTTTCAAACCGGGTTATGTAGTGGATTCTCCTCGAGAGTGGGGAGCGGGGATGTAGGACGAAAGATCTGAACCTCGTGAACATATAGCGTGTTTGGTTTGCATTGGCGTACTTATAATTGTTCATCTTATAGCCTATTGCATCTTGTTTATTTTGTCCACTAGTTTGATTCACCCTTGTGATAGTTTAAATATATCCTTGCATATACCATATAGTATATCTCATTGCTAGGATATATCTTTAAATATATCCTTGCATATACCATATAGTATATCTCATTGCTAGGATATATCACCTTAGTTATATTGCTTATTCTTGCTCATATCACATTGTATATCTATCTTGCAAGAATAATTTGTTAATAAGTTTGAAATTGGCATAAAATCGGATTAGATTAGCATAAACCCTATTCACTCCCCCCTAGGGTTCTTTCATAGCGATCTTAGGGTCTAACTTTGGGTTTTGGGTTTGGTCGGTAAAAGATCCAATATGCTAAAAAACAGTAAATGTGAAACTGCTAGTCTATGTAGTCGACTATACTGTCATGTAGTCGACTACTCTGCAGTTCACTCAGAACTTGGGAAATGATTTGAACTTAGATTAGTCGATTACTCCTCCTATTAGTCGACTACTAAGATAACAACAAAATGTGATATATGCAATACTTGTGTATGTAGTCGACTACTAATTTAAGTAGTCGACTATAGGCTATCTAAAAATCACTACAGATAGTTGATCTCTATCAAACACCAATGATGGAAGTTGTAATTTGACGGCTTCAAGAAGACTACAATTTAAAGACTTTCACGTAGAGCGATTAAGATTACAATCTGATGACCTTCACAATAATCGATAAAAGCTCTGATCAATAGCCTTCACAATCAATAGCAAGAGTTACAACCTGACGACTCTCACATATTAAAGAGCTAAAGCAAAGATTACAAAACGACAATCTTTACAACGCTCTGACAAAAAGAGACTACAAATTGACGGTCTCCTCAAATCAAGATGCGGAAGTCCTCCCCGCGTTTCACTATCAAGACACGGAGGTCCTCCCCATGTACTAGCATCAAGAAGCACCGCATTCATAGTTGCTGATGCAGTGCAAACGCAGTTCACATTCAGCTCCAAACACTACAAACGTAGCTCAGATCCAACTGCCAACGTAGCTCATGTTTGGCTGCAAACGCAGCCTCCAAAACCTGCCAACGTAGCTTCCATTGGCTACCAAATATAGCTCTTAAATGCTGCCAACGTAGCTTCCAACAAGCTGCCAACACAGCTTCTAATAAGCTACCAACACAGCTTCCAGACGCTACAAACGCAGCTTCTAGACGCTACAAACAAGATACCAACGCAGCTTCCAGACGCTACAAACAAGCTGCCAACGAAGCTTCCAACAAGCTGCTAACACAGCTTCCAGATGCTACAATCAAGCTTCCAGACGCTGCGTCTAAGCTTCCTGATGCTGCGTTTGAAAGCAGAATTCATGCTAGAACGTAATTCTTACATTTGACTCATTTAAACACGAGCTGAACGATTTTAAAATCATTTCTCACGATCTGAGGGGATTATAACTCCACTCAGGAGTGATTTAAGGGACGGTTACATCCCATAAGCCCCATAAGGGAGTGATTTTAGGGGTGGTTACACCACCTAATCGCCTATAAATAGCTAAAAAATCAGCTTAGTTGAGATTTTTTGGGATCTTTTTGTGATCTTTAGATCTTTGGAGAATTTTCGGATCTAGAGATCAGCAAAAGGCTTATTCAATCATCCGATCTGGAAGCGTTCTTTAGCAACCGAGATCAATGAGCTTTCATCCTTGGCTTATTAACCGATTTTCGGTTCAAATCAACTCTTTTCAAGAGTTCAAACTCACTCTGAGTTATCAACTCGTTCAGAGTTTCAAACTTACCACGTAAGTCCTTCATAGTGTCAAACCGTGAGGAGAAGATACCATTCTAGTGAAGTGAAATGTCGGATCGTTAACGGAGAGCAAACTCGACGCGAGCATTCGAGGGAGGAACTCCATCGCCACCATGAAGAACTCAGCCTTAAACAAAGAGGAGAATTCAGATTAATTCTCTTCTCTTTTGTAATCAGGAAACCAAATTGTAATTAAGATTGAGAGAGTTGTAAACATTCTTTTTCTAAGCAGTTAGAGAGAATAAAATCAAACATAGTTCTTTCATTTTCATTTCACAAATTTTCCACCAAACATTGACTATTAAGGATGTGTATGCATATGTATTAATTTTAAAAATTAATTTAAATATTCAATTGAACATATACCTAATTCTCTTCTTAATTTAACATAAATTTCTTCTTTTAATGGTTTTGTTAGTATATCTGCAATGTGTTTATCAGTAGATATAAATTCTAATGAAATATCACCTTTAAGCACATGATCACGTAAGAAATAATGTCTAATGTCAATATGTTTTGTACGTGAATGTTGAATAGGATTTTTAGATAAATTAATGGCACTAGAATTTTCACACATTATAGAGGATGTGGGACAAACTATACCATAATCAGATAATGTTTGTTTCATCCATAAAACTTGTGCACATGCAAAACTTGCAGTAATATATTCTGGTTCAGTTGTTGATAATGATACTAAATTTTTCTTTTTACTAAACCAAGATAGAAGTGATTATCCTAAGAAATGATATTAAATTTTTCTTTTTACCATAATCAGATAAATTTTGTTTCATCCACTTGTACTTTTTCTATCAAATTTGCATCCGGCAAAATCAGCATCACTATATGATATTAAATCAAATGTGCTATTCTTTGGATAAACTAAACTAAAATTTGTAGTATCTTTAAGATATCTAAAATTTCTTTTTACTGCTTTAAGGTATGACTCTTTAGGATTAGATTGAAATCTTGCACATAAACAAACACTAAACATAATATCGGGTCTACTAGCTGTAATGTAAAGAAGTGATCCAATCATACCTCGATAAACCTTTTGATCAACATTATTACCAATTTCAACTTTGTCAAGTGATGTAGTTGTACTCATTGGTGTTGGTTTGCTAGTAGTGTTGTCCAATCCAAAGCGTTTGACTAATTCTTTAACATATTTGCTGTGGTTAATGAAAATTCCTTCATTTAATTGTTCGATTTGAAGTCCAAGGAAGAAGTTGAGTTCACCTATGTGACTCATTTTAAATTTATCCTGCATTGTCTTAGCAAACTCTTGACAAAGATCATTATTAGTAGATCCAAGTATAATATCATCTACATATATTTGAATTAATAATATATCTTTATTTATTTTCTTAATAAATAGTGTAGAATCAACTTTCCCATTTCAAATCTAGAAGTTAAAAGAAAGTTTTGTAGTCTATCATACCAAGCACATGGTGCTTGCTTAAGACCATATAAAGCTTTCTTAAGTTTGAAAATATAGTTTGAAAAACTTTCATGTTCAAATCCGGGAGGTTGTTCTACAAAAACTTATTCTTTAATAAAAATCATTTAAAAATACGCTTTTAACATCCATTTGATATAGTTTAAAATCCATAAAACATGCAAATACAAGTAAAATTCTTATAGATTCTAAATGAGCAACCGGTGCATAGGTTTCATCATAATCAATACCTTCTTCTTGATTATAACATTGTGCAACCAATCTGGCTTTGTTTCTAATAATTTATCCAGATTCATCCAATTTATTTCGAAATATCCATTTAGTTCCTATAATGGATTTATCTTGAGGTCTAGGTACAAGATCCCAAACATAATTTCTTGTAAATTTATTGACTTCCTCTTGCATAGTAATTATCCAAAAATCATCATTACATGCTTCTTTTATATTTTTAGGTTCTATTGTTGAAATAAATGCATCATGTGTAAATAAGTTTAATTGTGATCTAGTTTGTACACGACAAGAAAACTCACCTATGATCAAATCACGTGGATGATTTCTAACTTCTACATCTGCTTTAGGTAAAACATTAGTATCATTAGTATTATCATCAACAATAGGAGGTGATTGATTAACAAAATCATAAAACATTAGTATCATTAGTATTATCATCAACAATAGGAGGTGATTGATTAACAAAATCATCATCATCATGATTATTATCATTATTATTAGAATTTTTGATTAACAAAATCATCATCATCATGATTATTATCATTATTATTAGAATTTGAATTAGATTCATCAAACGAAACATGCAAGGATTCTTCTATTGTAGAAGTCTTTTTATTAAAATTTTTATAAGCTTTACTATGCATAGAATAACCTACAAAAATACCTTCATCTGATTTAGAATCAAATTTGTCTGAGTTTTCTTTTGTATTTAATATATAGCATTTACATACAAATACTTTAAAATAAGAAACTTTAGGAATACAATTGTAAAATAATTCAAAACTTGTTTTATTTAAAATAAGTCTTAATAAAATTCTATTTTAAACATAACATGCAATATTAATTGATTCTGCCTAAAAATATTTTGGTAGATTAGACTTAACTAACATTGTTCTAGCATATTCTTGTAAAGTTCTATTTTTCCTTTCAACAACTCTATTTTGTTATGGAGTATAAGAAAATGAAAATTTATGTGAAATATCATTTCTATTACAAAAATAAAAAAATAATTCATTTTTAAATTCACCACCATGATCACTTCTAATAGTGATAATAATAGTGGATTTTTGATTTTGTATCTTTTTACAAAATGTAGAAAACTCATCAAAAGCATCATTCTTATGTTTTAAAAACATAACCCATGTATATCTTGAATAATCATCAATATTTACAAATGTATATGTACTTCCATTTAAAGATGCAATTCTTGAAGGACCAAATAGATCCATATGTAATAATTCTCATAAAGTTCTATTTTGAACATAACATGCAATATTAATTGCTTCTACCTAAAAATATTTTGGTAGATTAGACTTAACTAACATTGTTCTAGCATATTCTTGTAAAGTTCTATTTTTCCTTTCAACAACTCTATTTTGTTATGGAGTGTAAGAAAATGAAAATTCATGTGAAATATCATTTCTATTACAAAAATAAAAAAATAATTCATTTTCAAATGCACCACCATGATCACTTCTAATAGTGATAATAATAGTGGATTTTTGATTTTGTATCTTTTTACAAAATGTAGAAAACTCATCAAAAGAATCGTTCTTATATTTTAAAAACATAACCCATGTATATCTTGAATAATCATCAATATTTACAAATGCATATCTACTTCCATTTAAAGATGCAATTCTAAAATGACCAAATAGATCCATATGTAATATTTAGGATACCAAGTCCACTTGGAATTTGATTTCCCTTTGTTAACATAAATATAATTATTTGAATTGTATATGTTTTTCTTAAAATTTGAAATATAAATATTTCTTTCATGCATACTAACATTTTTAGGCACACAAATGAATATAGATAAAGCATGATTATTTTAAGCATGAATAATCCTTGTTGATTATTTTAAGCATGAATAATCCTTGTTAATGGTGCATGGAATTTTCTAACATTGTTATTCATAGAAGATGATGCATGATTTGTACTAAAAACACTTTCATACTTCTTATTAACATATCCTAAACCAAATTTTTGAGTAGAAGAATTTTGAAAAGATAACAAATTATTCAAGTCTTCTTTTCATTTATTAAACTTGTTTACATTTAAGAATAACTCTTCATATTTAAGTTTAAGTGAAACCATACTCTTATCTAAATCTAAAATTTTATGTTTCATAATGTTACATTCAGATTTAAGATAGACATTATTTTTAGTTAAAAATCTATTTTCATAAAATAATTTGTCACTTAATTTGTGAAGAATTTGAAGAAACTAATTCTAAGTTCAATCTATTATTTTTATTTTTTAATATCTTATAATTAGCATTTAAATCCTTAAACTTAATATAAAGTTCATTAAAAGCATCTAAATGTGAGCAGATTCTTCTCTTTCTTCTTCTTCTTCGGAAGAGGATGAATCATCGCTATCATCCCAGGTCACCGTCATAGCCTTCTTCTTCTTCTTCTTGAAGTTGTTAGAGGTGTTAGAATTTGTGGACATTGACTTTGACTTGAGTAGTGAACAATCCTTCTTTATGTGATCTGACTTATTACAATTGAAACACAAAGAAGAGTCATTAATATTCTTAAATATATTTGATTTGAACTTACCTTTCTTAAGAAATCGTTTGAATTTCTTAGTAATCATTACAATATCCTCATCATCTTCATCAAATTTATCGGTGTCAGAGGATGCATTGAAGGCAAATAAAATTTTCTTCTTTGGTTCGTCATCCTTCTTTCTATCTTCAATTTGAACTTCTTATGCCATCAAATTTCCAAAAATATTTTCTACGGTGAGAGTTGAATGATCGTTGGCTTCTTCAATCACCGTAGTCTTCTTCTCTTATTCCGGAATTAGTGCTCTTAGGATTTTTCTTACCATCTCAACTTGAGTATATTATTTGCCAAGTCTAACCAAGGAGTTAGTAATATTTGTAAAGCTTGTGAATATCTCTGTGATAGATTCATTCTCTTTCATCATAAATAGTTCAAACCTGTGAACAAGAATAAATTTTTTTTTTAACTTTGTTAGTTCCTTCATGTGTTATCTTAAGAGTGTGTCAAATTTGATGTGCTGATGTAGAGGTAGACACTCGATTGAATTCGTTCCTGTCCAAGGCACAAAATAGTGCATTCATCGCCTTAGAGTTCAGATTTACATTTGTCCTTTGAACAACCGTCCAATCGGTGTAAGGAGTGGTAGGTTTTGTAAATTTCATCTCTACAATGTTCCATAGATCATAGCCAAGAGAATGGAGGTAGATCTTAATCCGACACTTCCAATTTGTAGTTTGTAACGTCAAAGAGAGATAGTCGTTGAGTGGAATGTCCCTCTTTGAATTATGATGTATTTGTTGTACTTGATGATGTTATCCTTCACCTTGCTCTGATACCAAGTATAGGATCTGATCTAATACACACTAAAATACTAGAGGGTGGGTAAATAATATTCTTTTAAAATTTATGCAAAGTAGATTATAAATTATAAGAAAGATAGCAACAATCACAGAAAATCATAATCACAAACATAAGTTTTTATACTGGTTCCATCTTCTCGGTATACATCTAGTTCCCAAGCAAATCCCACTTGAGAGTACCATTATGATTTTGAAAACTATTATAAAATTAAAAAGCAAACCTAACCAATTTGCAAGACTATGCAAATTACACACAATCTCTTCACCAAGAGATCACAACTCTCACACCCGAGAGAACTTTCCTTGAATCAATAACATAATTCCTATAAGCCTTGAATGTGTAGTGATGTATAGCAGTGGCTTTAGGAACTTTTTAATCTCTAAAAAATACCTTAATACTTTGTATATTGGATGAAGATCAAAGGCTATTTTAGAATTTACTTTTCTCAACACTTAGGCAAAAATTTGAATTTTAGAACACTTGAGAATGCACAAATATTAAAGGTTATAGATAGGAATCAATGGTGTAAATTTCTGAACTTAATACCTATTTAAAGCCCTTGAAAAGGAAATTTTTTAAAGCCAATTAACGGATCAAAAACGGCTATAAACAGTCATAATTTCAAACATGAAATGTTAGAAAAACTGTCTCTATAGTCGACTATAACTCCTAGTAGTCGACTACACTGAGTTCAAACAGACTCTATGAAGTCAGAATTTTTCTTAGAGTCGACTACTCTGGTCATTAGTCGACTACACTGTAAACACAATAAGTCTAGAATTCAGATTCAAATCTTAGTAGTCGACTATATTGTCTAGTAGTCGACTACATTGTAATTTGACAGAAACTTAAAAATTGAATTAACTTTAGTAGTCGACTAGATATAGTAATTAGTCGACTACACTGTATTTTTACAGAAACTTGAAAATCTGTCTAAGTCTTAAGTAGTCGACTACACTGTATATTAGTCGACTACACTGTTATTTGACAGAAACTTGAAATTATATCTAAGGCATGAGTAGTTGACTGCTATTGTCAATAGTCGACTACACTGTCAAATGACTGAAACTTAATATTTTGATCAGTATGCATGTAGTCGACTACAAATCTTATTGGTCGACTACTAAGGGGTAAACATGATATGAAAAAAGTATTTTGAGACTCATTCTCTAACTATAAACTCTAATGGTAAACATAAGGGATTTTTATTGTTAACCAACGCACTAAACATGTATTAGTGTGTTCTAAACACTATGTGTGTGTATGTGTTGTGAGTGATCAAGTCTTGTACAATACTTGTAAGTAAAGAAAATGTAAAATTTATATTACATATGTTTAAGCACTTCATCTTCTTTACTTCATATTGCCTTGAGCTCATCTTACACTTTTGTTCACATATCTTGAGCTTATTTGAAGTTGATATCTACATTGATATGTTAGTGCACAATAATACACATAGTGAATAAATTGTTATCATGAAAACTATATCTTTGGGATATGATATCCAACACTTATGAGCTAAAATTCTCGAAGGAATACTCCTTCAAGGAAGATGAGGTCCCCGGTATCTTCAAGTACCTATTGGAGAACAATAAGATCAAGCTACCCCTAATCACTGATCACAAGGGTGCCATGAAGACTACTGATCTACAATACTATGTATTCCACAAGGTAGTTCATCATCCCAATAAAACATGTTATGCCCTCAAAGATAAGATTAAAGACTTGACTGATGTTGGGATTATCATCGCAAAGCAACCCAAGGAGAAGAAGGTCAGTGCAAATATAGTGAGCATTATCTTCGGCTCTTTCCCCCTCACGTGGTTTCATCCAGAACCCATGACGAAAGTAGAGATGACGTTTATCAATGAAGATCCTCACGGGCAACATCAGAAAGGCCTAGTGCTACACACGGTCTCCAACGGCAAAATCCTTTGGGTTCATCTTGATCTACTTCAAGATGAGCAATGGACAAGGTCTTCTTCCAAAAAGAAATCCAAATCCAAGAGCAAAGGTAAATCTTGTTGCGCTACTATAGCGATTCTAGAAGAAAATGACAAAGAGATCCTTACCTTCCTACTTTCCGACGATGAGCATGAAGTTTTTGTTACTAGCGGAGAACCAGCCTTTTCCACTAGAAGTGGGAATGAGTATCGGTTCAACTATCCTAAGGTGGCTGATCAATCAGCTGAACAGGGGGTGGTTACAACCACTACAAAACCTTCTAAAGAAACTCCTCAACAACAGGAGCCTGCAGCTAAGCAGAAGCATAAAGACCTCCAGCACCAAGAGGTTCAGAGCCTGAAGCAATCTCGATTCAATCGTCCGATTTGGAGAAACAAACCGGTATATTTGAATGTTCCATACCGCTTTGATGTTATGGCCCAACTGGCTAACATCCCAATGAGGATAACTCTATATGAGGTATTGTGTCTATCTAAAGACACTCGCGAGGCTTTGCAAGAAGCTTTGGCCGATTCTGATGTGTTCTTCACTCAAATCAAGCTGATCCCTGAAGAACCGAAGTCGTCAACTCAACATTACAACCTCGTGGCCAAACAATTCCCGTGCATCACTTTCACCAAGGAGGACATGCAAGTAAGAAATTCAAAACATGATAGACCTTTGTATTTCACCGGATACATTAGCTTCAGTGTTATCAACCGGATCCAAGTTGATCCGGGTTTCACTGTCAGCATTATGACACTCTGATTGATGTATAATCTTAGAATTCTTGCTAGCAAGTTAGCATCCATAGGCACTATTATCTATGGATTTAACACCAGTGGATCTAGGCTATTGGGTAAAATCCGGGTGAAGTGCCAACTTAGAAATTTAAAATCGGAGGTAACGTTCTATGTGGTCAATGCAAAGACCTATTGTAACTTACTATTTGGTCGACCCTGGATCCATGGTAATGTTATAGTTCCCTCCACCCTTCATCAGTGTCTCAAATATATAGACGCTAATAGTAAGGTCAAGACGGTGGTCATGGATAAGCAACGATTTCAGGGGTTAGAAAATTATTTTACCGACTCCCTTCTTTACGGTGCTGAATTCGATACTGAACCATTGGCCCAAGGTATAGACAGTGGAGAAGAAGCTGATAGCGAAATTAGGCTTGATTATGATGGTGGTTTTGTATTGAATGATATTGTACCCTTTGTACTCAATCTTGACTGTGGAGAATCGTCAGACGGTAGTTATAATTGTCAACTTGCCAAAACTAAAATAAATAACGATTTAGAGTACTCGCTTTCTCTTAATAAGGTAATGAAGGGGTTATACGATAACCCTGACTTACACATGTTGCTCCATTCATCTTGCATGACAAAGAAGCATATACAAGACTCATTCAGGACGACCCTGATCATTCATGCTAAGAAAAAGGGTCAAAAGGAGATGATTTATGGTAAAAGGGAGATGTCTCCACTACCAGACCATTTTTGAGGGATAGTAGCGACGATGAAAAGACTGGTCCTTACTTGTCTAAATACAGTTCAAAAGTGCGTAGCTTCATGGAAAAATAGGGATATAATCTCACACTTGGGGAAGGACTTTGCTTCGGTTGAGGTCCTCGAGTTCCGACTAAGGCTTCTTATGTACCAAAGGGGAAACCTAATAATTACTACGCGTACAGAAGAAGTCTAGGCTATGTCCCTTCATCTGAAGACGAATGCTGCTGACAAGTCATTAACCAGTTAGCGAATAAAGATAGGTACTCATCTGACTCTTCAAATTAAGACTCTGACGTCATCAATGGAGAGATGTTCAAAGGGCTGATGTTGAACATGGTCACAGTCAATCCCATACAATAGGGAAATGATGATCAGTTACCGAAAACTTAGGAAGACCAATGGATCCACCACCTAAACATCCAACATGGTGACTGGTTTGAACAAAGAGAACCTCCCACTAAGGATAAAGTGATCCAGGTAAACATGGGCGACGAAGCCAACCCGAAACTAATTTTCGTCCGTGATAGCCTTCCACCAGATGAGAAAGAAGAATTGGTTGCTCTCATTAGGGAGTATATCGATGTTTTCGCTTGGAACTATGAAGACATGTCATATTTACAAGAAACCCCTCATAATCAATTTTTAGCCGAAATACCCAAAATATCCTTCATGATAAAAGCTCAATGATAGCCATGAGGTCATCAAAATTTTGGCCATGGTCGAAAGGGGGGAAACCATCACTCTCAATTACATAGTTTAGCCAAAACACCCAAAACACCCCTCATCCTCACTCAAAATTTTGCCCATGTTCAAACCCTTCAAACCCAAGTTTCAAATTTCCTTTTCATGCCCAAATTTTGGCCATGAGTTCAAACCCACAATCAAGTTTCAATCTTTCCCACAAAACTCATGAACTCACAAGATTAAAGTTCTAATCTTTGCATGAAAACCCATGTACTCTTGAATCAAGATCAAGCAAACAAAATAGAAATTATGGAGAGAAGCTTACCCAATTCAAGAGCTTAAATCCTATGCCAAAAGCCTAAGTTTTGAAGTTGAGAACTCACAAAGAACCCTAAGCTTAAAAATTTTTTTGGCCAAATAGAGGGGATGATTTCTGAAATTTTTGAGGGGTTTTAAAGTGTAAAAGTTTGAGGGATTCAGAGTCCTTAAAGGGAGAAGTTTGGGTTTGGGAGTGATGAGTTTGGAGGAGTTCTAAAAGAAAAAAGTTGAGGAAGACAAAGAGAACAAGAGGGAGTTTAAATTTTTTTTTGGGGGGGGGGACACAAAAGGACCATTGTACAAAACCCTCTTCTTTTCTCTCTCCTAGGGCCAGCCACCCTCTCTCTCCTCTATCTCATTTCCTCTCTCCTCTCATACTCTCTCTCTCTCTCTCCGCTTAGAACCAAGACACAATGTGTGTCTCGGCCCTAGGCCGAGACACAAGGGGTGTCTCGGCCCATGGCCGAGACACCAATGGTGTCTGGCTGACACACTAATGGTGTCTCACACCTAGGGTGAGACACCAACAGTGTCTTGGGCCTAAAATAGGGTCCCGGGTATTCTACAATGTTGTTTTTCATTCGTATTCACCCGTTATTAGATGTTTTTAGCCCATTTCACTATATTTGAAGTTCGTGTTCGCACTCCAATGAGTATATAAGTCTAAACTGCATGTCCTTGAACCTCCAACAGGTACATTAGGTTAAAATAATTCCCGAAACTCCCAGGAATATATGAGTATAAACTAGTTCTCCCCGTTCCAACACCTTAAGAGCTTAAACTGTGTAGACTCCAGTTAACGTACGAGTATAAACTGTGTTCACGTCGGTCATGAGTCAACACCAGTCAACGCATTATGATAAAAGTCAACACCGGTCAACGCGTAGTCATGAGTCAATGTTGGCCAACGTGTTGCGATGAAAGTCAACACCACTCAATGTGTTGCGATAAATGTCAACGTCGATTAACGCGTAGCCATGAGTCAACAACGGTCAACACGTTGTGATAAAAGTTAGCGCCAATCAACGCGTAGCCATGAGTCAATACCGGTCAACATGTTGTGATGAAAGTCAACGTCATTCAACACATAGCCATGAGTCAACATCGATCAACGTGTAGCCATGAGTCAATGCAGGCCCACACTAGTCAATGCATTGACAATTTTCACCGAAACAATGCTCAAATCAATTCTTGATCAAAGGATAATTCTGGGATTTCAATCATGATTTAGATATGAATCACCGACAAAGATAATTAGTTCAACGTCGATTCAACAACATGAGCTATAATTTGGAAATCAACACGCCAGCTTCAGTTTAAGATTTCAACAACGGTCAAACGATAAACGTAGTACCGGAAGAATTTTAGCTATCCAACAACATATTGAAAAGACTAAAAGTTAAAGAAGTCAATGAATTCAAGGCTGGACATATCATATTCAAAGTATTTTAGGCTCCTTTATAAAAGAATGTGACTGAAATACTTTAGAGGGAGCATCTATAGGCGTCAAAAATTACCTATAGGTTCCCACAAGCAGATCGAGATGGAGAAAAGATGATGAACGTTATTATCCAAGTCAATAAGCATTATTTGATACTATAAGGAATCTAACAAGTGAATGAAGTGAGTTGACGAACATACAAGTTAACGGGACAACAAAATAGTGAAGAAACGACTCGATCTGAAGTCTCGTTTCTACGACGAAAGGCTAAATGCCACTCATGTCTCATTTACTCCATGTGTGTTTTGCCCTGGGGAAGTTATAGATCTTTTCGCTAGTTTTCCAAACCATCTTGAATAACATCATTCTAAGATCGGACGGGAGAATTAGAGATGAAACAATCGAAATGAACGAAACGACATCTAGGCCAACGGGCAAGACACCACTGGTGTCTTGGCCAAGGCCGAGACACTAATGGTGTCTCACACCTAGAAAACCTATTTTTACCCATATAACCTCCCAAAAACCTATTTTTCGATAAGATTTTAGGATTCCTTCAGTCCAGAGCCTCTCCAACAGATTGGAGGCTATCATTGAATGTGATTAAGTGATTACAACTGAGGATAAGATCAAATCGTTTATTCTTATCCAAAAACAGAGCTTCTTAAGCCTATAAATACAGCCCTAGGGCCTTTATTCACGAGGTCAGGAATTTCGGAGTAACGACGAAGCCCTATCGAATTAGAGAGTGAACAACATGAATTTTAGCAAGGAGGAAGCAAGTTCTTGGTGAGTTCTTCGACAAAAGGAGGAGAGTTCGATAGATCTGAACCACTTAAACCTCGTTCATCCACTTCCCTTGAGATCGCATCGTTGCTGTCGAGAAGAGTGTTTATCTCACCGTTGCTAAAATATTCACTTTAATTTCTTATCTCCTTTGCAAGGTAACGAAATCAATCGGATCTGATTATTTGGTGATCCACGGATAAACCCCGACACCGGCAAAGATCCCATGCAAACAGAAGACCGATAAACAATCTCTCTTTGTGTGTTTTTAAGAAAGTTGTAATCTTTTAATCTTTTTTGTGTGGAGATATCTTATAAAAAGATTCTTCTTTTGAATTCGTTGTAAACACCTGAAGTTGTTATGAATTCCTCAAAGAAATCAACTTTTGACGTGAACACCTAACTCGAGCTTATCCTCACTGACATCGTGTCAACATCATATTTAATGCATGTCAGGCGCATCATGCCTCCGGCCACGATAGTCTTCATGACTCATAGGACCATGTGGGCCCTGCCACGCTGCCAGTCACTTTCTATTTAATGCTGAAGTGATCTTTCCTCCAGTCGCTAGCAGATACCTGTAAAGCAGAGGCTAACTCAGTTGCCAGACTACACTTCGCTATCGTCCTCCTCTACTCTTGGCTGAAGTGAACAATTTGCCCATACCACTTTAGTATAAATAGAGGTACTATTCCTACTTGAAGCTTCTCTAGAAAAAAAATCATTTCCTAGGGACTTTGATCCAAATTCTAAGAATGAACAAATCAATCTGCACATGTATAAGAATTTCCATAGTTCTTATTTAACCCACTTAAGTTTATCAGCTTACTTGATCATTAGAGGTATTACACGAGAACCAACCCCTGCCCTCTCACGAGTTTCTATACGTGTAGATTTTTCGGATAACCAACTCAAAAACATGATATAAAGTCAGGGAAGAAAACAGCCCTCTTCTCCAATCCTCAGCAAACTCATCCAAACACGGACATAACTGACTATGTGATCACTAGTACATCAACACTAGTTAGTTTTATGCTCAAGTTAATCTTTTATGATAAATCTAAATAAATTTCTTAAGAAATAAATTTTCAAAGTAGGATACTTTACTATAGTCCAAATCAGGCTTTTAATTTAAATAATGAATTTTTTGCATACTTAACTTATAGTAGAAAATAATTTTTCAAATTATATAATATAATATATAATATATTATATAATATATATATATATATATATATATATATATATAATATATATATATATATATATATATATATATATATATATATAATGTACAAAGTATAACAAAAAGATGACTATCAAAAATGGGGCACCAATAGAAATTTTATTATGCTCTAAGATGGTTCTATCTTACTAAGGCTAAGTTGACTAAGTAATTAAGCCTGAGGAGTATTTCAATACTTAATGACTTATAACCAAATAATTTGGGATTCATTGGTCCAAAACTAATTAAATGGTCACTTAGAAAGTTTGATAAAGTATAACAAAATCACCAAGAAATAAAGAGTGTAAAAAATACTAGTAACACATACACACACACACACACACACACACACACACACATAGTTATATTTGTATATGTGTTCTTAAAAAATAAATTGATCAAGACATTTGAAAGTTGTTTAAAATAAAAAGTTAGCACATTCTTTTTAAAACTTTTAATTACATTTCTAAGTTAGACTTGGTTTTATATAACTATAATGAAAAGATTTTATAAGAGATTTAATTTGAAGTTATGCATAATTTTTTTAGTAAAAACTAGCTTCAATTAGATTGTTTTAATATATCTGGTGAATTAGTCATACATTAACTTCTTCAAATTGTCAAGTTGACAAAAGTTTATGCGTAAATTCACTACAAACCATCACAAGACTACAGCTCATCCTCTAGGTTAACCTAAGGGTTTAAATACTTGTTGTATGTGGTAAATATAACCGTGATTCCTGTGAAAGTAATTTAGGATTTTTATTTATTTATTTTTTATTTTCTTTCTTCATTAGAAGGCTAGCAAAAGTTTAGATGTGAGGGTATCTAATCACCATATTTTATTACACTTTTATATGCTTGGTAACTATTTTATTTGCATAAATATATCTGTAATAACGTATGTTTCTCTTAAATTGCAAAAAAAATAAGAATTGATGAATAAGAGCCCAAAAGAATCAAATTCCCTCATTTTCTACCACTTATTGAAGCCAAATATCAAGGCAAGAGGAGGTCGACAAAAGCCTAAAAAATCAAGAAAAATTTGAATCAATAAGTCAACTAGGAAATCAATTTTGTTAAGAACCAATTGGTTTGCTAATCGATTGGCCAATTTATCAACCAATCGATTGGCCAATCGATTAGTTTATAACATGAACAGTGAATGACTAAGATTTATTTCTTCGAGTCTTAAGGGTGAGTGGTTTGAGTGGTTTGAACCAATTGGTTTGCTAATCGATTGGCCAATTTATCAACCAATCGATTGTCCAATGGCTCTTGTTGATTGGTATATGCTATAAATAGGGGCAAAGGGTGAGTGGTTTGAGTGTAAAGTTTTTTATAAAGACTCTGTTTAGAGAAGAATATTACTTTTAATTGAGAAGACCTTCCAAAATTATAAACTTTATTTCGAACTAATCAAAAAAATCCTGCACCTTTTAAATTTTCTTTTCTTCTTCTTTGTTGATGGAGATGAAGATGAAAATATACTTTCAAGGGGCCACACCCTTGCAATGTAAATTTTTATATTTCTCTTTTTTTCTTATTTTAAAAATTTATGGTTTAAGATTTTCTTTTCTCTTAATTTTTGTGTTGGTAGATTAGATTTAATTCTTGTCTTATAGTGTAGAAATACTTTCATGCTCTTTTATTTTTATTATTTATATTCATCTTTATAGAATTTATTGTTCTTGCATTTTTTTGTAGTATAGATTTATTTTTATGCTCTTTTAATTTTGTTTAAAAGATTTCTTTTATTCTCATAGTTTAGATTTTTATTTTTCTTATTTTTGCAGTTACTTTTTGTTTTTATTCTCTTCTTTTAAGTGTCTCTAGTCTAGATTTTATTTCTTTGTTTATATTTTTGAAAATATGTAGAAACTCTAGATTTGTATGAAACTGATTTGATTTGTTTTATGATTTATGGATTGCTCTCTTCTACTCAGCATAATCATGTTTAGAATAGTCAACTAGAAAACTAATTGATAAAAGAAGAATTTGATAATCTGGACTAATCTTGAGTGATTTGATAGTTTATGCTCATGAATTTTTAGAATTACTATCTAGTTCTTATTCTTTTTATGAATGAAATTTTACTTAGATAATAATTTGATATGTTATACTTTCTTTAAGTGGTTTGATAGTCTACGCTTAGTAAATCTAAAAGAAAATATGGAAAAAAAGATAGTAGTTTAAAAATCCTAAATAAGGTTGAGTAGTGGACTTAATTCTAGATTCCTATTTTCTCTCTTGATTTCTTTTATATTTTACTTATTTTGATTTGTCCTCTTTTTGGTTAATTTTTCTAGTCTTGATTTTTTATTTTCTATTTTCTTTATTTTTTTCACCTTGTTATTCTTTATTTTCTTTTATTTGTCCACTCTCTTTCTCCCTTTTTGTTTTAATTTTTTTATGAGTAAATAATCTCACATTCTTTATAAATTTTCACTTTTGCTCTTATTTCTTCATACACAAATATAGGATCTAACATAGAATATTTCCTACACACCTTCCTCATTCACTCGCACTTGTAATCTCGACATTATTTTCACATCACATCACAAACCCTAGAAATTCTCTCTTCAAGTTCTCTCCAAACTCTCTCTCTTTTCAAACCCTAGAACTCTCCTCAAATATTATCTCTCTCAATCTTGTATATCCTCTAAAAAATTAGAAAAGAGATAACCAACTCATAGAAGAAGTTGCAGGTGAAAGTGATTTGTGAATGGTTGTGATTAGCTCTCTAAATCTGCCAAACACCATCCTCACCATTGATGGTTCCCTGACCACCATCGATGGATGCTTGTAGCTCATCAATGGTTTAATTTTGAGTTTTTAGAAATCTGTAATTAGTTGCTATACATCATCGATGAGGTGTGGTGACCATCGATGGTCCACTATGGACCATTGATGGTTTGAAATAAACTTTCTTGAATTTTTCTATTGCTTACTGTACTCATCGATGAACCTTGACCATAGATGGTTCATTATAAACCATCAATGGTTCCATAGCTAAAATCAGTTTATATGCTAATTTTCACATCATTTCACCTCATAACCTATGCATACCTATTTCTTCCTATATTAAATCATCTCAAATAAGTATTAGTATGAAATGAGAGTTTGTTATTACTCAAACAAGAGCTATTATGCTACCTACATTCTAATAATCACTGCCTTTTAATAAATAACAAATTTAAAACCTAAAATACCAAAATACATGCATAAATGAGATAAATAAACAGCAATACTGAACACAAATACACTTTCATGTAGAATGAAAAGATGCAATTCTCCCCCTACATTCATACATTCAAGAAAAATGCAAACATACATAGGCATTGTAACAACATCCCCTAAAATAATGCATCAAGTTTTTCAAAAATTTTCATTACGAATCAAAACATGAATCCACTTGGAAAATACTTATTTCAAAAACTCCACCCATGCAAAGAAATTTTTAAAATTTTAAATTTCGCAACAAATCTTCTCGTGTTTCACTATTATCAAAAGAAATGGTCGTAGCTGATTGCATATCTACAGTAGCATCTCTTCCAGCAGGAGATTCCATATCAGCATCAATACCAAATATGCCCTCACCAACCACTTCCTCTAAGCATGCTTCATCTAAGCCATTAGCACCTAAGCCTATAACTCCTTCGCCAAAAGTACTGTGGTCTCTGCATATCATATGTATATCCTCAAAATCCTCAAACAATTTATCCTTGAGATTTGGAGAATTTGGACAAGCCTACAATATTATATATGAAAATAATTAATATTATGTTCAAGTTAATATATATGAAATAACATGACATAAACCAACCCATAAAATGTCATTCCACACATCGTCGGGACAAGTAAATTTTTGCGTGATAGAGTCCCAACCAAATTTAGATTTATTCTTCATCAAGATCTCCACAGGTGCAATCTTTCTCTTCTATTGCTTTATCTTGTTCATTACATGATTATATCTAAAATATTTTCCAAAATTTTCAATTAGAGGGGTATCACATTCCTCATAATCACATGCTTTTTAAAACTAACATTTGCTTGCTTATTCACATTCTTGACTTCCCCCACCAACAGTCTAAGCAATTCCTTAGCCTCTGCTTCAGTCTACGTCATATAATCCACCATTGCTCTTTTTTGTCCCTCACTTCCTAGACATTGAGATATTTCTTCTTGATCCTGACTTTGTGATCTTATGTCCATCTTATAACAAATATGAAAACAACCTTTTCAAAATTCTAAATATAAAATTAAATTAAAATATACATGCATCTGATATAAAAAACATACACATATAATAATAATAATAATATGAAAATAACATGCATTAGTAATATGAGTTTACAATTATATACTTTACATATAATTAGCTAATCAGCCTAAATTCTTTTTACCTATAGACCCTAAATTCTATTTCATTCATGAAATACACCTGTTTCTAGGAAAAGATTTTTTTTTTCTTATAAATCTAAACTTTTACATCTTTTACTATTAAAACAATATATTTCAAAAACCATTCTCGAACATCAAATACTCCACTCAAAGTTCTACCCCATTTTATTTTTAAGCCCTCAAACTTCTTACGAAAGGTTTTTTTACTAACATACCCAATGTTTTTCTTTTACCCCAATGTTCATATATTATTTTCTTCTATTTTTCAATTCAGACTTTGTGTTTGTTTCTTGTTTCTAAGAATGGTTACAGTGAAGGCTAAGTGATGGGGCGTGTCACCAGTGAACTTATGCTCTTTTCTCTTTTGATTATTATTTTAAGATTTAAAACAAATTAAGTAGTTATACAAATTTCCCAGACTCTCTTAATGATATGTAATAAGCGACGTCAAAGGCCTCTCCTTATGCATGTTTCGTAGGCGAGTTCATAAATTGTATATAATCTATCTACTTGCTTATTAGAGAGCTATTTATATATATGTTTTTTGGTCAATGAATTTTTTTTATTTATTTTCCAAATTTGAAGTTGTGAAGTACATCAAAGTTTACCAGAAGCTAAGCTTGGGAATCAACTAATACTGGGAACAACTCAACAAGCTTACATTTTCTCGATTCTTTCTCTTATATGTTCAAGAATTGTTTTATTAAGAACTTTTAAAAGGATAGACATCTTCAATTCTCTAAATACCTGATCAGGCTCACAGACTTTTTGTTAAAAAATCCTCAGATTCCTCTCCTTCCATATCTAGTACATTGACACCGACAAAGCCATTCTTTTTAATTTCTTCATGTAACCAAATATCTTCAGATTTGTGCTATAGTAGGTTATTATTTGATTCCATCTGCAAGTCCTCCAAGCAAAATGTAACCAATCCATCACTTTGTTCCAAACATAAGCAGAGTATCGACATTCAAAGAACAGGTGTTTGCAAGTTTCCAAAAGACGATTTGAGTTTGAACATAGGACACATTGATTTGTGTCCAATATTACCATACAGCATAATCTATCTTGGGTCAAAGTTTGGAGAGGATTACTAACCATAAAATTACTGAGTGTTTTGGATAGTGCAGACCTCCCCAATTGTATCCGACCAAGCTACAAAAGTTGTTTGTTGAGTTAATGCTTTGTATACAGATAAAATCTAAAATTTTCCATTTATTTATCAGCAATTGATTGTTCTTTGCAGATTATCCATACTTCTAAATCTTCTTAAAGTCATATGTCTCACCCTGAGCAACTGTCTCCACATCCATGAATCATTTCCTTTTGGTTGAACCTACCAAATGTATGAATGGTGTAAGTAGTTACCATGCACCCATTTAATCCATAACAAATTTATTTTGATGTGTATCATCCACAATAATTTGATAGCAGCTACATAGTTCCAATTCTTTGCTAAGAATAAACCCAAACCTCCTAGCTTTTTATATTTGCAGATATCAACCCAGGATACTAAACGAACTTTGTGACCCCATAAGAAAGCAGAGCATAGCTTATCTATTTTTTCCAGCACTTTGATAGGCAAAATATAGTTGCTTGTCTAGTAAATTTTAATCCCCAAAATAATCGACTTGATTAATTGTATCCTCCCAGCATATGACAAATTCCTCTTGCGTTGCCATCCTTGAAACTGTTCAGAGATTCTCGTAATTAGGGGTGAGCAATCCAGGTAAGAGAGCCTCTTAGAGATCAATGGCATTCCCAAGTAGCGCACTGGCAATGAACCCTCTGAGTAGTTTAAATATGAGCAAATTTGAGTCTTTAAGTTGTCTTCAATCCCACATAAGTATATAGAACATTTGTTTGAATTTGCCTCCAAACCTGAAACTCGACTGAACTCTTAAAGACAATTGTTCAATCTAATTATTGAGCTCATGTCTGCTCTACTAAACAAGAGTAATTCATCAACAAAAATCAAGTGAGTTATCTCCATTCTTGTAGATTTTTTATGGAATTTGAACAATCTATCAGTTTTGAGAGTTTTTAACTTTCTAGATAAGTACTCCATACCAAGCACAAACAGATAAGGGGATAGTGGATCACCTTGTCTCATTCCTCTTGCTCCCTCAAAATATCCATGTAAGGATCCATTAAGAGACAAAGAAAACTTTAGAGTAGTAATACATTCCATAATCAACATTATCATGTTATTAGGAAAACCCAAACCTATTAACATGGATCTAATGAATTTCCAGCTTATTGTGTTAAATGTCTTTCTCAAATCTATATTGAGAACAACCCTTGGTGAGATATGTCTACTTCCATAATACTTGATGAGCTCATGTTCAAGCAAAATGTTGCTTGAGATAAGCTTTCCTTTAATAAAAGCACTCTATGCATCATTGATCAAATATCCTATGATTTTCTAAATTTTAGCAGCCATTATCTTTGAAATAACTTTGTAGATACAATTGCAATAAGATATTGGTCTATAAACAGAGGGTGAACTGGGGTTGAGGACTTTAGGCACCAATGTAATAGATGTTGTATTGAAAGTTCCAAGGAGCTTACCCGAATGAAAGAATTCCTCCACAGCTTGAAATAGGTCATTTCCAATGACAGCCCAGGTAGCCTTGAAGAAAGATGCACTAAAACCATTTGGTCCTGGAGCTTTTTCATCAGACATTGTGTAGATAGCTTATTTAATCTCTTCTTTTTTCACAGGATATCCCAATATGTTTCTTTGGCTATTAGTGAGAACAGGGCCATTGGAAATTATAGCTGGATCGGGTTCTGAAGTATTTACTGTAGTGCCCAAAAGCCTCTCGTAGTAGGCAACAAGCTCAAATATGATCTCTGGCATATCAGTGATTCTGGCTCCATTCTCAGAATACAGAGACAACACTCTATTATGGTGTCTTCTAGCCTTCATGACTGAGTGAAAAAATTAAGAGCATTTATCACCATGCATAGCCCAGTTAATGATTGCTTTCTGCCTATAGAAGGATTCTTCACAATGTAACAATCTAGTATATTTATGTATACATTCCTTCTCCTTAGAGATCAGGTCTGGGTTAAAGAGATCAGCACTCAGCAGATTTTGAGTTTCTGTTAATTCCTCTTTGGCTCTTAATACATGTTCACTTATATTTAAGAAGTGTCTCTTGTTTAAATCCTTAAGTGCAGGTTTGAGGTTTTTAAGTTTAGAATATAGCTAGTAAATGTTATATCGTTGTATGTCTTGCTTCCAAATAGATTTGACAACAGATATGAAATCTGGGTGTTTTACCCACATTCTGAAGAATTTGAAAGTTTTTTTTACCCTGAAAATCCTCCTCCCCAATTGTTAGAAGTGCTGGAGAGTGGTCAGAACAAACTGGCACCAGAAATTCAACTTGACTTGATTTATAGTGATGGATCCATTCTTCATTAACCAAGATCCTATCTAATCTACTCTAGACTATAGTATTAGCTTCTTGTTTATTATTCTAGGTAAAAGACACCCAGTGGACTTGATGTGCAACAGTAAGAAATAAAGCTTTGAAAATCTCTTGTATCAGTGTCTTGAAGAAATAAAGCTTTGAAAATCTCTTGTATCAGTGTCTTGAAGAAATAAAGCTTTGAAAAGCTCTTGTCTCAGTGTCTGAAGTTTGTGCACCTCTAGCTTCTCCTCATTACTGTCAATTGTATTGAAATCTCCTCCTACCAACCAAGGACAATCAACATTCTGTTTGAAATTTTGAAGATTTTGCCATAGAGCTCTCCTACCCTCACTTTGGTTGAGTGCATAAACCACGGACATCAAACATGAAAGCTTGCCATCTTTAGATTGAACTGAAAATGTCAAGTATTATTCAGAAGATTTAACACACTAGATTGTGAGGATGTCATTATTCTAAAGTAGCCAAATCCTCCCACTTCCTGTTTCCCGAACATTTGAAATCCATTTCCAATCCTTGGCTATTTTCCTTGCTATGTGATTCATTTTTTCCTCAGTGAGTTTTTTTTCCTAAGAGAACTATAAAGGGAAGTTTATAATCATGTATGAAATGCTTGACAATTAGATGTTTAGAGGATTTGTTAAATCCCCTAATATTCCAGATAGCTAGATGCATTATTGATTTCCACCCCTATCAATATAACAGGGGTCAAAATCATGTACCTGAGTATCCAATGGAGAGAATTGAGAAGGTTGAATTGAATCTCCAGTAATATTTATTTTTTCTCTCCTTGCAACATTTGCTATGCTAACACTTTTAAATCCAGAGGTATTGACCATTGGAGATGAAATTTGATAAACATTAGCAAGTCCAGAAATTCAATGTCTGATACCTTGTATAGCAGATTCCTTTTGCACATGTATTTTAGTTTTTTGAGTATCAGGTTGTCCAGCAATAATTTTTTTGTGCATGTTTTCTACAGTTCTTTGTTGTGCATCATTCCCAGACATATGAGTTTGTCCAGAATTGATTTCTTTTACACCAATTCCCAGCCTTGTGTTTCCTTCATTAGGTTGAGTATCTTTTGTAGAATAATCAACTTGCTCAGAATTTATTCCCCTTTTACCAGCTCCTAGACTTGTTCCCCCTAACATTTGACTATGCACTTTTTCCAGAGTTATGGACATCTTGTCTAGAATTAGTCTTCTCACCAGCTCCTGGCCTTGATTTTCCTACATGAGGTTGTGCATTTCCAGATACTTGTGCATCAGTTCCTAGATGTGTATTATGAGTCTGTGCATCTTTTCCAATCTGCATGTTAATAGGTACCCACATCCTTCTAATTTTTTGTTTTCTGCATTGATCAGTTTCATGGACAAGAATATTGCAATTAGAACCCCATCATGGTTTGAGTTCATAAATGGATTTCTGATTGTAATATTTTCCATCAGGCCGTTGAATAACAAGAAGATCAGGTAGAGGCTCCTTTAGGGGCAATTTCACCTCTAATAACACTCTAGCATAGCTTAGCCTTTGTCTTGTAGCTATAAGCATATCAGTAGTTATAGCGCATCTAGTAAGGCTTGAAACTTTGCTTATACCAATATGACTCCATAGATTGAGCCGTGGGTTAGGAAATTGAACCCACATTGGATAAAAACAATCCTGAATTTTTTCCATTTCAGTGTCAATAGACCATGGCTTAAGAACCAGAGGTCTAGAACGAAAAAACCATGGGCCAGCTTCTAAAACATCCCTCATCTGTTATTCTGATTGAAAATCAACAAAAGTACCCCTTGCTTGATTAAAGAGATTTTAGGAATAGAGATTTTACACTATATTTTGTTTATATATGCTTCCATAGATCTAAATTTGACATTTAGCCCTATGACATGGCCTAACAAAGAGTATTTCCATTATTCCTCTCCTTCCTTCCATTCCTCCACAGAGAAAATAGCTGTAGTAGATTGAGAAGGAGGAACAAAGCTTAGAGATAAATCTTTCCCAATTTCCTATAATCAAACAAAAAAGGCTTGCAAAAGATTTTCTGGTTTCAATCTCTTTATTCCCTTTATTCATCTCATTTCCTTGATCTATTTTTCCTGATTTATCATGAGTACTTCCTCCAAATTGAGGTGTCCAGCATCCACATTATCTCTAATGGATTGAGCAACGAAATGAGTAAAAATCTCAATATTCTCATCAAACAACATAGTATTGTCATCCATATCAGATACTATATCTTCTTCCACATCATCAGCCTACGAGATAGAGTTAGGGGATTTACTTAGCTGACGAGTGAGGATTTGGCCCGATCTAAGTTGAATCGAATCTGAAAGAGGATCGGTTCTAGCCAGGATCTCCTCCATTTGCATTTTCCTCTTGGCTCCTTTTGGACCAATACTCTCCATTGCTTTCGAGGCTGGAGATCTCATCACCTCTACTGTTCCATTGATTCCTTCTGTTCCATCGATCGCCACAGCTTCATCAATCTCCACTGTTTCATTAACAGCAGAGGATGAGGGAGGAAAAACAAAGATGGAATCTCTCAACTCGGTATTAACGATTTCCTTGTTGTCATTCTTCTTCTTCTTCTTCATTTGAATCTAGGCAGAGGCGCACGATAGCAGGAGAAAACTGTATGCTAACCTACACCAAGACCGCCCCTTTTACCGTAACCTTTTTTATATGCTTCCGAGAGCTACTTATATTAATAAATTTTGGATAGGCTTCTCGCCCCATTTATTCCATTAAAAAGAGTCATATATATCTATATAAAGTACCTTTAATTGTCAATCTTTACATGGTTATTTATTGCATTCAATCAAACAGATTCATTTTTAAGTCAAGTTTTTTGTTATCTTATAATACCTAAATATCAAGTGCCAGGTTTATTAGAGAAATGATTCTTAATGGAGGGTAGATGAGATCAAATACCCAAAAAAACATTAAATAAAATGTGCACCCAAATATATTACAGAGATGATCACTACAGAATTTCTTTGCTGGTGCCATGTACAAGAATTGACAATGAACATGAATCATATGAGAAGTCAGAGTTCCAACTCTCAAGGAAGACTCATCATAAAGCAAGGAGGTTTCTCTGGAGGACTCATTTTCAGTTGAAAGGTATTGAATTTGCAGCATTATTTTTCTAACACTAGCTCTATCTTCTCGATAATCTTTCTAATTATGTGGGACATCAAAGCAACATCGATTCTTTGCCTTTAGGTGTAATTTGTGTATTCCTTTGACTAACTTAACATTAGTCTTCAGAAATTCATATTATTTCATGTTTTATATTTTAATAAGATCTCTTTATTTAATCGTAATTGGTCTATAAATGTTATATGAACATGGATCATGTCAGTAACAGTGTCTTGTTTAGTTTTGGAAGCTTTATGAACTCGTCTAGGTTAGTGCAGGATTTTGCACTTATTACGAAGATGTCTCTTTTGCATGATTGGCAGTTTAGCTAATGTATTGAAATCATAAAACATGCATATACCTGATAAACCCTAATTATATATCATCAAACCATAATGTCATATAAGCCCTAATATCAGCAAAAACTAGGGTAACATATACTATTATTTTTAAACCCTAATTTCCTGTAAACCCTAATCATCAAAGCTTGCGTATCATGTTCTTATTAAAAAAAGGGATCAATTTTTTGATTAATAATTAAAAGCTATATTGGTTTTTTAAGTTTAAAAAAAAGAGAGAAAGATTGAAAATACTTGTGAACTGAGCAGAAGCAATGTTTTTCGAAAGGTTACAATTCCATTTTTTTCCCAATTGATTCTTTGTCAATCTATAGGATAATTTGAGAGAGGTGAGCTAATGGCAATATTTACAGGTAGCATACTTAGTGAGATAATTATAACAAACTATCCCAATTCTAGTTCTAGTAGAATTCTACTTGACTAACACTATAAAAAAAATATCCCAGTTTCTAATTCTATGTGACTAACATCTTAAAAATTTGTCCCACAGATTATCTCAGTTCTAATTTTAAGTTCTAGTTAACTAATTCCCCTAAAAGAATAAAATTATTCCGTTAGATTAATTATCACAATTGGCCCCAACTTGTGCGGACCAATAACCCCTCTTAAGTTTATAGGTCCAGTGGCGGCAAGTGACCCCACTACCTCCACACTGTATTCGCTTCTGTTGGTAGCAAAAATAATAAGTGATACTTGTTTTAGTCTTTATTCTTGTTTTTAGAAAAAATTCCTATCTTCTCTTACTATTGGAGTTGGCTTTTTTACCCTCTCTTATGGCATTCATATAGAGTGGCACTAGCGACACATCACCAACCACAACCTCAACCACACTCCCTCTCTCATTCGCTACAGTGCACCGGACCTCACATGGGATTTTAAAATCCCATGTGGGGCCCGGTGTACTATAGCGTATGAGAGAGGGAGTGTGGTTGAGGTTGTGGTTGGTGGTGTGCCCTTATCATTTTCCTTCATATATGCCACGTTTGGGAGTTCAATAAGGGAAAGAAAGGAAAGGTAAGATAATGAAAGGAAAGGTAAGGAAGGGGAGGAAAAATATAATATCTTGTTTGGAAGTTTTGTATGGGGAATGAAGGTGAACGTAAATTATTTTGTTTGGAAGTTCTAATTATGGGAAGGGAAGGGAAGAACATGAATCTTAATCATTGATTTATTATGATAGAGGGTCAATATGTCTCTTTCATTATGAAATTTTACTTTCTTTCTCTTCCCCTCCTCTACCCCCGAATTTGGAGGGGAACAAAATTAAACTTTTTCGTCTTTGTGAATAGTCCCACATGGAGTAAGGAGATGAATAGTAGAGAGTTTATACACTAGTAAAAAGAGTGTATTGGCGACGGATATCGAATCCGTCACCAATACAAACATTGGTGACGAGAATAGTCCCGTCACCAATACCCTGTCGCCAATGTTTGCATTGGTGACGAGTGTTATCCGTCGCCAATGCTCATTGGCAACGGCTAAACATTGACGACAACCCGCATCCGTCGCCAATAAGTATTAGCGACGGCCAACACCCGTCGCCAATAAGTATTGGCAACAGGCACTGACTCGTTGCCATTGTGCATTGGCGACGGAATAAAGCCATCACCAATGCTCATTGGCGATGGGCTGTCGGGCGAATACTTATTGGTCGAGGATGCGGGCGCGTCGGGCGCAATCGGTTAGTCGTCGCAAATGAGCATTGGTGATGGCTTTATTCCGTCGCCAATGAGCATTGGTGACGGCTTTAGTGCCCATCGCCAATGCACAATAGTGACTGATTACCTTGTTGCCAATGAGTGGCCCCCACAAAACAATAAGCGTTATTTTAATATTAGTCCCACAAATCTTCAATATTCCAAAAGTAATCCACCAAATTATGGAAATTGCTAACACATGTAGGGGTGGAAATGAACCATATAATTAACAAATAGTTTGATAATTGTTCGAATAACTATTTAGTCATATTTTATTAGGTGGTTCATTTAACACTAAACAAATATTTTTTAGTATTCTAGTTTGTTAACGATTGGAATTTGACCAGATGTATATTCGATTCGTTTGTCTATTAAATATTTGTTTAAAATTGATCACATGTTATTATTTGTATTATTGCATATATGATGTCGTATGTTTAACCACTTACAATCTTAAGTTTTATATACCAATTTTAAGACTTAAATAATCTTAAAATGTTTTCTAATTAAATTTTAATTAAAATATATACACATCATATGGTATAAAGAAATAATTTTTATTTATGAATTTTAATACTACTTGAAAATTAAATTCTTTAGTGGAATAAATATACTTTAATATTCGATAAGTATTCATGAGTTTTTGGCTTCGACTTTGATTAGTTTAGAGAAAATGATGAGAAAATGGTGAGAGAACAATGAGCAGATCATTTTTAGTTATACATGTTACGAATATGTAACCATATTGATCTTCCTAATGATATACCAGAACTTATCATACCCCTTTTTAATTAATTACGAATTCTATGTTAATTTTAAAATTTATTTTCTTTTATTCTTTATGCTAGAAGATTCGATGACCTCCACTACTCTTGGCTTCATTTAAGGATGAACTTGAGCCTGCAAACATCATTAATGAATTTGAGAGGAGCTAAATGAGATTTAATTACTAAAGAAAACAAATGGAGATATTTTGGATAAAGTTCTCTTGGAGTTTTTATAAGGTTAAGAGGTACAAAAATTACTAGTTCCTTTAGTTTAAATAAACCGAAGAAGTCACTAGCTTATGTTGGCCTTCTTGTTTTGATGATGTTTAACAAACAATTTACTTCTAATGTTGTTTGTCTAGTATTTGCATTTTTGTATTTATTCTAGGCAAACAACAAGTTGGAGGATGGATGGAATCAAGCTTTCACGATTATATCCAATGGAGGTTGGCGGAATTGTTTAACAAACAATTTACTTCTAATGTTGTTTGTCTAGTATTTGCATTTTTGTATTTATTCTAGGCAAACAACAAGTTGGAGGATGGATGGAATCAAGCTTTCACGATTATATCCAATGGAGGTTGGCGGAATAGTGGACTGAAGCCTTGTTATCAAGTTAAAGATCCAATTACAAGCTTCATCCAAGTTTACCAAGTTGAGCTACAATGAAAATTAAGATCAAGCTTGGGTATATTTAGTTTAGGTTTTATATTATGTGTGTTAGTACTCTAAGCTCAATCATACACATATTCTATTGTATTTGTGAAAATATTGTATTTATTGTTTATAGACTTCATAACAATAGTTTATATCTTTCTTTAAGTCTATAAAATCATTTTGTAAAGTTTCAAAATATGGTTTAGGTAAAATGTTAAAATTCATATGATTACATTTCTGTGTTTTGTAGCATGTTTATTATCATGTCTACAATCATTCCCCAAAGTTTTATATTTTTCTGAATTTATTTGATATTTTTAAACAGTGTCTTAAAATCAGGAAACTGTTTTCAAACCTGAAAATTTAATATATTAGTTCATGGTCGACCGCCACGGTCGACCGCGCCTTTGTTTTTCCCTCAGGATGCAGTAGAAACTTTCACGATCGATCACCATGGTCGACCGTCAAGCTAAAAATTCCCACGGTCGACCGCCACGGTCGACCGTCGAACTCTCTGGAAATTTTCTGAGGTTCAAAAGTGCCTCGCGGTCGACCGCCGATAGCCCAACGGCTATTTTTGGTACAGAATCGTATTCCTGATTTTCTGGGCTTTTTGTTGTTTTGTTTGGGGTTTTGGCTGTTGGTTTGTCTTCCTATATAAACCCCTCAACCCCTCATCTATCAGTAACTAAGGAAAAAGTTTTTAAACAAGTTTAAGTTTGGTTTTAAGTTTGTTTAAGGTTTTGGTTTGTGAAGAATTCTACAAGAGAAAGTGGAGATCAATTCATTGATATTTGAGCTTCAATCCATCTCTCTCTCTTGTCATTTATTGGAGAA
Organism: Asparagus officinalis; assembly: GCF_001876935.1. NCBI lineage: Eukaryota > Viridiplantae > Streptophyta > Magnoliopsida > Asparagales > Asparagaceae > Asparagus > Asparagus officinalis. The sequence goes on along the minus strand of NC_033801.1, from coordinate 98,780,810 downwards.
GTTTTCTAAATTCTATCTAGCTTTACATGTTTCTTAGTTATTTGATTATCATTCTTTAAAGCTAGTTTTTATATTGAGTTTAGATTTGATTTTATTTTCTCATTGCTTACACACACAACCATTTAGCTTATTGTATTTACATTCATAGTATAATTTGGGTTGTGAGGAGTTGTAAAATTGAGAGTGAGCTATATTGAGTTCTCATCTATTGTAGAGAATAAATTTATTATTTGTTATAATTGTGAGATTGTAAAGTTTTCGGTTTGCTAGAAAACCGAGTGTGAGGAGTGGACGTTGATCGGTGAACGTTAAAAACCGACATTGTGAGTGTGAGTGTATACGTTGATCGGTGAACGTTAAAAACCAACATTGTGAGTGATTGTGTACGTTGATCGGTGAGCGTTGAAAACCGACATAGTGTGGTTGTAAACGTTATTCGGGTGAGCGTAGAAAACCCGGTCGTGATAGTGGATTTCTCCCCGGGAGTAGGTAGCGGAGACGTAGGACGGAAGGTCCGAACTCCGTGATCATTTGAGTGTGTTTGAGTTTGTCATTTGCGCATTTGCTTATGCATTTATCTTATATCGCCATTGCCTTTACTCTTGTATATTTTGCCCTATCATATTTGTAGTTTAATTATATCACCCTTGTGTTAGTTTATATATCCTTGCATATATTTTTATCATATAGGATATATCTCATTGTTCATATTACTTATCCTAGCTCACATATCTTGTTGTATTTTATACTTGCTAGGGTAACTTGTTAATTAATTTTAATTAGCATAAATTCGGATTAGATTAGCATAAGATCCTAATCACCCTCACCCCTCTAGGGTCTAATATTTAGTATCAGAGCTTGGTGCTCTTTAATTTAAGGACTAATCGCCTTGAGTTAAAGATCCAAGTTATCTTTTTGTGCTAATCCATTTTTTATTTTTTGTATCTTGCTTGCATATATACATTATGGATATGAACGATACATCTTGTTTAGGTTATGCAATCAATATTACTCCTAGATTAGATAATTTCTCCTATGCCCAATGGTGTGTTAGATTTAAACTTTTTGTTCAATCTAAACACTTTGATTTATAAGAAATTATAGATGATGATTATATTGTGCCGACTTCGGAGAAATCCAAGTGGAATAAAAATGATCATCGTATGTTTACAATGAACAATATTTTGTTAGAATATTTGCTAAATGCTCTTGATTCATCTATGACTAACAAGTTTGTTCATTTTGATAGTTCTTACACCTTATAAAAATTTATTAAAGCACATCAAGGGGACTTGGAGGTGATCCGACAAGCTTTGGAGAATCCGGCTTTAAGGTCATATGGAGCATCATGCACACGACAACTAGGCGATAGCCCTAGTGAGGTTTGCGAGTTCGAAACCTCTAATGATTTATCTAGTGATGAACTTGCTTGTGCTATTGAAAAATTATTACATGCCTATAACAAATTGCATAAAGATTTTATTGATTTACAAAGCAAGCATGAAGATTTGAAATCCGATCATGAGTTGTTAGCATCTAAGTTTGAAATTATTTCTAATGAAAATGTGATCTTTAAAGAAAATAATGAAAAATTAAAATTGGATCATGTTTCTTTAACTTCAAATGTTGTTAGTTTAACTCATGAAAAAGATAATGCCATGTTAGAAGTAGAGAACATAAAAAATAATACTGTATCTTTTATAAATAATTATTTATGTTCTACTTCTAAAGTTAATGCTAATATGCCTAATGATGAGTTGAACAATGTTAAAAACTATATTTCTTCTTTAGATTCAACTCTTAATACATGCATTAACAACCATAAGAAGCTTGTGAATATGTGTGTCAAGTCTAAGTCAAAATCATCCACTCATCATGCACACATATATAACAAAGTCTACAAATGCACAATTTGCGGTCGTAAATGCCATCTTGCTAGATTTTACTATGATGCACACAAACATAACAATGCTAATGCTTATTGTGCATCTCATGTAGCTTCTTCATGACATACACATGCATATGCTTATCATGCACATCATAAACATGCTAATGTGTTCAAATGTGATCTTTGTGGACGTTTTGGACATTTGGCAAAATTTTGCTATGATCTGAAAAAGACTTCACTTTTTCCAAATGATTTTAAAAGACCACAAAAGTTTAAGTATGATCATTGTGGTAGATTTGGTCATTTGACCAAGTTTTGTTTTGATTTGAAGAGAGTTTCCCATTTGCAAAATAATTTTAAAGAACAATCTATTTTTGCAAATGAGTCTCGTGCACAACCGTTTGGTCAACATAAGCAAATGTTTCCTTTCCATTGTACTTATTATAACCGGAATGGTCATTTGAGTAATTTTTGTTTTGACCGTGTTAGTGCACCACATGTGCCTAAACGGGTTCATAACCCTAGGACTTTGAGCTTAAATGATAGGGATCATGTCCCTAAATCTTTTGGTACCAAAATAATTTTAACTTTTAAACCAAGAATTTTAGTGTTCTTATTTTTCCTTTTCTTAGTTTTGAAAATTATGCCTTAAAAATCTTTTGGTTATGAAAACAATTTTTCCTTGATTAATTCTTTTGTTTTCATAATTATTAGTTTAAATTTTCTTGAGAGGTTTGTGTTTATATAACCCTCCGGGTCTATTGGGTGTTTATTCCCAAATCATGTTTACCAGATCCTTAAATGTTTATATGAGTTGTTACTAGCTCAAGAGCTAGATATAGTTGCCTCTCTTGATTTTTGAAAATCAATGATTATTTGGCTTTATACTTTTAAAGATGATTTTTTCCATAGTTCATGATTCTTGTATGATTTGTAATCTTATTTTTGAACTATGAAAATTTTATTTTGATTTGTTCTTTTGAATTCATTATATAGCACAAATAGATGATTCAAATGTCATATATGCTTTATAATGTATTCTATGAGTGCTTTGATCAAGTTCTACAAAGAAAATTCTCTTGATTGATCAAACATCGTTTTTGAATATAAACTTTGATTTATGATTTCTTTTGGTTGATTCGTTTTTATTTGAAAACTTTTTGCATGATTCTCATGTTCCTCTTCTTTTGTTTTCATAAATCTATTCTTTTATATGGCTTTTATATTTTTTTTGTGTTAATGAGACACTATTTTCATTTTGACATATGTATATGTGTTCTCATTGTCTTTTTGTATGTGAGTTGTGTTTAGCATGTTTCTTGCTTGCTCATATATGTATGCCTTAGCATTCATTGCATATATTTATTAAGGCATTTTAATAAGGGGAGCAATCCCTATATCTTTCTATGTGGTATACTCACTCATGCATATTGATAGGGGGAGCTTTTGCTCTCTTTATCCCTTTGTTCCCTTTTTGATGTTGTCAAAGGGGGAAAATATTATGAGTATATTCTTTTTTGTTTATATGCATGATATATTATACTTTGTATATTCATTTCCTTTTAAGCATATATCTTTTTTGTAAATTGTTTGTCATCATCAAAAAGGGAGAGATTGTTGGCCTTCTTGTTTTGATGATGTTTAACAAACAATTTACTTCTAATTTTTTTTGTCTAGTGTTTACGTTTTTGTATTTATTCTAGGCAAACAACAAGTTGGAGGATGGATAGAATCAAGCTTTCACGATCATATCCAATGGAGGTTGGCGGAATAGTGGAGTGAAGACTTGCTATCAAGTTAAAGATCCAATTACAAGCTTCATCCAAGTTTACCAAGTTGAGCTACAATGAAGATCAATCTTGGTTTTTAGTTTTATCCACAAACAAAGTTTTTACAAATAAATTCCAAAAATTATGTATACATGTTTGTTTTCTATGTGGATAAGTTGTTTTGGTTTAATTTCATAGATATGAAACAAATATATATTCATATACATACTCATATGTTTTATATTCTATTGTATTTGTGAAAATATTGTATTCATGGTTTATAGACTTCATAACAATAGTTTATATCTTTCTTTAAGTCTATAAAATAATTTTGTAATGTTTCAAAATATGATTTAGGTAAAATTTCAAAATTCATATGTTTACATTTCTGTGTTTTGTAGCTTGTTTATTATCATGTCTACAATCATTTCCCAAAGTTTTATATTTTTCTGAATTTATTTGATATTTTTAAACAGTGTTTTAAAATCAGCAAACTGTTTTCAAACCTGAAAATTTTATATATCAGTTCACGGTCGACCACCACGGTCGACCGCGCCTTTGTTTTTCCCTCAGGATGCAGCAGAAACTTTCGCGGTCGACCGCCACAGTCGACCGTCAAGTTAAAGATTCCCATGATCGACCGTCATGGTCGACCGTCGAACTCTCTGGAAATTTTCTGAGGTTCAAAAGTGCCTCGCGATCGACCACGAGAATTTCACGGTCGACCGCCGATAGCCCAATGGCTATTTTTGGTACAGAATCATATTTTTGATTTTCTAGGATTTTTGTTATTTTGTTTGGGGTTTTGGCTATTGGTTTCTCTTCCTATATAAACCCCTCAACCCGTCTTCTATCAGTAAGTAAGGAGAAAGTTTTTAAACAAGTTTAAGTTTGGTTTTAAGTTTGTTTAAGGGTTTGGTTTGTGAAGAATTCTACAAGAGGAAGTGGAGATCAATTCATTGATATTTGAGCTTCAATCCATCTCTCTCTCTTGTCATTTATTGGAGAAGTTTTCTAAACTCTATCTAGATTTACATGTTGCTTAGTTATTTGATTATCATTCTTTAAAGCTAGTTTTTATATTGAGTTTAGATTTGATTTTATTTTCTCATTGCTTACACACACAACCATTGAGCTTATTGTATTTACATTCATAGTATAATTTGGGTTGTGGGAAGTTATAACAATTAAGAGTGAGCTATATTGAGTTCTCATCTATTGTAGAGAACAAATTTATTATTTGTTACAATTGTGAGATTGTAAAGTTTTCGGTTATCTAGAAAACCGAGTGTGAGGAGTGGACGTTGATCGGTGAACGTTGAAAACCGACATTGTGAGTATGAGTGCATACGTTGATCGGTGAACATTGAAAACCGACATTGTGAGTGATTGTGTATGTTGATCGGTGAGCGTTGAAAACCGGCATAGTGTGGTTTTAAACGTTATTCAGGTGAGCGTAGAAAACCCGATCGTGATAGTGGATTTCTCCCTGGGAGTGGGGAGCGGAGATGTAGGACGGAAGGTCCGAACTCGGTGATCATTTGAGTTTGTCATTGGCGCATTTGCTTATGTATTTATCTTATATCGCCATTGCCTTTACTCTTGTATATTTTTCCCTATCACATTTGTAGTTTAATTATATCACCCTTATATTGTTTATATATCCTTGTATATATTTTTATCATATAGGATATATTTTATTGTTCATATTACTTATCCTAGCTCACATATCTTGTTGTATTTTATACTTGCTAGGATAACTTATTAATTAATTTTAATTGGCATAAAGTCGGATTAGATTAGCATAAGACCCTAATCACCACCCCTCTAGGGTCTAACAGCTTAGTAAAACAACATGTAGCAATTCGCTTACTTCCATTGGAACATAAGAAGAAATACCGTAGATCTTCTTAAATATTTCCTAGTTTGTCACTGTTCGCGGTGAAAATCGTGTCTTTCTTCATTGTTGATTCCATTGTCATCTCAAGTAACAGCTTTTTGAGTTACAAAGATCCGGCCTTTTTGTAAGATCCGGTTACAATAAAATCAAAGAAAAATAAAAAAGATTACAACTTTCTCCTTTTGTGTCGAACAAATCGGGAGCTCCTGTTTTGCGGTCACTCGCTTGCGTGGGTTGATTGCCTGCGCCGGGGTTTATCCGTGGACCACCGCGAGATCTAGATCCGGTCGGATCTACGTAGTATGACGGATATTATTTCACGAAGGAAATAATAGCCGGGGAGGATTATTTCACCAAGGAAATAATCACCCAAATCTCGGGATCAAAGACCAAGCTTTGATCCGGAGTATGACTGCTTAGATCTGAGATCCGATTTGAGATCCGGTTCCTCTCGAACTCTTGCCTTATTTGGCGTTGACGATCGCCGATCACCGGATCTGGATGAGCAAGTCTTCAAAGTCCCAAAGCTTCAATCTTTCTTAGTTCTGAGCCTTGAATCCAGCAGAGCTTCGCCTCCAAAAGTTCCAACCTCTGACACATGAGCCTAGGCCTCCTATTTATAGGCTCTCTGAACTGTGCCCACGCACAGATCTGGGCCGGCCACCTATAGGTGGCCGGCTCTTGGCCGAGCCACCTATAGGTGGCTCGGCTCTTGGCCGACACTATTTGACCGAGCACCTATGGGTGGCTTCGGCATGGCCGAGCCAGCCATAGGTGGCTACGACCACCGAGCGCCACCTTATAGGTGCTCGCTTTGGCAGAGCCCCTATAGGTATTGGTTCCATCGTTTTCTGTCTTTCGGTTCTGTCCGTGATTCGGTTTGTGTGGTTGACTTGTTCGGACTCGATTCGTTGACCTTTGATGTCCTCGATATGGCAGTAAATCCGCCTCGGTGTTTGAGTTCAAATCCGTTCTATGGTTGGATGACTCGTTGACTCACCGAACTGTTAGCTTGATTCCGCATGCGAATGGATGTATTCCATTGTTTGTGTGCGGTTCGTTTGCCTCATCGCCTCGTTAATCCGCTTTGTTGCGTGTCACTTGGCTTTGGCGTTGTGGATTGACGCTCGTGTTTGGATACGTCGCCTAATGGTTCGTCGGTTTGTGCCGAGCTGTGCTAAGGGACATATAACCAATTTTATACGCCTACAGATACCCCCTCCAAAGTATTTCAGTCTCGTTCTTTTATAGAAGAGTCTGGAATACTTTGGATATGATTGTCCCAGGAATGGCTTCTGTTCTTGATTCCTTCAATCCTTCAGGCTATTCGGTGCTTTGTCGAATGTCTGTAAGGTTTTCGGTGCTGCATTTATTGTCTAACCGTTGTCGGAATTTTAAACTTGAAGTCGATTCCTGATTTTCTAATCTTTAGCTCATGCTTGTTGGTTCAACATAGAACTGATTGTTGGCGTTGAGTCTTTATTTGCAACGCGTTGTTCGGTGTAGTGTTGTTGAGTTATCCTTAAGAACATTTTTAGAAAAATATTCTCCAGAAACTTCTCAACCAAAAATAGGAAATAGTTTATACTCGTATACCTCATTGGAGTAATTTCTGTGCCCGAATGAGCCGAGCCGGCCTGATAATGAGCCGAACCGGCTTGATAATGAGCCAAAAAAAGGCAGTAATTAGGCTCAAAAAATCCTCCGACCCTTCCGAACATATGGGAGAGGAGTGAATAAATAATGGACTGAACCGTCGGGCGATTTGAAGTTGTTTTGACACTCGGTTCAGCTCTAATTTGAATTTTGGTTCAAACCAGGTCTGGTCCGGTTCAACTTGGTCTGGTCCGGTTCAACTAGGCTTGGTTCAACATTAAAAAAATGGGTCTTTTTCTCCTCATTAGGGCCGGCCCCCCTCTCTCCCCTATTTTTGGATTTCTCTTCCCTCGTGCATCCGTTCTTCCTCAAATCTTCATATTTGTCTTAGATTCGTCCTTCCTTTTGATCTTTGACTGAGAAATCCCTCAAAATTTCCATATTTAGAATTTCTCTCAGGCCCCTCGAGCACGTGGTTCGAGCCTCTTTCAAGATCTGATTTTTATTGGATCCACGAGCTTTTCCTCAGGTAAATCCTTCACAAATTTAGCATATTTTATGCTTAATTCAATTTATGAATTTGTGGGATCGCATGTGAGGGTTTGAATTATGATTTGGCGCCTCGAGCTCGTCTTTCAGGGGGGTAGAATCACAATAAAAAGGGGAATTTTTTTCTGGATCTGATCTCTTAATTTATTTTGCAGGTCACCATGTCTCGTATTGTGAGGGGTCAATCCTCTACCGCGTCGGCCGATGGCGCGCCTCCATCTTATGCCGGTGAGCTATTTTTGGAAATTTACAAATTAGTCCATTTTTTCTTGGAAATTTACAAATTGGTCCTTTTTACCCCACGTTGTTCTCCTTGGTGAGACAATCGGGAAGAGCCTTGATTCTCCTTGGTGAGGATCGACGCTTTAAAGATATGTTTTGCTTGGTCAACAACATATCTCATAATAAATAAAGGGGCGTTTTGTCGCTACATTGTGCCTTATAAGGCAGGGATATGTTTTTTTTTTTTGATATATCCTACCTTATAAGTGCATAATGTGGCCAAATCGTCTCACCCTTTATAAGGTAGTGACTCTATCTTACCCATTCGTAGGATGAGTTCAACTTCCTTTTATAATTGAGACTAACAAATGTTTAAATGTTTGCTTCCAGTGGAATATCCTTCTGGAGCGTTCTCATCTCACACAGTGTACGGGCGTCATGGCGAGTATTATTCGACTTCTGACGATTTTTCCCCTATTCCAGTTACTCCTCAGTTTGCTTCGGGCATGTCGACATAGGTTGCCCAAGTGGTGAAGGAAGGTGGACATCGAGCTCTTCGACAGTTGATTACAGATGCGCCTTTCGTGAAGGATGCCAGTTCTATTCAACCTCTCAGGAAGACCGACTTCTTATTTGGCGACTCTGCCGAAGACCCGGATGCAGTGTTTATTGACGTCGAGCAGTGGCTCCATAAAACTGGCAGTGGTTTCATATATTTGCCGAAGATTCCTCGGCATCGTTCGTTGACTGAGCTCAGGCGTCAGGCTGTGACGCGGGAGATGTCGTGGCGCTTGACGGAGGAGCATGAGAGCGTTCACTGTGGCTACATCACTCATCAGGCAGCTCCTGGTTCGAGCAGGAGTCATATCACTGGATTGCATCCTGGAATATTAGGGTTGGATGCACCGTCGCGTAACGAGCTTCTTGCCTCTGCTTCTACTTTGAAGAATTGCCTCGCTGCTTTAGGACGGGAGATGCCTGCGACGCGTCACAGATTTTATGGCTGGGTCCATTCTTTGGACAAGCTTTGGTGGACTCGCATGACGAAGTATGTCTTGAGCCGATGGAGCGAGGAGTTGCACGCTTGTGGTCTATATGCAGCCGTTCGTGCCACCATGTATGGTTTGCCTGTTAGCGCGAAGCATTTCTTTGCTTTGTGCGAGCTTTATACTCCAGATTCGAATACTTTTTTGACCCGGTAAGGGGAGTTGGGCTTGGCCCTCCATGAGATGCACAGGATTTCTGGTTTGCCCATGGGACAGATGCTGTATCAGGAATACTTTACCTCCAACCAAGAATTGAGTCAGCTGAAGGATCACATGCCCGACCGCTATGAGACTTTATGGGACCTCACATGTCACTATCATATTGCTTTGGCGCAGTCTGAGCCTTTAGCGAAGAGGACTAAGTCATTCGTGAGTCTGAAGCAGTTTGCATGCTACTTGTTCAGAAATCTAGAGAGCAATTCCGGCGAGCCTATTTGTGAGCTGGCACCGCTCACTCCTTCAGGGGTGAATAATCTATTGAAGAAGATTGGCGCTCATTCCTATACCATTAGTAGTCCTGAGAGTGGCTTTCCTGCAGGGACCAAGTTTAAATCATTCTTATGGCATGCGACCGCACCGATTCGACCGATGACCCTTCTTGCCGGTTACCTCGCTATCTGGTTAAAGAAATGTGTGGTCCCGTATCAGTCCGGTGACATCTTGCCATTGGAGGTGCTCTACCTTTAACTGGCTGGTGAACATCAGGCCGGGTTATCTGACTTTCCGGGTGAGGAATCAGTGTTTTATAGAGCCATATCTACCCTGCCGATTCGCCCGCCAGTTTGGTTATGATCAGCTTTATGTCGGGAATCCACGTCAGCAGCTTCGGACCCCCGGCGGTTTGGTGGACGGTCTTCGTGCATGGTTGTGGACCGTGACGGGCTGTACTGGTGCTAAGTTCAGTCTCCCGAGTGCTGAGCGGCAGTTGAACCTCACCTTCTTAAGCTGCAAGTGGTTGTTAGCAGCTAATAAAACTGTCCCCGTGAAGCCGATTGCAGAGCTAGAGGCTGAGGAGGCTTCTCAGGCTGATTCTCGTATGATTTGGGAAAATGCTCGGTCACAAAGGGCACGGCACAAGACTCGTCGGATTGACGACGAGGGAAAGAAGATCTTTCATTCTACTGATGAGGCTTCAGGCGAAGATCTTGAAGATTACGAGGACTGTTATGAACGAGGTCAGTTACTTACTCTTTCCTTCTATATCCCAGAATTATTAAACCTGACAATGGTTTGATGTTTTAGGGACCACAGCTGACCAAGATGAAGAGTTCCGTCCTTCTCCCCAGGCGAGACCTTCGATTATTGTCCCTGCTGCTAGGCGGAAGAGATTAGCCTGCAAGCCGCGTGTAGTTTCGCGAGCATCTGATATGGATTTGGTCGGTGACGATCCTACTAGTGATGGAGGTAACATCTACCCTATAGACCAACCTCTTGATCATTCAGAACTTTGACTCATGCTTTTCCATCTCTATATAGGAGAGCGTGGGGAGAGCGAGATGAGTCCTGATCCTGTTTTTCACGATTTTACATCTTCTGGTGAGCCCGACTCACTGCACCAAGTAGAAAGGCCTGCAGAAGCTGCCGACATTAGGGAGACCATCAATGTAGGACCCGGTTCGATGAATCCAGGTACATCTACCATTAACAATATATCTTTTAGATAGCACACAAAGGAGTCGAATGATTCAGAATTTGTGCATTCCCTGATTGTCTCTATGCTTCTCGCTCTTTTAGATAATTTGCAGTAGACAAACATGGATCTTGGGAATAAAGAGGCTGACACACTTATAAGAGGTAACTCATTTCTATTGGTTGTAGTCTCTTTATTCTTCTTTCGTACTTATATTCCCTTGTGTCAGATTTCTCAACTGATGATTTTGACGAGGAAGGTTTGCTTGTGGACACTCCTATGCTCCACTCCTATGCTCCACTTCATGTATGGCTCTCCTCAGATTGATGACCAGTTTCCTGGAGATAAATTTCCTGAGTCTACGCTCCCTAAGAATCCCGAGGATGGTTCTTCTGAAGGTACGTGGCTCTTCTCAAGGTAATTATAGGACTAGCCAATTTTTGACTAATGTAGCTATAATGTGATGCATCTGAGAATTCTGTTTTATATTTGACAGGAGCTTTTGTCGAGACTGATCCTGTTGAGCCGGCTGTGGGACCAAATACACTAGTTGATACACCCACAGCCGTTACACCTCCACTACCCCCAGTGACCCAAGGGGCAGAAGGTATATATTAAGCAACTGAGAAATGTCATTTACTTCCTAATTAAGGTTTTCTTGACGAATTTCTCCTTCTTGTGTAGAGCTTTCTTCTCGGCTTCATGTCCTTGTGAAGGAGTTGTTATCTGACAATGACCCTGAGAAGATCGTCATCTGCATAGAAGTCCGCTCCTTCTTCTCCTTCGTGAATGCTATGATTGGCAAACTCTTCCACGACGGACTTTCCCTTCACCAGTTTAAGCCATTCCTTGATCTTAAAATAAATTCAATAAGGGATGCAGGATACCCGGATCTTGCGAAGGCTATAGTTGATGATCTCGACTGCCTAGAGCATGAGCTTCAGATGTTTTGCGAGCTCCGGGATGTAGGCGCCTCTTCATTCATTGCTGCCGAGTTGGATACTCGCTTACAGACATGGCGCGATACTAGGATTCTTGATGAGCTCGAGATTCAGGTGCAGCGGGACCGGGTAGATCGAGTTGAGGCTAACCTTGCTATTAGGTCATCATCACTCAACGAGCTTGATTCTTCCATTGCCTCTTGTGAGACCCAGATAGACCAGCTCCGAAGAGAACTCCGTGAAAAAGAGGAGACTTTGAGTATTCTCCATATGACGAAGATAGAGGATCTGCAAGCACATACTGCTTTATCTGATGAGCTGAAGTCCTTGAAGCAAAAGCTGATCGAGACAGAGAAGGTCGCTGTGAAGACTTTAGCCGCGACTGAAGAATCCATCAGAGCCGAGTTGTAGGATGAGCTTAGGCAAGCTTACGATGAGAAGTTGTCTAAGTTTAGTCAGCAGATTTTTAGCCACGGGCTTGATGTATGATTTTGTTTGTTGAAAACTCTGACTTTTGATTTTCTTAGTGGAACTGGTTTTTATCTTTGTTTTTATTATGATTCCTCATTCCATTTGAAATGATTGACCATAATACTTTTAGGATTTTTGGCAAACCCTCATTATGATTCCTCATTCCATTTGAAATGATTGACCATAATACTTTTAGGATTTTTGGCAAACCCTCAGCCTTCAACGGGTTTGATCTTTTAGGATTTTTGGCAAACCCTCAGCCTTCAACGGGTTTGATAAGCCTTTACCGATTACCGTTTGAATTGGGCTAGCATGTAGATTGTCTAAATCCGTTCCGCATGTAACGTTGTGCTAAGAGAATGAATTCTCTGAGACTTTGTGCTATAATTTCGAATACATAGACTTCGCCATTATTACGGGAATAGGCTACCCGGCGACACGTGTTAGGTGTTGACTTTAGGATTTTTGGCTAACCCCCAGCCTTCAATGGGTTTGATATGCCTTTACTGACTACCGTTTGAATCGGGCTAGCATGCGGATTGTCTAAATCCGTTCCACATGTAACGTTGTGCTAAGAGAGTGAATTCTCTTAGACTTGGTGCTACAACTTTGAATACGTAGACTTCGCCCTTGTTACGGGAATAGGCTACCCGACAGCGTGTATTAGACGCTGACTTATCCCTACTTAGGCTTCGGGATAAAATACCCCAGAATCGAACTCTGGTGTCTTTTTCCACGGAGAAAGACTAAACCGGCGACGCGTGTTAGGCGTCGGCATATCCTTTCTTAGGATTCAGGATGAATTTCCCCATGCGTGTAAGGCATGGATTTTGATGTTATTAATAACCACCTGCCACAATGTTGAATATGTGAACGTGTGTTCTTTTTTACGGTTAAGAACTAACCGGCAGCGCGGGTTAAGCGCAGACTTATCCTTGCTTAGGTTTCAGGATAGAACACTCCAGAATCGAACTCTGGTGTCTTTTTCTACGGAAAAAGACTAAACCGGCAACGCGTGTTAGGCGCAGACTTATCCCTGCTTAGGATTCAGGATAAACTTCCTAGGATAAAACCTAGACTAACAAATTCTTGGAAAAGATCGGTGCGGGAAAGGAAGAATTTTATATTCTATTTCCCGGTCTTCTTTTAGGGCGAAGGCAAACCCGAAAATAAGGAAGGAAGAATTTTATATTCTATTCCTTAATTCTGGAAAGGAAGAATTTTATATTCTATTTCCAGCACAAAAGAAACTAGAGGTGGGATCTCCACTCCGAGAATCTGAAAAATCTAGATAAACTTACCTTTCATAGGATTGGTTATCTAGTCGGAAGATGAGTTTTTCGTTTATCGAAATGAAGTTTCAACTTCGGTTATAACCATGAGAAGGCTTAACCAAAGAGAAGAGAAATGAGTTCTTTCGTTTATCGAAAGGGGACTCTGAGCTGAGAGTGGACCTCTTGTTCATGGAAAGAATCAAGAGGGCCAGAAAGACATTTTTAGTGGACTCACTATCAATTGAAATTGATCAGTGAGGGATTTTGGTGGTTTTAATGATTTTGGGTTATCCTCTAGAATATTAAGTGTAATATTCTTCAAAGAACTTCCCGATAAATGGGTTATCCTGAATATACTAGGGATAGTATTTTTTCAGGAACTTCCCATTTATTGGCATTAATTGCCTGGCGCCGTCTTGAGTAATCAGGCGATATGCGCCGTTTGAATAGACTGTGTCTATTACAAACGGTCCTTCCCATTTGGGTTCGAATTTAAGGATAATCGGTCGGCGAGCAGCGAGGACCAGATCTCCTTCCTTGAAGCTTATATGTCGGACTCTTTTGTTAAAAGCCCTAGATATTCTGGCTTGATAAAACTCGATGTGTTGTTGAGCTTCCAAGCGCTTCTCATCCAATCTTTCGAGTTCTCCGAGACGCTTTTGATATTGTTCTTCTGTCGTCATCTGGTTGTGAGAGCGATCCGAAGGGATGAGATTTGAATCTCCAATGGTAGCACAGCTTCACATCCGTATACCAACGAATATGGGGTAGCTCCCGTAGGTGTGCGTATGGTGGTGCGATAAGCCCAGAGTGCTTCACCGAGTCTATCGTCCCAGTCTCGTTTATTGGTCTTCATGAGCTTTGACAGGATCTTAATGATCGTCTTGTTAAATGCCTCAGCTAATCCATTCGCAGCGGGGTAATAAGCTGTTGACGAAACATCTTAAATTTTAAACTTGTCACAAAACCTGACAAAGGCATTGCTTATGAACTGTGGACCGTTGTCATGAATGATCCGTCTTGGCACGCCGTGTCGGTATATGACATGATGCTTGATGAAACTGATGACATTGTTCATCTTCACTTCTCTAAGCGGAATTGCTTCAGTCCACTTTGAAAAGTAATCCGTGATTGCAAGAATGAATCGATCACCTTTGACTGAAGGGCGAAAAATAGGACCGACAATGTCCATCCCCCATGTCTCGAACGGCCAAGACGTGGTTAACGTGTGCAACTGCTCCGGTGGCTGATGCATATAATTTGCATGTATTTGACAAGCATGACACTCTCGGGCGTATTCGATTGCGTCATGAACCATTGTTGGCCAAAAATATCCCATTCTTCTGATGCGATCATACAGTTTGGGACCGGGCTGATGCGCACCGCATTCTCCTTCGTGTGCTTCCTTAAGAACTTCTTCTGCTTCTTTGTTCGAAAGGCATCGGAGTAACAAACCATCGTACCCTCGACGGTATAATGTATGGGTCTCGGTATTATAGAAGAATCTTGGTGCTCTTCGGCGGATTGATTCCCTTTCTTTTACATCCTCTGGCAAAATACCATATTGGACGTAGTCAATGATAGGAAAACGCCAATCTCGGGACTCAGACCCAATTTGAGTTGATCCTTGGCGTTTATGTTTCCGTCATCTTCCTCTTCAATATCCATATCGTATATGGGTATGCAGAGTTGGTGCGTCCTTACTGTGACTAACAGCTCAGTTTCGGAAGGCTGCGCAAGTGATACTACTAGTGCTGCCAGTGCATCCGCATAAGCGTTCTGGAGACGAGGGATGTATTCAATAGGGAACTCTTCAAAAGATTCTGCTATTTTGATGGCCTCCTGGTGGTATGGGATCAGGTCTTGGTTCTTGACTTCATAATCTCCACGGACTTGGTTGACTATCAATTGAGAATCCCCAAAAGCTTCGAGATATTCGACCCCCAGCTCTTTGGCGAAACTGAGTCTAATGAGAAGCGCGTTGTACTCGGCTACGTTATTGGAACACGGACTAGTCAGTGAATAAGCCCGAGGCATCACATGCTTCCCCGGGGAAATTAAAACAACTCCAACTCCGGAGGAGACTTTAGGACATCCGGGGGTTATTGCCACATTAACTGCCCTCGAAGCACCATCGAAGTATAATTGCCATACTTGTTGGTGCGACGTAGTGTTAACCTCATGGGTTTCATCCGGCAAGTCATCATATACTTCTGCCGTATCCGTTGTCGGGTTTGCCGCCAAAAGATCACAAATCGCTTGTCCTTTGATCGACTTCTGCTGTTTGAAGTGCAAATCATATTGGGACAAGAGAAGAGCCCATTTCACTAACCGCCAATTCATAGAGGCTGGTTGCGTCATAAATACCCGTACTGGATTAACGTTAGAAATGGACTTGATATCGAGGCGATGCATTGCTACATTGGGGTCGAGCCCTGGCATATCTTCATAGTTCCACGCGAAGACGTCAATATATTCCCTGATGAGAGCAATTAATTCTTCCTTCTCATTTGGGGGAAGACTATCGCTGATGAATATAGGCTTTGGGTTGGCCTCGTCACCCATATTAACTTGGACTATTTTATCTTCAATGGGGGGTTCCCTTTGTTCGAACCTATCACCGTACTGCATGTTCAGGTGATGAACCCACGGGTCTTCCCATGTTGGCATTTGATCGTCGTCTTCCATTATGGACGGATCAGCTGTAGCCATGTTCGCCATTAGGGCTTTGAAAGCTTCCCCCAGACTTGTATCGGAATCCCATTCCGAGGTATCTAATGGATTTCCATCTTTATATTGCTTAGATGATTGGTCATTAATTAACCAGCAGCATTCGTCTTCTGAAGAAGATTCATACCCTAACCCTCGTCCGTATTTATAATAATCATCGGGTCTCCCTTTTGGTACATATGCCGCTTTGGCCAGAACACGAGGACCTCGATCGAAGTATAGACCTTCTCCGAGTGTGAAATCATATCCCTGCTTTTCCATGAGCTTGCGCGCTTCTGGACTTCAATGCGCAAATTGGTGCGCGTAGCTGCCCTGATTTCTTTGTTATGTTGGAGGTGACGGCGACCCCTAGTGTGTTGATTCGTTCTGGGTTTCTTCATCAGGCCCAAACGATCTTGAACAGGAGCCTTGCATCGTCCATCAGGAAGTGGACCGAGGCACTCCAAAACTGGCTTCTTCCTTCGGGATGATTCTGCATGATCTCCCGGAGAAGCTATTGAAATTATCGGTGACTTTGGTTGATTCGCCGGAGGTTGACCTTGCTTCGAAGGCTGCAACAATTTTGCCATAGCCTGAATCGCCACTTCAGACTTCGGCTTCCATACTTGGCGGGTTGGTGGCGGCTTCTTGGCCACGTCCTTCTGCAGTCTTCTACGGGCTTCTTGGACTTGAGCTCGTGCCTGCGCTGATAGTGCGCGGTGCTTGCGAATGCGCTCCTCAAGTGTCGAACGGTTCCGTTTGACCCAGACCCATTCGTTTGTTGGCGGCTTGGAGGAGTCGCCATTCATCGGTGGTTGAGGTTGTTTGCCTCTCCTGCTCTTCAGATCCGCGTGATAACGGACTCCGTCAATGGACTCCATCGCCTTTGCGAGTTGCCGCACAAGGCGTTAACGTCGCCTCTGGCGGGCTCTCTTCGAGAGAGTGACAACACCTTCAACAGTGGAGGCATCGGCGGGAGTAGGGTTGACCTGGTTGGAGGTCGGCGGAACTTCACCCGACGCAACTTTGGCGTCAACTGGGGTGAGAGCTTCGTTGGCGTTCTGAACTTCTTCAAACCAACGAACTTTTCTCCTGGAGGAGAACTTCTTGGACTTGCGTCCCACTATGGTCGCCAGATTGTTCGCGGTGAAAATCGTGTCTTTCTTCATTGTTGATTCCATTGTCATCTCAAGTAACAGCTTTTTGAGTTACAAAGATCCGGTCTTTTTGTAAGATCCGGTTACAATAAAATCAAAGAAAAATAAAAAAGATTACAACTTTCTCCTTTTGTGTCGAACAAATCGCGAGCTCCTATTTTGTGGTCACTCGCTTGCGTGGGTTGTTTGCCTACGCCGGGGTTTATCCATGGACCACCGCGAGATCTAGATCCGGTCGGATCTACGCAGTATGACGGGTATTATTTCACGAAGAAAATAATAGCCGGGGAGGATTATTTCACCAAGGAAATAATCGCCCAAATCTCGGGATCAAAGACCAAGCTTTGATCCGGAGTATGCCTGCGTAGATCTGAGATCCGATTTGAGATCTGGTTCCTCTCGAACTCTTGCCTTATTTGGCGTTGACGATCGCCGAGCACCGGATCTGGATGAGCAAGTCTTCAAAGTCCCAAAGCTTCAATCTTTCTTAGTTCTGAGTCTTGAATCCAGCAGAGCTTCGCCT
This sequence comes from Asparagus officinalis, assembly GCF_001876935.1. NCBI lineage: Eukaryota > Viridiplantae > Streptophyta > Magnoliopsida > Asparagales > Asparagaceae > Asparagus > Asparagus officinalis. The sequence continues at coordinate 98,763,135 of NC_033801.1, read as the reverse complement.
CCAAAAGTTCCAACCTCTGACAAATGAGCCTAGGCCTCCTATTTATAGGCTCTCTGAACTATGCCCGCGCACAGATCTGGGCCGGCCACCTATAGGTGGCCGGCTCTTGGGCTCGGCTTTGGCCGAGCCCCTATAGGTATTTGGGTTCCGTCGTTTTCCGTCTTTCGGTTCTGTCCGTGATTCGGTTGTGTGGTTGACTTGTTCGGACTCGATTCGTTGACCTGATTCCTGATATGGCAGTAAATCCGCCTCGGTGTTTGAGTTTAAATCCGTTCTATGATTGGATGACTCGTTGACTCACCGAACTGTTAGCTTGATTCCGCATGCGAATGGATGTATTCCATTGTTTGTGTGCGGTTCGTTTGCCTCATCGCCTCGTTAATCCGCTTCGTTGCGTGTCACTTGGCTTTGGCGTTGTGGATTGACGCTCGTGTTTGGATACGTCGCCCAATGGTTCGTTGGTTTGTGCCGAGCTGTGCTAAGGGACCTATAAGCAATTTTATACGCCTACAGTCACTTGCCAATGAAAGAAATGATCCACACCGGTACTTATTGAAGAATTATTAGAATTAGGTACTAAAATTACTGTAGAAAAAAGAGAGAGAAGAATTTCCATGTTTCATAGTACACATGGTCAAGTTGCCCAAACTGATATAAGCAATCAAACACGAACCTGCTCTGTAATCACCTCTTGTCATTTTGATATATTAAAAAAAGAAGAGATTTATCATTAATGAAGGTAATGGACTCCTTCATCTTTCAGGAGCCCAATAACAACGGTATTAGGACCAAATCAATGAAGGAACTAAAAAACTATTATCTCATTTTATATCATTCGTCTAATATTTGTGATAACTCAACGAAGGTTTTAAAAACCGTCCGTATTTTATACCGATTAATGACGGCCAAATGGTCCCTTCACAAATTTTGGTCATTAAAGACCTGATTTCTTGTAGTGACTAATATTAAAATGACCTAAACATTAACTATGAACTCAAGGATGTAAAAAGAAAATTGATAATAATAGTTAGATTTGAGGGATGCAATAGCAATTCACCTAAATGACCTAATTTTAACTCTAATTTCACAAAAATCTAATATTACCCTAAACCTAATCATAATATTGTAATAATCCAACAATAACTCAAGGATGTAAAATGATTTTTTTGGGCCTAAAAAAATAGCGGGAGAATTCCCCCTAAAATTTTCACCCAAAACAAATTAACAAATCTCTATCTCTCTCTCTCTCTCTCTCTCTTATCCATAGTAATAAAAGTTTCACCCACCCTTCTCCACCTCCGTTGGAGGTCCGACACCTTGACGTCGTCCACCGCTCGTGCTCATGGCTGAGCGCTTGTCGACCGCCTCTCACGTCGTTGTCCATCACTCATGGTCTAGATTTCATTGACCGCCGCTTGTGCCCGTGGTCGAGCGCTTGGCGACCGCAGCTAGTTCCCATGGTCAAGCATTCA
>NC_033801.1:98743615-98761650 GCF_001876935.1 Asparagus officinalis | reverse complement strand
CTGCTCGATCACTGCCGTCTCTCAGCACTCTCTTCAACCACCTCAGCACTCTTCGACTGTTGCCACTGGCCGACCGTCGCCACTGTTGGCCTTCTTGTTTTGATGATGTTTAACAAACAATTTACTACTAATGTTGTTTGTCTAGTGTTTGTACATTCTTATTTATTATAGACAAACAACGTAGTTGGAGGATGGATGGATTGCGCCATAACGACGATATCAAATGGAGGTTGGCGGAATGTCGGTGAAGCCTTGCTATTCAAAGTTCAAGATCCAAGTTCAAGCTTCATCCGCGAGATTACCAAGTCAAGCTTATTGAAGATCAAGATCATTGCTTGGGTAATTTAGTTTAGGAATTTATATTATGTGTGTTAGTACTTTAAGCTCAATCATATACACACATACACGTTTTGGATTTTGTATATATATAGTTATATATATACATATATGTTTTGGTTTGATAGTTTTCAAGTTTTACTATGAAACAAATGAATAGAATTGGAAAATACTATTTTGTTTCATGTTTATATGCCTATATATGATTTCACCTTTAACAAGCTTATATTTAATGAAATCATATTTAGTGTTTTGAATATATTGCATAGAATATGCAAATTTATGAAAATATTGTATTTCTAGATTATAGACTTCATAACAACATGTTATATCTTTTATCAAGTCTATACAATCATTTCATAAGGTTTCAAAATGTTGTTTAAGTCAAAATATCAAAATATCAATTTTCAGGTTTTCATGTTTTGGACTATTTTGTAAAATGATGATATTTTTCATTTGGGAAGTCCTTTTTCGAAACCAGTCATTGTAGCATGTTTATTATCATGTCTACAATCATTCCCCAAAGTTTTACATTTTTTGGAATTTATTTGATATTTTTAAACAGCATTTCAAAATCAGATAAACAGTTTTCATATCAGTTTTCGGTCGACCGCACCGGTCGACCGAACCTGAGGTCAAAAGTTATTTTCGGTCGACCGACAATATAGCCGTTGCTTTTTAACGGCTCTTTCTCTGAGCTGTTTGCTGGGGTTTTTGGTCATTTTGTTTTGGGGGTTTTGCTGAGATTTCTAGTGGGTATATATACCCCATTGCTGATGTCTTTTCAAGTTAGCCAAGAGAGTTTTAAAACAAGTTTAAGAAAGTTTTTAATCAAGGGTTTAAGTTTTGTTTAAAAGAGTTTAAGAGTTTGTTTGAGTTTAGTTTGTGAAGCAAATTTCACAAGAGCAAAGAGGAGATCATCCTTTGGTGTTTGGGCATTCAACTCATCTCTCTCTCACTCTTGATCTATAGAGAAGTTTTCCTTAAACTCAATTCTAGCTATTTATTGTTTTGATCTTAATTTCCATAAGCTAGATTTATATATTGAGTTTAATTGTTTTATTGATACTCTTTGTTCACACACAACCTTTTGAGCTTATTGTATTTACATTCATAGTATAATTTTGGGTTGTGAGATTAGTGACTTAGAGTTGTGCTTAATTGAGTTCTCACCTTGTTTAGAGAACAAATCATTTGATTTATATTGTGCTTATTGTGAGGATTCACTTGTAATACACTTGTACACCGAGAGAAGTGTGTGGTGAGAGACGGGGTCGAATCCAAGAGGAGTGGCGTCGGTTGACGTGCCTAGGGAGAGGTTGTAACCGAGCACTTGAGGAGGAGGACACGGGCTAGGACCAACACTTAGTGTGTGAGGTGTGATTACATAGTGATTGTATTGTGAGGTGTAAACGTTGTTCGGGTGAACGTAGAAAACCCGGTTGTGATAGTGGAGATCTCCTCGAGGTGAGGAGCGGGGACGTAGGTCATGGGGACCGAACCTCGTAAACATATCGTTTTGTTTGTGATTGCATTGGCGTTCTTTTTCTTGTTTTCATATCTTATATCGCCTTTGTGTATTGCTCATCATATTACCCTATCACTTGTGTAGATTGTTTATTTTACCCTTGTGTTAGTTCATATATCCTTGCTCATATTTTTGTAATATCTCATTGATAGGATATATTCATTTGTTCATATTGCTTATCCTAGCTTACGTATCTTGTTGTATTTTATACTTGCTAGGATAACTTATTAATTAGTTTTAATTGGCATTTAATCGGATTAGATTAGCATAAGACCCTAATCACCCCCCCTCTAGGGTCTAACAGCCACCGCTTACGGTCTAGATCTAGTCAACGACCACTATCATCGCCGCTCGTGATCCAGATCTAGTCGTCGACCGTCATTGCTTCTGCCGTCGTTCGTTGATCGCAGCCACCGGTGTAAGGTATTTTCATGTTAAAGTTTATTTTTTTAAAGCGGATCCTTATGATTTTTCATGTCCATCATTAATAGAAAAGCTTATAAGTTAACTTGGAATTCTTTTATTATCATTTTTCTTGCAATTTTTGGCATCCTGTTATATAGTAGTGAAAATTACCAAGGTTATTTGTTTCTATAGGCCTGTCATCTGCTAAACCTACTATCTAAGGAACTTTTGGAAGACTTTGAAGCTTGCGAAGAGTTGTTCATACCAGTATTATCATTATGCTGATTTAGCGTGTGGCCATTAGATTAATGTTTTCTGAAAAATATTTATTAACCTGTAGATTGATGTGTTTTAGGTGTTATTTAAACTTGTAGTGTTAACTATCCTTGTTATTGCTGAGTCTGCCAACAATTGCATAAAGACGGTATGAACTTTGAGCACTTGATTTAGTCATATGATATTGTGGTTTTACTGATATTTTAGTATTTCAAATGTTGTGAAACTTCAAGGTTGCTCATGTTCTCGGATAGCTGATTCTATAAAGAATGACAGGAGTACGGTTCTTCGTGCCAGGTAAAAGGAATTTAGTTGATTTGTGCTTTGGTTTTATCCTCATTCAACTATATGTCGTGTTGTCTCAGGTGCTGTGAATATGCATTACTGATACTCGAATACTAGGCTGATGCTCCTGAAATGCAGAGATCAGCGGAGCTTTATGAAGATCTCATAAAGTGTTGTGTTGCAGATGCAATGGGTGAGGTATAAAATTTTAATTTGATAATACATTAATACTATATGAATGCTTCTAAACAGGTTTGTTCATCTTGAACAGAGTTATAAGCAGTGTGATAAATGTTTAGTAAATTACTTCTCTTTCTAAATCCATTGATTTAAAGTGATAAGCTGTAAGGCAGCTTTTGGTCTGATATATGAGGGCTTATGGAGGTCATGGACATAAATGAGTATTAGTTAAGAAGATTTATTAGGAAAGTGTTAATTGAAAACAGGATGGATCAAATGACCATTAATTGGACTAATGGTGAAAAGTGATTCATATAGCTAATCTCAATAATTTGGTATAGAGGCAATGACCATTAATTGGACTAATGGTGAAAAGTGATTCATATAGCTAATCTCAATAATTTGGTATAGAGGCTCAATTATTGGTTGTAGTTGTAGGTGAAAAGTGATTCATATAGCTAATCTCAATAATTTGGTATAGAGGCTCAATTATTGGTTGTAGTTGTAGTATTAAGGCTTAATTCTGAGGCACACATAATTCAGAAAAAAAACTTATACAGATGTTCCATAAAAAAGATGGGATACAAGTCGTGGCTTAGAATAGCTTTATCTATTCACTTAGATGGATTGTCAAGGTATTTTTCACATGGTGATCAATTTTTCTAGTACTATACTTGACATGCATGCTTCTTTGAAAACAATGCAAAGCTTTCATGCAATCCATTCTTTGTCACTATATTCGTTTTCATGATTTAGGTTGATACCAATCTTTCATGCGTGAATCGATTGTTTCCAAGCATTAAGTTCCCTGCATGAGTTTTGACAATTTCAGGTTGTCATAACTGTGTAGTTTTGCTACAATTTTATGGATTTTTTTTAACAAACAATGTAGGCGTGTCTATATGAATTATCTATTTCTTGCTTGTGCAGTTTATTCGTAATTTTCGTTGCAAATAGAGGGCTGAATTGCTATCCATAACTATATAGGTTTTTTCGTTAGTTTGGCTGCCGTCAGACTTTTAAATCTCATTATCATTTACACGTGGAAAAATGACTCTAGGTGAAATGCGAACGTTGACAAAGACAAGTGTCAAATACAAGCAAGATTGTAGTTAAGAAGGTGGCTAGACTAGGGTGGAGAGTATATTATAGTTATTAGACAGAGATGAGATATGTATGTCAGTAAATTCCCAGAGTCATTATTTATAGGGCTGCAGGGAGAAGGATGATCATCAGAAGTGTAATGTTAACTTGATGATGTGAAAGATTCGTTACTCTTAATCCAATGGATTTTAAGTAACCAACCTCCAGTCTTGATTAAGACTTAGCAGGGGAATAAAAAGAGGTAGACAAGGCACATCGCCTAGTGGGGCACTATCCATGAAGTCAAAATAGAGGCACATCATCTGGTAGGTCATTATCTGATGAGTTTGACTATCAGAGGTAACTATTAACGTGATAGTTTTGTAGACCTGCCATCCTATTGAAGAGGATTGGCGAATTGATAGACTATCAGAGGTAACTGTTAACGTGATAGTTTTGTGGTCCTGCCATCCTATTGAAGAGGATTGGCAAGCTTATGGACTATCAGAGGTAAATGTTAACGTGATAGTTTTGTGGTCCTGTCATCCTATTGAAGAGAATTGGCAAGTTAAGGGACTATCAGAGGTAAATGTTAACGTGATAGTTTTGTGGTCCTGCCATCCTATTGAAGAGGATTGGCAAGTTGAGAGATTATCAGAGGTAAATGTTAACGTGATAATTTTGTGGTCCTGCCATCCTATTGAAGAGGATTGGCAAGTTGAGAGACTATCAGAGGTAACTGTTAACGTGATAGTTTTGTGGTCCTATCATCCTATTAAAGAGGATTGACAAGCCGATGGACTATGAGAGGTAAATTTTAACGTGATAGTTTTGTGGTCCTGTCATCCTATTGAAGAGGATTGGCAAGTTGATGGACTATCAGAGGTAAATGTTAACATGATAGTTTTGTGGTCCTGCCATCCTATTGAAGAGGATTGGCAAGTTGAAAGACTATCAGAGGTAAATGTTAACATGATAGTTTTGTGGTCCTGCCATCCTATTGAATAGGATTGGCATATTGAGAGACTATCAGAGGTAGTTGTTAACGTGATAGTTTTGTGGTCTTGTCATCCTATTGAAGAGGATTGGCAAGTTGAGGGACTATCAGAGGTAAATGTTAACGTGATAGTTTTGTGGTCCTGCTATCCTATTGAAGAGGATTGGCAAGTTGAGAGACTATCAGAGGTAAATGTTAACGTGATAGTTTTGTGGTCCTGCCATCCTGTTGGAGAGGATTGGCAGATTGATGGACTATCAGAGGTAGATATTAACGTGATAGTTTTATGGATCTGCCATCCTATTGAAGCGGATTGGCAGATTGATAGACTATCAGAGGTGATCATTAACGTGATAGTTTTGATATACTTCATGGTTGACAGATGTATTCTATTGAACATGACAACTCTGTAGGCATATAAAATTGCTTATAGGTCCCCTAGCATAGCTCGGCACAAACCGACGAACCAACGAGGCGACGAGATCGACGAATCGCACAGAAGCGACGGAATGAATCCACCCGAGTGCAGAATTAAGCTAATGAGTTGAGGAATCAACGAGTCATCCAACCGAGAGCGGACTCGGACGAATCACGATCGAATCAAGATCAATTTCGGACTCGAACTCAGAAGCGGATTTACTGCCAAATCAGGAATCCAACTTACTGCCAAATCAGATCATCAAATCAGAGTCTCAGATCAACCGAAACACGGACAAACGAGACAACGGAAAACGACTCGAAAAAGTCGGAAAACACCGCCCGCGGGGGCTCGGCCAAAGCCGAGCCACCTCAAGGCGGCTCGGCCTTAGCCGAGCCACCTTGAGGTGGCTCCCCAGATCCGCTTTGATTGCCTATAAATAGAGGGCTTGAGGCTCATTGTAAAAGGTTGGACTTTTTGAGGCGAAACTCTGCTGGATTGAGAGCTCAACTTTGGAGTTTTGAAGCTTTGTGAAGACTTGGCTTTTCAGATCTGGTTCTTGGCGATCATCCACGTCAGATAAGGCAGGAGTTCAAGAGAGAGAGATCAGATCTGAGATCTACACGACTATCCTCCGGATCAAAACTTGGTTTTTGATCCCGAGAAGAGTATCGATTTCGCTTGGTCGATTTCGATTACAAAAGGCTATTATTTCCTTAGCGAAATAGTACCCCCGGCTATTATTTCCTTCGTGAAATAGCATCCGTCATATCGTGTAGATCCGACCGGATCAAGATCACGCGGTGGTCTACGGATTAACCCCGGCGCAGGCGAAGAACCCACACAAGCAAGAGACCGCAAAACAGGATCTTGCGATTTGTTCGAGAAAAGGAGAGTTGTAATTTTTCTTTTTTTCTTTGATTTTGTTGTAACCGGATCTTATAAAAAGACTGGATCTTTTGTAATCAAAAAACTATTACTTGAGAAAGCAATGACATCAATGAAAGCAACTTTCATCGTGAACAGATGATATGTTTATTTCTTATTCTGAATTGTCTTCATATTCTTGCTATTGTGATCGGGGACCTGTGATTGAGATTTACGTATTTGACGCTTAGCGTATTAGATTGAGAAAAAAAATAAATAGTGTATATTTATTCTCAATCTAATACGTCGCGGACTTGTTCACGTTCCGATTCCCGAGTATTTTGGAAAGCGGGGCATGATAGGTTTTAGTGGTGGCTCATGCAGGTCACGGTCCTGAGTCCTCACTAGTAAGAATATAGTAGACAATTTAGATACATATCATATTTCATCTGTAAGACTATAATTAAGTTCTTATACTATTATCTTAATAACTATGTTTTAGCCCCTATTTTCTAATATATTGTTTTGATTTTAACCCATTTGATCCTCGGTTTCCTTCAGAACCATGGTGGGTACTCAAGGTTTTAGTAACCCGTCTAGTAGGAATGCCCCGCAGCCCGAAGTGGATCCAAACCAACTTCTGGCGATGATTCAGGGATTGGTCACCAATTAGCAGCACCTGGCTAGACAGATACACAGGGAGCCTCAGCACCAGCCTCCCCCTCGCGCAGAGTCTGAAGTTAGAGAGTTTCGATATATGCAACTTCCTTCCTTTTCTGGTGTCGAGGGACCTTTAGCAGCAGAGGAGTTTCTCAAGGTCACTAAGACTATTCTCACGGTGACCCGCATTCCCCATGCTGAATGGGTAGACCTCATGGATATTCAGCTCACCGACACCGCTTGAATATGGTGAGCAGCTAAGAAGACTCATCTGGAGAGGCCCATCTTGTGGGAGACACTCACTGACCGCTTCAATAGGAAATATTTTCCTCAGTCAGCTCGGGATGAACTCCTACGAAGATTTGTTAAGCTCAAGCAAGGAGGGCAAACAGTTGATGAGTACGAGGCCGAGTTTTCTTCTTTGAGCCGATATGCTCCCCACTTGGTTACAGACCCTACGATTAGAAGGCATCAGTTTCAGAAGGGTCAGGACAAGTACATTAGGATGGCTCTGGCAGGTAGAGCCTTGGTGACCTATGATGCGGTACTAGATGTAGCACGCGAGATTGAGAGCGTGCATAAGGAACCTGAAGACTCTCACGTGATTCAGAGCAGGACACCAGCAGCTCCGGCTCGAAATGTCGAGCGTCCCCCTTCGAGACAGCAGCAGCAGGATCAACAGAGGCAGCAGCATTCCCAGCGTCAACCATCTCATCAGACTCACCCTTATCAGCGTCCTGGAGAGAAGTTTCAGAGCCAGCCTTTGGTGAAGTGTTCTTATTGTAGCCATGCCGAGCATATTCAGCAAGATTGTCCCAGACGTCTTCGTTTGTGCTTCACCTACTGGTCCCCCGGTCATCTCAGTCGGGACTGTCCTCAGCAGCAGCAGGCTCGTTTGCCCCCACCTCCAGCTCGGGCAGCTCTTTCAGCTCTACCTCGACCAGCCCCGGCAGCACTACCTCAACATAGATCTTATCCTCGAGCAGGGCCACTTCCCCTACAGTAACAGGTATATCAGGAGGCATACAGACAACAACCTCGGCGACAGATGTTTATGATGTCAGCCGTAGAAGCTGAGGCGAGCGACTAGGTTATCACTGGTAAGAATTGATCATCTTAGTCTTATTTGCATATGAACTTCCTTATTTAGCATTACATAATGATATCATGATAGGATTGTTTATGAATACTAAGTTAGTTGCATTTACATCCTCCTATAATAGGCAAGGTTCTTGTTTCTTCCGTTCCTGCTTTATCACTCTTTGATTCTGGAGCCTCCCATTGTTTCTTGTCTCGTCGATTTGCGAGGGCCCACTCTCTTCCTATATCTCTTCTGACTATGGGCTGGAATATAACCACTTGTAGTGGCGTCTTAGTAGCATCCAGTGGTTATGAAGCATGACCTGTGGTTATCTACGGGAGGGAATTCTTTGCAGACTTTCCGGTGATTGATTTGCCGAGTTTTGATATAGTATTTAGGATGGATTGGTTGGGATTGTTCTTTGCCACCATTGATTGTCACCGTCGGAGCATAGTATTCGAGATACTGGATCACCAGAGATTTGAGTTCCTTAGTGGTAGTACATCGGCCGGACCTGTGGAGTACAGAGCTAGACCGAAGAAGGCGACGTAAGCTACAATGAAAGTGGAATCCGAGAAGCCAGATGTAGTTCGAGAATTTGAAGATGTGTTTCCCGACGATATTTACGGATTGCCACCGGATCGAGCGATTGAGTTTTTCATAGATTTGAAGCCTGGAGTTGCGCCAATCTCCAAGACCCCTTATCGTATGCCCCCGACTAAGTTGGCTGAGCTTCGGATTCAGTTGGATGACCTTTTGTAGAGAGGGTTGATTCGACCCAGTGTATCAGCATGGGGAGCACCTGTGTTGCTTGTGGGGAAGAAGGATGGATCCAAGCGGATGTGCATCGACTACCGAGAGTTAAATACGGTGACAGTGAAGAATAAGTATCCACTTCCCCGTATTGATGATATCTTTAATCAATTGGGAGGATCAAGAGTATTTTCTAAGATGGATTTGCGGAGCGGGTATCACCAGGTGAAGGTTAAGGATTCTGATGTCCCCAAGACTACGTTCCAGACGAGATATGGACATTATGAATTCTTAGTGATGCCGTTTAGTGTGACTAATGCGTCGGCGACATTCATGAACCTGATAAATCTGGTATTATATGATGTGCTGGACAAGTTTGTGGAAGTCTTTATTGATGATACTTGGTGTACTCTAAGAGTAAGGTGGAGCATGCAAAGCATTTGCAGTAAGTGTTGAAGACCTTAAGAGAGCATCGACTATTTGCCAAGTATAGTAAGTGCCAGTTTTGACTGGATCATATTGCATTTCTAGGGCACGTGGTGTCAGGAGACGGCATATCAGTGGATTCGGAGAAGGTATCTACAGTGAAGGATTGGCCTACCCCTAAGTCGGTGTCTGATATTAAGAGCTTCCTAGGATTAGTTGGTTACTACCATCGCTTCATCAGAGATTTTTTGAAGATTGCAGAGCCGATGACACGACTTACTAGGAAGGATATTAAGTTTGTCTGGTCCGACACTTATGAGCAGGTGTTTGAGGAGTTAAAGTCTCGACTAATATCGGCCCCGGTCTTAACAATACCAGATAAGAGTAGGAACTTTAAAGTGTTATGCGGATTGGGATGTGTTCTTCAGCAGGATGGTCATGTGGTAGCATATGCTTCTCGTCAGTTGAAGAAGCATGAGCAGAATTATCCTACCCACGACTTGGAGTTGGCAGCTGTGATTTTTGCCCTTAAGCTTTGGAGGCATTATTTGTTGGGAGAGCAAGTGAATGTGTTCACTGATCATAAGAGCTTGAAGTACATATTTACTCAGAAGGAGCTTAACATAAGGCAACCCCGATGGTTAGAGCTGATGGCGGATTACGACATTGATCTTCAGTATCACCTTGGTAAGGTAAATGTAGTACCAGATGCATTGAGCCGATTGTCGACGATCATGACCCTCACGGCGCAGTGGAAACTTCAACAGGAAGTGAGGGATATGAGTATAGAAGTTCTTCTTCCAGGAGTCACCGCTTCTTTGATGAATCTTCAGATTCAATCGACACTGATCGAACGAATCAAGGTTGCACAAGCAGGTGACCCATTTCTTCAGAAGTATAGAGAGCTTGTAGTGGCTGGTCTTCAATCGGAATTTGTTGTTCATGAGGACGGATCCTTACGGTTTGGGAATCGTATCTGTGTACCAGGAGGAGATATTCGAGAGGAGATACTATGAGAAGCTCATAGTTTACCATATTCTATTCACTCTGGAGGTACGAAGATGTATAAGGATCTGAAGCTGAATTTTTGGTGGCGTGGTATGAAGAGAGATGTGACTCGTAGTGTGGCTAAGTGCCTTGTATGTTAGTAGGTGAAGGCAGAGCCTCGGCACATCGTAGGTCTTTTGCAGCCATTGCCTATTCCGGAATGGAAGTGGCAGCATATCACCATGGACTTCGTTACTGCCTTACCTCGGAGCACTAGACAAAATGACGTTGTTTGGGTGATCGTAGATCTATTAACCAAATAGGCTCATTTCATTCCCTTCCGAGTGGGACAGTCAACGGAGCATCTTTCTCAGAGATACATAGAGGTAAATATTTATCTCTATATATTTTAATGAGTTCCTTTCCCAAGAGTTTTAGTAAATCTCTCGTATTGCAGGAGATCATGTGATTACATGGAGTTCCAGTGTGCATCATTTCAGATCGCGATACCCGATTTACTTCAGAGTTCTGGAAGAGTTTGCAGGCGAGTCTGGGGACCAGTCTCAGTTTCAGCACAGATTATTATCCCCAGACTGATGGATAGTCAGAGAGGACTATTCAGATTTTGGAGGATATGCTCAAACCTTGTATGCTTGATTTCCACGGGTCGTGGGAAGATCACTTGCATTTGGTAGAGTTTGCATACAACAATAGCATCCAGGCAAGCATTGGGATGGCCCTTTTTGCAGCATTGTATGGGAGGAAGTGCCGCTCTCCTTTGAGTTTGGACGATTTTGGTGAGCGGGAGATTTTTGAACCAGAGTTGATTGACAAATCAGTTGATGCAGTCAGGATCATTCGGGAGCGACTCCGCATTGGGCAGACGTGAAGCACCGGCACTTGGAGTTTCAGCCAGGAGTTCATGTGTTCCTGAAGATTTTCCCCAACCGAGGCACCATTCACTTTGGAAGGCGTGGGAAGTTGAGTCCCCGATATGTGGGACCTTTCGACGTATTAGAGAGAGTAGGAGTAGTGGCGTACCGACTTGCATTACCACCCACCCTGGCTGGAGTGCATAACGTATTCCACGTCTCTCAGTTACGGAAATACGTCGGAGATCCGAGTCATGTCGTAGATTTCTCAGAGATTGAGGTACGATTCGATTTGACATACGAGAAGCAGCCAGTGACGATTCTGGACCGAAGGGAGAAGACCCTCCGGAACAAGATCGTCTCGCTTGTTCGTGTGATGTGGCATCCAGATTCTCCTGGAGAGTCGACTTGGGAAACTGAGTCTAAGATGCGACATCGATACCCTTATTTATTTCCCAAATCTTAACTGTCATGTTTTATATCTTATTTTAAATCACCTTGTATGACTTTTCTCATTTATGGATATGCAATATATTTTGAACCTTATATCCTTGTATGACTTTTCTCATTTATGGATATGCAATATATTTTGAACCTTATATGAGTTGAATTGAATCTATCTTTATATTTCATATATTTTGAACCTTATATGAGTTGAATTGAATCTATCTTTATATTTCGTCCTTGTTATTTTAATTCCTAGGACGGAATTTGATTTAAGGGGAGTAGGATGTAAAGACCGTAAAATTTAATACTAGTTAAAATAGTTTTCTATTATTTTTAAATATTTAATTATTATTTTTAGAAGATTGTTTGTATTTTCGTTAATTTTCAGTAATTTTCTATGATTTAAAATCCAAATTTTATATTTATACAAATGATTTTAATATCTGTAAATTTATTTAATCTTCTAAATTTATATAATGTATATTTATACAAGGAAAAATATAGGGAAACTTCTATTTTCTCTAACTATGCTTTTGTATTAGGTTCATTGTTTACAATATTAGTATTTCTAGTATGTATCGTTGCGATATTTGTTGGTTTCTCTATTGCAAAAAACATGTGATGTAATTTGTATTAGTATTTCTAGTGTTTGTCTTTAGTAATGTTCCCTTATTTCTGTTGGAAAATTTGATGTAATTCGAACGCTGGTCATTAGCTCCGATTATAGTTGGAAATATTTGTTTTGGGGCATAATAGGTTTTATGTGTAATTTGGCAACTCAGTTTATTCCAAATTGTGAAAGAGGAAATGTTGAAAATGATGAGCAGTTTAAAGAGTTAAGAATGAAACGGTTGAGGAGCTGGAGTTTGAGCTAAGTTATTGTTATGTTAACATGAGTGAGATGAAGAAAGAGGAACTTGGCTTGCGGTTATTCTATGGAGTTAAGAATGAAACCTGTAACATGACCTTTTGCATGTGTGTTGTTCAAGCATCTCAAGATGGTAAGTGGTGATTCTCAAATGGTAACTGTCAAAATGTAACAAGCGAACCACTAACATAAACCAGAACAGGGAAAAAGAATAAAAAGAATGCCCATTAGCATACCTTCAACTAAATTATATGGCAGACAGTATTTACAATACATGCAGCCCACAAGAATTGAAGATAGCATATGGCTTCCATTAGCATATGACAGAATTAACAAATGTAACAAGCATACACCCACCACTTACTCACAAACTGATGTCAAAATTAACAAAAGTACATACATAAAACCCAACCACTTCTCACAAACTGATATCAAAAGCATTAACCACATGGAATAACAAGAGTACATACATAAAACCCACCACTTACTCACAAACTGATGTCAAAATTAACAAAAGTACATACATAAAACCCAACCACTTCTCACAAACTGATATCAAAAGCATTAACCCACAACTTTCACAATGTATTCCACCAGAATCCATAAACCAGTCTTACAATCCATAAACCAGAAATTAAGCAAGTTGTTGGCTTCAAGAGTCAAAATGAAAATGCTCATAATACAGTCTTACAATCCATAAACCAGAAATATATTCCACCAGAATCATATGAAAGTCCAAACAACAGCAGCAGGGTTAAACAACTACTTTGTTGTATTATTTATGTCTGAGTACTAAAAATAGCATAACGGAACTTCATATAAACCAAAATTAACCAAGTTGTTGGCTTCAGGAGTCAAGAACAGAATAAGTGCATCCTTGCATCTTCTATTGCATTGCCAAAAAAGATGAACAAAGCTCAGTGACCAGAGAACAAATTCCTGCATCTATCTGCTGAAAACATCATGTCTGCAATTTTAATTCTTGAATACAGTACCTGCAAGGAGCGTGCAACAAGTATACATCAGATGTAATCTAATTTGTAGATGTAATCTGAAACAGAAGGTTCATAGCACAACATTAACGTGCAAGAGCTTATGGCAAAAAGAAAAACTTGTGTAAAATGATTATTAAAGGAAGGAAAAATGGAATTAATTGATGATGACCTTTTTCAGTGTCAATCTTTTGACGCACGCAATAACTTACTTTATGTGATATAAAGAAGGTACCAGATTTCACAGATAATACTCTAGCTAATAGAGACCTATATTTTTCAATTTTTGTAATATTTCACGAACTATATACTCCATTAATCCATGCGGTAGAACTGTTGTATTTCTATTGAGAGGATACGTGTTGTAGAATTCATAGAGAGCCTTAGGTTTTCCTCACTTATTTCACCCATGTTATTGGGTTTAAATTTCTGAATATTCTGTGTAGACTGTGTATCTATATTTTTTCATACAGGTGAAACCAATGTGTTTTAGTTAATTATTACCAAAGCTATATGCATGGAAATACAAGGATATAAGATATTTGTAATTCTAAAGCCTATCACATAAGACTAATTGTTTCTGGATATACCTTTAGAACTACTCCCCCATCATCCCCATAGAAGCATGTAGAAGACCGTCTTCATTGGAGCCCATCATCCCCATCTTCACTTGATGACCCATTACCCTCTTGCCAATTTGTATCACCGCATGTAGAAGACCTACATTATAAAGAAAAAATATATATATACACCAAGGGGATAATAGAAGGTGAAGAATAAGAAAGGATTAAATAATAAAAGAATTACTACTTACGGATTTGTGAGTGCCGGACAATTTCGCTTATCATGTGATTGGCCTACTTTACCACACCCGTGGCAACGTCTATCTTTTTTATTTTTTGCTCTAGCCATTGCTTTCTCTTTTCCTCCCTTCAACCTTTTGCCGCACCCTTTTGCTCGCACTTGATCGGGTTCATTGAAACTATTTTGAAAAGTACAAGAATCCTGCACACTAGTACCATCATCCATTAAATTACTACTCATTTGATTATTTTTCTCGGTGAAGCTCTTTGCAACCGTGCGGCCACTAACCGTCTGAGTACTAATGAATTGGTCGATTTGCTCATTAATGATACGCACTCCATCGGTAAACATCTTCCTCGTTTCTTCACCCAAAATCATTGTCACCACCAAAATCCCTCACTGATCAATTTCAATTGACGGTGAGTCCACCAAAAATATTTTTTTTTCTGGCCCTCTTGATTCTCTCCATGAGCAAGAGGTCCACTTTCAGTTCGGAGTCCCTTTTCGATCTTCCTCGTTTCTTCACATACAAGGGACTTGTCAACTAATTCCAAAGATGATTGGATAAATTGACTTCGTGTTAAAAGATAAGAATTGTCAGGGTTTATCTGCATACCTTTATCATCAACCACTATCCCCGATTATGCAGACTTAGTCCACCTCTTTAAGATGTATTTATCGGGCAATATTTCAGCATCAAATTTCATCAAGTAGGAGATAATGTGAGTACATACGATTCCGGCGCTTTCAAACTTTTTACAACTACAAGAAACCAAATCCAAGTCCTTGTCATAAACGATTTCGCGGACTTTGCTTGTTGCGAGCTTCTTTCTTTGAATTTGATACACACGGCGATTGTCGGTTTCCCTAACAAACTGCAACTTGTAGTTAAAGCTGTCACACACTTCAACCTCAAACTTGAAATACATCTCATTAGTGTAAATATCAACCATTTGCTCCAAAAAGTCATGATTTATTCTTAGTTTAGGTTTCTCAATCAAGTCTTTGTGATCGGCCATCAACTCCTCGTGACGTTGGCGCACTAGTCCCCTGCCAAACTGTATCATAAAATCCACCAATGAATTATTCTTCGAAACAAATTTCTTGAAGAATGCATGTCCACTTTCTGCTCGTTGGCTACTTGACATGTCTGCTGAGAAAATGTGATTAACATATACAGGAATCCATCTTGACCGAAGTTCATATTGGTCTTGCAACCACCTGTTTCCTTCTAACCCACTTTTCCTAATCAGACTTTTCCATTGTGTGTCAAATTCTTCAGGAGTCTCTGATTTCCAAATGCAAGCCGAGAACTCACTTTTATAAATACTATACTTCACTGCATCAATTTTCTCAGAAAACTTCATTAATATATGCCAACTACAATACCTGTCAAAAGAATTAAATAAAGTGTTAAAAAGAAAGACTATGCATATAAATATTTTTAATAATATACACAAACTATAATACCTGTGAAAAGTATTTGGAAGAACAAGAGGGAATGCCTTAGTCATCGCTGGGTCTTGATCGGTAATAATCATCTTCGGGGCACCACCAGGCATACTTTCCAAAAATTGATTAAATAACCACACAAAATCATCAACGCTCTCATGATTCAAAAATCCACAAGCAAAAATAATTGTTTGACCATGATTGTTAACCCCCATTA
The DNA here is from genome assembly GCF_001876935.1 of Asparagus officinalis. NCBI lineage: Eukaryota > Viridiplantae > Streptophyta > Magnoliopsida > Asparagales > Asparagaceae > Asparagus > Asparagus officinalis. The sequence goes on along the minus strand of NC_033801.1, from coordinate 98,745,716 downwards.
TTGGTGCAAATATAAAGCCATAGCGATTAGTGTTGTAAGTAGTATCAAAGATTACAACATCACCGAAAAATTTATAAGCCCGCCTTGATCTTGCATCGGACCAAAAACAACGAGTAATCTTTTGTTCCTCATCGGCCTCAATTTGAAAAGTAAATGCGGGATTCTTTCCTTGTTCTAATTTTAAATATTCATAAAACATTTCACCATCATGCCCCTTCAAATCAGCCCGTATATCCCTTTCATGATTATACAAATCTCTTTGAGTGCACCCTATATTTTCTATACCTCCTGATTGTACTCCAAGAAAACTGAATTGTTGATGCTGAGGTATATTCACCATGGATAACTGTTTAGTTAGAGACTTTGTTGCGGCTGAAACGTTACGATGAGATCTTAAAAGATGAACCTTTGATGGTGTTGATAGTGGGTGACTATGCTCCTCATTAAAAACAGTAACAATGTATTTTCCGGAGTTTGATTTCAAAACAGCAATTTTGGCAGTACAATCCTCAGCTAAGTTTCCCCGACGTCTTTTCTTTCCAACATCCGCGATTTTTAAAGATTTTCCTTTTTTAAAACAAACATACTCCTTCCTTATTTCACAACTTCCCGGCTCTTTCTGAGTAGTCCAAGACCTTACACTAAACCCAGTTGCTTTAGCATAAGCATTATAGAATGTCAAAACATCATCTATTGTGTCAAATTCTTGCCCTTTTTTTGGCCTCAGCTCATCTGAAACTTGAGGAGTATATATCAAATCATCGTCGTCCAAGTTTACTTCATTAGCTTCAGTGCCCAAGTTATCCATTCTGTAATTAACCATGTTAAAAATATATGTATATTAAGATGCAGCAAGTATTGCATACTAACAGGTTTAATAATCAAGGTGCCCCTAGCAATAAAATATTTTTCGTAATAGAAAGATACAGGTGTATGGGGGGTTTACAAATGATCCTATCACTGTAAGAAATTGATACTATGAAAAAATATGAGTACAAATGATCCTATCACTGTAAGAAATAAATGAAATCATTTGAAAGCATTTAGACCATAAGCCATAGTGTTAAGTTTCAATGTGATCGGCCAGTTTGCATTTCTCAATACTTTTAACACAAGTAGCTAGGTCTAAAAGCATTATGGGCTCTGTATTTGGATAGACCTAACTGTTCATAAAGGAAAAGGCATTTATAACAATCTGGTGAGTACAAGACTGATACTGAGCACAAAATACAAATTGCCCAGGCACAAGACATACGAAAATATTTCATACAAATAATAAAAAATTTCAGATCTACAAAATCATATAAGCATGTCATATTCTCTTCATAACCATCACATTCTCCACACACAAAATTAAACTTTTAGATCTCACAGAATTATTTTAATCTCACAAGCCATGTAGATGATGCATCCTACAGTACCCTTTAGATATCCAGATGCATACCCATTCTATCTAGAAGTAAAATAATAAAAAATGAAAAAAATTGTTGTCACTAGCGAGATTAAAATATGGAAGCAAAAGAAAAAGAGTCATAGTGTTATGATTATAGATTGATTCCTAAATAAAATACCGATAGAGCTCTGTACCTTCAACCACGAGCATGTCTGCGGTGACTTGTAGCCGGAGGAGGAGGAGAAATGGGGGAAATCGGCTGATTCAACACGGAGCTTCAGCGGTGATCTTGGGAGAAATGGGGGAGAAATGGGGGAAGAAGAAGCAGGGGGTCACGAGCACTTGGAAGAAAAATAAATGCGCTGTGGGGTTTTTGATTTCGTCGTCGCCAATTTTTCAAAAAACCAATAAAGCTGTGATTTTGGGAGAAATGGGGGAAGAAGAAGCAGGGGGTCACGAGCAGCACTTGGACGAAAATTAATGCGCTGTGGGATGTTTTGATTTCGTCGTCGCCAACTTTTCAAAAAAAACCCTGCTTTATCCCACACGAGCTCGAGATTCAGTGATTCCCATTAACTGCTGCTTCGTCGCCAATTTATCAAAAAAACCCCTGCTTTTAACAATTCGGAGCTGATGCGTACGCACTTATGCGCATGGGAAATCTTCTGTATATATATATATATATATGTATATATATATATATATATA
>NC_033801.1:98690709-98742755 GCF_001876935.1 Asparagus officinalis | reverse complement strand
ATATTTATATATACATATATACACATGTATATGTATAAATATACATTATACATATGTGTATACATATATATGTATACATGTAGAACCCCGTAATTTTTATAATGTTTATTTGTGAATTATTAGTAATAAATAATTCTTTTATGATAAATAGCTTGAGGTCATTGATGTATATGAAAACAAGTTATTTGAGATGATATGAGAGTATGGGTGTAGAGTTTTGTGCGATGGTTTTGCAAATAAGCAAAACATGCACAAAAACTAGAATTTTCCAGATCAGTTGACCGATCAGTCGACTGACTGTATCAGTCGACCGATCAGTCGACTGATACGCTGATTTCTAGTTTTTTAGGTTTCGGGTCTGTTTTGATTTGGTTCGGGTTTGGGTCGGGTTTAGCTGTTCAAATATATTCTCCTTCACCCGAAATCACCCCTCTCATCTTCAGATCTGAGAAAACCCTAGCCCCCTCTCCCCTATCTCAAACCCTAGTTTTGTTCTTAGTGATTTGGGGAAGAACTTGGCGGATTTTCGTCGAAATTTTCACGTTGCAGCGAAGGGGAACCACTCTCTCTCAGATCCAGGTGTTGTTCATCACCCCAGAGGCGAGTAACATCTCGCTCAACTTTGTGCTATTTTCTAAACGTTTTCAAAGGGTTTTTATAAGTTTTGATGAGCCAAAAATGTAATTTTTGTACAAAGGATTGATTTTTATAGAGTTCACTCAAAACAACAGTTATCAAGCGACAATCGGTATGGCTCCGTATAAGGCATTATACGGGAGACCCTGTAGATCACCGATATATTGGGCAGAGCCGGAGGATAGCTTGATGCTTGGACCGGAGCTGGTGAGGCAGACTACCGAGAAAGTAGCATTGATCAGGGAGCAGATTCTAGCCGCTCAGAGTCGGCAGAAGAGCTATGCAGATAAGAGGCAATGACCCTTGGAGTTTCAGGTTGGGGATTCAGTTATGTTGAAGGGAGTGCAGCGATTCGGACGACGGGGGAAGCTTGCGCCGAGATATATTGGACCATTCCAGATTTTGGAGCGCATTGGAGTTGTGTCATACAGACTAGATCTTCCAACATCGAAGTCTAGTATACATAATGTATTTCATGTTTCTATGCTCAAGAAACACTTGCATGATGAGGAGCAGCAGCGAGTATTGGATACACCAGAGATTGAGCTTCAGGAGGATTTGACTACTGTCGAGATTCCAGTTCGTATTCTTGCCAGAGAGGACAAGAGACTTAGAAACAAGGTAATCCCCATGGTGAAAGTTCAGTGGAACCGAGAAGGTATTGAGGAGATTTCTTGGGAGCGCGAAGAGGATTTGCGTCGTGACTACCCACACCTGTTTGAACAGGTAAATTAAAATTTTTCTGATGTGTATCTTGTATGATGTTTATATCTTTGGTTATAATTACATTTACCACTAGAATGGGAATATTCGCGCTTAATTCTTAATTTTTCAGATCACATGGTATATATATAGGGGGTTCCTTATTTGGATTTTTTACCTGATGTACTAGTTCCACTGATTAGGGTTTGAGCGGGAATATTACAATTTTAGATCGTTAAGTATAAATATCTCTATATGTTTATCTGGAAGTTCATGTTGTGAGATGCGTATGGTTTCCGAATTTCGAGGATGAAATTCTTCTAAGGGGGGAAGAATGTAGAACCCCGTAATTTTTATAATGTTTATATGTGAATTATTAGTAATAAATAATTCTTTTATGATAAATAGCTTGAGGTCATTCATGAACAAGAAAACAAGTTATATGAGATGATATGAGAGTATAGGTGTAGAGTTTTGTGCGATGGTTTTGCAAATAAGCAAAACATGCACAAAAACTAGAATTTGCCAGATCAGTCGACCGATCAGTCGGTATCAGTCGACCAATCAGTCGACTGATATGCTGATTTCAAGTTTTTCAGGTTTCGGGTCTGTTTTGATTTGGTTCGGGTTTGGGTCGGGTTTCGCTATTCATATATATTCTCCTTCACCCGAAATCACCCCTCTCATCTTCAGATCTGAGAAAACCCTAGCCCCCTCTCCCCTATCTCAAACCCTAGTTTTGTTCTTAGTGATTTGGGGAAGAACTTGGAGGATTTTCGTCGAAATCTTCATGTTTCAGCGAAGGGGAACCACTCTCTCTCATATCCAGGAGTTGTTCTTCACCACAGAGGCGAGTAACATCTCGCTCAACCTTGTCCTATTTTCTAAACGTTTTCAAAGGGTTTTTATGAGTTTTTATGAGTTTTTATGAGTTTTGATGAGTCAAAAATGTAATTTTTGTACAAAGGATTGATTTTTATAGAGTTCGCTCAAAACAACAGTTATCAAGCGACAATCGGTATAGCTCCGTATGAGGCATTGTACGGGAAACCCTGTAGATCACCGATATGTTGGGCAGAGCCGGAGGATAGCTTGATGCTTGGACCGGAGCTGGTGAGGCAGACTACCGAGAAGGTAGCATTGATCAGGGAGCAGATTCTAGCCGCTCAGAGTCGGTAGAAGAGCTATGCAGATAAGAGGCAAAGACCCTTGGAGTTTCAGGTTGGGGATTCAGTTATGTTGAAGGTATCGCCTATGAAGGGCATGCAGCATTCGGACGACGGGGGAAGCTTGCGCCGAGATATATTAGACCATTCCAGATTTTGGAGCGCATTGGAGTTGTGTCATACAGACTAGATCTTCCAACATCGATGTCTAGTATACATAATGTATTTAATATTTCTATGCTCAAGAAACACTTGCATGATGAGGAGCAGCAGCGAGTATTGGATACACTAGAGATTAAGCTTCAGGAGGATTTGACTATCGTTGAAATTCCGGTTCGTATTCTTGCCAGAGAGGACAAGAGACTTAGAAATAAGGTAATCCCCTTAGTGAAAGTTCAGTGGAACAGAGAAGGCATTGAGGAGATTTCTTGGGAGCGCGAAGAGGATTTGCGTCACGGCTACCCACACCTGTTTGAACAGGTAAATTAAAATTTTTATGATGTGTATCTTGTATGATGTTTATATCTTAGGTTATAATTACATTTAACACTAGAATGGGAATATTCGCGCTTAATTCTTAATCTTTCAGAACACATGGTATATATATGGGGGGCTCCTTATTTGGATTTTTCACCCGATGCACTAGTTCCACTAGATTAGGGTTTGAACGGGAATATTACCATTTTAGATCGTTAAGTATAAATATCTCTATATGTTTATCTGGAAGTTCATATTGTGAGATGCGTATGGTTTCCGAATTTCGAGGACGAATCAGAAGAAGAGGGTTAATTTGCAAAATTTCCATAAAGCGTCGATCCTCACCAAGGAGAACCAAGGCCTTTCCCGGTTGCCTCACCAAGGAGAACAACGGGGGGTAAAATGGACCAATTTGCAAATATCCTAAAAAAAGAAGACTAATTTGTAAAAGGTCAAAAAATTGCTCACCAGCATATGAGGAAGGCGCGCCATCAACCGATGCAGCAGGAAAACGACCTCTCGATGGTTTTGCAAATAAGCAAAACATGCACAAAAACTGGAATTTGCCAGATCAGTCGACCGATCAGTCGACTAACTGTATCAGTCGACCGATCAGTCAACTGATACGCTGATTTCAAGTTTTTCAGGTTTCGGGTCTGTTTTGATTTGGTTCGGGTTTGGGTCGGGTTTAGCTATTCATATATATTCTCCTTTACTCGAAATCACCCCTCTCATCTTCAGATTTGAAAAAACCCTAGCCCCCTCTCTCCTATCTCAAACCCTAGTTTTGTTCTTGGTGATTTGGGGAAGAACTAGGAGGATTTTCGTCGAAGTCTTCACGTTGCAGCAAAGGGGAACCACTCTCTCTCAGATCCAGGAGTTGTTCATCACCCTAGAGGTGAGTAACATCTCGCTCAACCTTGTCCTATTTTCTAAACGTTTTCAACGGGTTTTTATGAGTTTTGATGAGCTAAAAATGTAATTTTTGTACAAAGGATTGATTTTTATAGCATATAGTGGGAAGATATGTGATTTCAGAATGAATTTTTGTACAAAGGATTGATTTTTATAGCATATAGTGGGAAGATATGTGATTTCAGAATGTTAAAAAACTCACCAACGTTTTGTAGTGGGAAGATATGTGATTTCAGAATGTTAAAAAACTCACCAACGTTTTGTGAATTGAAGATCTAGATTTGAAATGTTTTTATAAGAGATTTAACACGAGTTTTGTTTTAAAAATGTTTTGAAACATGAGTGCACATGATTAGGGTTTTGTTTATGTAATTATACATGAAATTTTCATTTCAGTTTAGTTCATACATTTTAATATCAGTATCTTTATGCTTGGGATTGATGGGGATGATTTTAGATAGATTGTATGGTAGAAATCAACCTGCACAGAGTTTCTGCAGTCAATCGGTCGACTAATCAGTCGACCGACGGGCCAAATTTTTCAGCATCAGTCGACTGATCAGTCAACTGATGGGCTGATTTTGTTTTTCTCAGTTCCTCAGTCGACAGATCAGTCGACTGGTGAGCTGGGGCTGTGCTGCCTGAGCTTATCGGTCGACATATGAGTCGACTGACGTCATCAGTCGACACATCAGTCGACTGATGAGATGTTTTACAGATTCTTGATCTGTTTGAGTTGCTTTTCGGGGTCGCCTCAATGACCTGACACTAGTTTACCATGTTAATGATTTATCTGTACACGTGGGTTGACTTTTGACACAAGTTTAGACATGTACACCGAGATGCGTGCGAGTTTAGATTATGTATATCTTTTCGCATATACTTTTCACTGTTGCACAGTCCTTGTGTTGGACTATAATCCATAGAAGTCCTCGTGTTGGACTATAATCCATTTCAGTTCTCGTGTTGGACATTTGCTACTTATTCCATGTGTTTGGAAACCAAAGTATCTAGTTCCTGTATCAGACATATTTCTTAACCTTGTATATGACTTTCTCACAGGAGTTTATGACATGACACTTATGTAGATCATGACATGATATTCGTGTAAATAATAACATGATACTCATGTAGGCTATGACATGTCACTGTACTTATGCTCTGAGATTAGTTGTATTTCTTTTATTATTGTTCCTGTACTAGAACCTCGGGTTTGGTGTTTAGGGATTTACAATTTGAGATACAAGGTATATACATGAGGGTTTCCTTGTTTGGATTATTTCGCTCGACGTACCTATGCTCGTGTTGTAAATTTCTAAATACTAAAATCCTCTTTAGTAAGATCAATGATTTTAGATCTATTATGTATTATCTGTATTTTCTTATACAACGAGCCCTGTTCCCTTGGGGTTGGTTGTGATGTTGCTCGCTAGCGCTTTGATGCTCGTTGTCCCTCCCCCTTTCAGGTAACGAGCCAGGAGCCCGGAGAGTCACAGGTTGATGGTGATGTATTTTAGCTTCAGTTGTTTACTTAGTTATATTTTCTTTTAGAGTTCCACAGTAGACTTTTGTTTAGACATTTGAGAGTCTTATTCTAGAAGTTGTAAAGGCTGTGTGCCTTATTTCCTCTTGTCAAATATTTGTATTTGAGACTTGTTGAGTATTCCAGTTATCTATTCAGACATTGACTATGTATTTCTGTATGTTGGATGATGAGATATTAATGTGATCACTATCATTTCATCAGTTATTTCTTGTATTATCTTCTACTTGCTTTTGTACCTACACCTATTGTTGACTCTACTAGATAGATATTAATTGTGATGGTGAAACATATTATTACACGGTGTGGTGCATGGCAGGTTTGATATTCTTGGTTTCACCTTGGACTGCAGCTTTGTGTGAACCCAGGGGCGTCATAGTTGGTATCAGAGCTCTAGTTCCAGTATCCTTAGGATCATTCTATGTCGAGTCGTTGAGCTAGGATAGAGTTTCTTAGGATTCATGTATAGAGTCCGTAAGGATTTCCTAGTATGAGTGAGGACGAAAAGTTGTAACTAAAGATGACAATTATCTCATTAATGAAGAAAGCAACGGTTTTCCACGCGAACAAACTCAGATAATTTTATATTCATAATCCAATGAACTACAAATAAACCAACCCCCAGTCTTGAATAAATGCAAGGGGAAAAAGGGTAGACATGACACATCGTGTAGTGGGCCACTATCTAACGAGTTTGACATGATAGTTGTTGGATCTACCATCCTACTGAAGAGGATTGACTTCAGTGGCCGTAGTATATTCCCCTTCTGACTGAGAAGATTGAGCTTGGTCCGATTGCTCAGGTTGATCCTGCCTACTTTGTTCTTCATATCTCAAAATTTGAGAATTTTTTTTATGACAACTATTTTTGTATAAGTTTAAAGTATTTGTGCAAATAGTATATGTTGTGAAAATTGTATTGTGATACGCTATTTATAGAGGTCTACTTGGCTCATAAACTCTTATTTTCTTATGATCCGAGAAATGGCAGGACGTGGTAGGCCTCATACTCAGAGAGCTGGGCAGGCAGAGTCGCAGCAGGCTTCACCTGAACTACAGCGAGCTCAATCCGAACCACAGCAGTCACCACCTCAGCCACAGCAGGCTCCCCAGTATCTCATTGATCTCATGGCTCCCATCGTAGCTAGGATGGCCCAGGAACGGCATTCTGTAACCCTCATTTGTGCTAGAAGGTCGGTCTGCAAGTTGTGTCGACAGGTCTCAACTAAGATATACCGTGTCATACTTGACGAACATCAGAGAGCTATGCTTCGGAACCTATTGACGAAGGCTTTGACGAACTCCCTCTTCTTCTGCTTAGTGGCGATAAGGGTATGGATGGAGACTTCTGTATCCTTGTAGGCGTCAAAAATTGCCTTTAGGTCCCCTAATACAGCTCAAGACAAAGAGAAGGCGATAAACGTCATTATCCGAGTCGAAGAGGATTATCCGACACCGACAAGCGCATGAAGCGAATCGGCAAACTGTTGATGACATGACAACGAACCACCATAACGGCAAACGTCAAGTGGCCCGTACGCGTCAATCAACTCAAAGCGTCCAAACGCGCCCAACAGTCAGTTAGCACGCGCGCATCATTCAGCTCGAGCTTGTGGCGAGCCATATCCCGCCACCACCACCACCACCAGTAGCTCAGCCGCAGGGAATACCCGCCGTTCCTATCAGAGAGAGATCCCCAGAGATCACACATGTAGCCGTTCCACTAGTAGTTCCAGACAGAGCCACAGAGCAGGAGACTTGGCTCTGTATGGTTGAGAGATATCAGAAGATGAGGGCACCAGAGTTTCAGGGGTCAGCAAACCCTCTTACAGCCCACAAGTGGAAGGAGGATGTGAGTAACACCCTCGACATACTCAATGTAAATTCAGTTCAGAAGCAGAGGTTGGCATCCTATAGTCTGAAGGGAGATGACGGGAGATGGTACCGACTCCAGTTTACTCCAGATCAGAGGATGACCCTCACATGGGAGGACTTTATCTATTTCTTCGATGGGAAGTATATCTCTTCCTTAGCACGGACTAGGAAGGAGCTTGAGTTGTCCCGATTGACTCAGGGAGACATGATCGTGGTAGATTTTGAGAGCAGGTTTATGGAGTTGCTACATTTCACGAGTATGTGGCAGACAAGAGAGCATCAGGCTCAGATGTTCTTGGCAGGGCTTCGCCCTAATCTCCGCCGATACCTAGTCTCGAGGAGGTTCTATAGTCAGTTAGCACGCGCGCATCATTCAGCTCGCGTGCGTCAATCAGCTCACGTGCGTCAAATCAATCCGTTCGCACGCGTCAATCAGCTCGCGCGCATCAATCAAACGCGTGCCCAACAATCAACTCGCACACGTCGGTCAAATCGTGCGCATCAGTCAAACTCGTGCGCATCGGTCAACTCGTGCGGAGCATACATATTAACAAGATGATCAATCATGCAAAACGGGGGAACCTACAAGTCCCGAAAAATTGAAAAAGTCAGGAAACATACAAGTTCGGCATAAACGACGGACCCGCGCTAGCGCGGGACAGAACAGACTGACCCGCACAAGCGCGGGTCGGATTGGATCCGACCCGCGCTAGCGTGGGTCAGACTTGATCCGACCCGTGCGTGGGTCGATACCTAGTCTCGAGGAGGTTCTATTCAGTTAGGGAGGTAGCTGAGGCCGCCACTTCACAGGAGATTGAAACTAGCATGTTCCAGAAGGATAAGGAAGGGAAGGCTAAGGTAGGGCAGAGCGGTGACAAAGGCAAGAACAAGAGATCTTTTTCTAGACACCAGCAGCAGCATCAGGGCTCTTATAAGAAGGGACCCCAGCAGGATCAGTGAGCGCATCAGCAGCGCAAGTTCCAGGGATCTTGTTTTAACTGTCACAAGGTCAGGCATAAGGCATCGGAGCGCGGGTCGGATTGGATCCGACCCGCGCTAGCGTGGGTCAGACTTGATCCGACCCGTGCGTGGGTCGGACTTGATCCGACCTGTGCAAGCGTAGGTCAGATCTGTCTGACCCACGCCACGCAGTCCGGAGCTCGAAACACGTTTTGGCGGTTTTAAAGTGGTTTTCGCAGGATTTATCTATTCCAGAGGTTCTTAACTGCCTAGATATTATCTACAAACATGGTTAGGCTGTTATTAACGGAAGATAAGGCCAAATCACTTGTTATCATCCGGAAACCCGCATCCGGAACCCTATAAATACAAGCCTAGGGCCTCCTTTTAGCGGGGGGCGATTTATTATCTTGAGGTTGAGGTGCTGTCGGATTGAGGAATCAAAGGAGCACAAATTTCAGCGAGGGTTGACAGATCTTGGCGAGTTCTACGGCTTAAAGAAGGAGAGTTCGAGAAATCTGACACCCGTTCCCATCCGTTCCTCGAGATTAGGCTTGGTCTTAATCTCGAGAAGAGCTACTGATTTTGCTTGGTCGATCTCAGCACTTCAAATCAAATACTTCCTCGGCGAAGGCCTAGCTCTACCAAATTTTCAACAACCGGATCTAATCGACGGTCGTCCACGGATAAACCTCGACACAGGCAAAGATCCCACGCAAGAAGAAGATCGATAAACGATCTCCCTGCGTTTGTTTGACGAAAGTTGTAATCTTTGTTTTCATTGTGTAAGAGTCTTATAAAAAGACAATCTTTTTTTGTTTTTATTGTAACGACTGAAGTTGTAATGAATACCACAATGAATACAATAATTTTCGACACAAACAAACTAGCGACCATAGTGGGAGCCAATAGCTTCGATGCCGGAGCTGTTGTGTCACAACCTCGGATCTGCATCCTAGTTGAAGAAGTGGTCGAATACGAGTTTGACCAACTAAAGTTCGAGGAATATCTGTCGTCCTCCTCCTCCAGATCCTCCGCCTCTCGCAAGCGAAGGAAGATCAAGACCCCCGTTGCTGCGGTAGCTGAACCTTGCAACGCCTTTCCGGCCTCCAACGAGTCCGGATCTGCAGATCTGAACTCCTCCTCAATCAAGGAGTTGAGTACTAAAGGCACGCCAATCCTATCAAAGAGGGCACGTCAAAGGTGACGTCAATGCCTCGCGCGTCAGCTTGCTAAGGCTTTGGAGCTGATAGATGGAATCCGTTATGAGGCGGATCTGAAATTCAAAGAGCATCATGAGACCCAACAGCGAGCAGATGTCCTCCCATCCAAACCAACGGCAAGTGAATGGATCCAAGTCAAAAGGATCCGTTCAACTCTAGAGGAACGAATCCAAAAGCGCCGCGCACTGCTTGTGCACGCGCGAATTCTTACGCAAAAAGGTTGCAGAGGGAAGAAGTGGAAAGGAAACCACAAAAACTACACAAAGTTTAGAGGCCAAAGTCCAAGACAGCGACTGAAAAGACCGAGAATCGCGGGTTACTTGGATCCGACCCTCCAGTTTGTGGGTCACTTGGATCCGACCCTCCAAATCGCGGGTCACTTGGATCCGACCCTTCACTTCGCGTGTCACTTGGATCCAACCCTCCAAATCGCGGGTCACTCGGATCCGACCCTCCACTTCACGGGTCACTCGGATCCGACCCTCCACTTCACGGGTCACTCGGATCCGACCCTCCACTTCGTGGGTCACTTGGATCCGACCCTCCAAATCATGGGTCACTCGGATCCGACCCTCCACTACGCGGGTCACTTGGATCCGACCCTCCAAATCGCAAGTCACTTGGATCCGTCCCTCCAAATCGCGGGTCACTTAAATCTGACCCTCCACTTTGCTGGTCACCCAAAGCCGACCCTCTAACCCGCGGGTTGCCCAAGTCTGACCCGCGCCAGGGTAAAGACAGAAGACGTTATGCACATGTTTCATCCATCCCTTTGAGTTCCGCACCTCTGACGGAGCGCCATGACAGTGTAGATTTGTCCCGATTCAAGGTGAGGATAGTCGATCGCCTGGGTCCATTGCACGAGGATCGAGGGAAAGTTCTGATCGAAGAACGCTTGGGTCCGGTGATTGAACCCCGAGCGACTCGTCGAGCTGGGGGTCGTACACACCCTCGTAACAATTTCAAACCTTCTCATAAAGGAAAAACTCCGGTTTCCACCCGCCTAGGGGTGTGTATCCAAAACCAGGAGCCTGTTAAGATCATGCGCTCCCAAAAGCGTAGTTCTAAACATGTGACTCTTGAGAACGCTAATAAAGCGGTAAATCCCCTAAAAGAAACGTATTCATCTAATGATGACAACGTTATACCATGGGAGTCGTGTCAACACACGATAGGTCGCTCTGGTCATCTGACCGATGAGTTGTACTATCAGGCTGGGGGTACGAACAAATATCGTAAGAGAAGTACCCAGGAAGCGGAGCCTCGCTGTCCGTGCGCCAAGATTATTAGGGCAGTATTATCAGCGTGTAGCTGCCCTAAGACCGCTCCGTAGAGGATCTCGGTATGTGAGAGGATCTCCAACGGAAAGGCTAAGTCCAATCTAAAGCGTCTCCGTAAGAAACGATCGGTCGTTCAAGGTGACGAACCCCCAGAGGTTACCATCAATATGGTTGATAAGGGAAAATCGATTCGACCTTCTAGCTCTGACCCGTTTGTATCGCATCGTCTAACCCGGTTACAATCAGGAACTATTAGACAAAGGGATTATCAGAGAATGCATAGAGTGTTATCCTCGGATGATGAAGCATCGGATTCTAACTCGGCAATCGCTTCTGATAATACGGTATCCAGTCCGGGACAATCCCACGAAGTGTTTATGATTAACACCGAGGAAGTAGCTAAAATGGTTGAGGATGCCTTGGCCAAGCAGAAAGAGGCATTCAAGATCGAAATGGAAATAGCTATGCTACGAATGAGGGAAGAGCATGACCAACAAATCCGGGCATTGTTGAATCAGATAGGTGAATCCAGTCGTGATAACAATGTTAGCCAAGAAGCTAATGATTCAGACATGAATGAACACATCAATGCTGATAACCCTCCCATTGACCAGAACGCTGGGGGTGGTCTTACTGAAAATGACAACACTAGTGGTGATCCCGTTGTTCTCCTCACAAGTCGTCCGAAGTACGATATAGACGAGGATGAAAAGATGAAGGACCTCGAGAGAAAAATCAATGCTCTGATGTCTGATCGAGAGGTAAAGAAGTCCGGAATTTCTTGTCCTTACCCGAGAGAGTGGGATTCAATAGCATACCCGACGAAGTTTAGCCTAATTAACTTCACGTCGTTTGATGGAAAGGGTTCGCCCACTCAACATCTAATCTACTTCAAGTCTCACTTGGGCGTGATCTCCGGCAATGAAGCCTTGATGATTCGGTCATTTGTTGGCACCCTTTGCGGGCCCGCCTTCGATTGGTACCATCGTCTCAAGTCTGGAAGCATTAACAGCTGGGAAGACATAGAGAACCTGTTTCTCGCTCACTTCTTTGATGACGATGCCGAATTGTCAATCAGGACACTCTTTGATGAGAAGCAAGAAGACGACGAGACAGTTGATGACTTCGTCAAACGCTTTCGGAATAAGGCAATGAACTGTCGAGATCAGATCACAGAGGACTTCATCCTTCAAACCTGTCACAACAACCTCTCCTTGGACGTGTTGGAAGTTATAGGAGTAGTACCCTCCAATACCTGGAAAGAGCTGAAGATACGCGGAGAGCGGGCCGAACGCTTCCTCCGAAGGAAGAAGGCCAAGAAGAGCCAACCGACGACGAACCTTCCGAATTCAAATTTCGCCTCCCGTGGTAAAGGGAAAGCACCTGCAACAGCTGTTGACGCTAACCAGACGTCGCAACAGCAACCCCGAAGGCAGATGAAGTCTTCAAACCCGAGACTCCAAAAAGAGTATTCCTTTAAGGACGAAGACGTTCCACCCATCTTCGAATCCCTTCTTGAAAACAACAAGATCAAGATACCACCTATCGCAAATCAGGAGGAAGCTGACAATACTGTGGATCCAAAGTACTGTGCGTACTACAGGAGGGTCCTTCATCCCACCAAGGATTGCTTTGCTCTCAAGAATAGCATCAAAACCTTGGTTGAAGCCGGTGTTATATTGCTCAGTTAAGTCGAATGAAAACTCCGACAAGTATACGAGTATAAACTGCTTCTTAATACTCCAATAGGTATATGAGTTTAAGCTGTTTCCTACCGTTGACGGGAAGTTCCTAGAGAATTTTTATATGTAATATTCTTAAGGATAACCCGGTCATGTAACTGAGTACAATATCAGACCCAGTTTTACAAAGGAAGCTGGGGTTGGATGATTCATGTAACGGGAAGTTCCCGGAAGAATGTTATATGTAATTTTCTTAGGGATAACCCGATCATTACAAATAAAGTGATAAACACTAAACCCCCACTGTGAATGAGAGGTCTACTTTCAAATCGAGTGATCAAACCTATAAAAGTTAGGGTCATCTTACACTCCCACTGTTTACCTGGTCAAACCTTCTTACAGTTAGGACCACAACCAAAATCTCATCTCGATTCCTTCAATGAATGAGAGGTCCATTTTCAGATCGAGCGATCAAAACTTCCTACAGTTAGGATCATCTCAAACCTCCCATTCGGTCAAACCTTCCTACAGTTAGGGCCAAAACCAAAATCCCCTTTCGATTCCTCCAATGAACGAGAGGTCCACTTTTAAATCGAATGATCAAACATTCCTACAGTTAGGGTCACGTCAAACTCCTGCTTGGTCAAACCTTCCTACAGTCAAGGCCAAAACCCCAATTCACTCTCGATAAATGAGAAATTCACCTTTAGTTCGGTAATCAAACCTTCCGACAGTTAGGATTATCCGAATTTTTCGATTCTCGGAGTGGAGATCTCACTCCTAGTTTTACCTTTCCAGATTCTAGGGGTGGAGATCTCACCTCGAGTCTCCTTTCCAACTGGAGATAGAATATAAAATTCTTCCTCTTCGGTGTTGGGAGATAAAATATAAAATTCTTCCTCTCCCATTTCGGGTTCGTCTTTGCCCCAAGAGAAGACACCATCCTTTAATTCCAAAAGCCGGTTTAGTCTTTCACTGATTAAAAAAGACACCAGAATCCAGTCTGGGGTATTTTATCCCGAAGCCTAAGTAGGGATAAGTCAGTGCTTAACCCGCGTTACTGGGTGGTTCATTCCCGTAAAAACGACCGAGTCTACGTATTCAGCATCGTAGCAACAAAAATCCATGCCTTTTATGCATGGGGAATTTTACCCCGAATCCTAAGTAAGGATAAGTCAACGCCTAACACGCGTTGCCGGTTAGTCTTTTGCCGTGAAAAGGACAAAAGCCTACATATTCGACAGTAGCCACCTCTCAGGGCAACCGATTTACGGAGTCATTTCTGGCGTACATCGAGGAGGTGATGCGATGGAATCAGGGTGCTGAGTCATTGGAGACTAGAGTTATCTCAGAGTATCAGGATGTCTTTCACGAAATACCTGGATTACCTCTGGTAAGAGAGGTAGAGTTCTGTATTAAGTTGTAGCCTGGCACAGCCCCGATATCCCGCGCACCCTATCGCATGGCACCAGCTGAGATGAGGGAGCTCAACGCCTAACACACGTTGTCGGTTTAGTCTTTCACCGATTGAAAAAGACACCAGAATCCAGTCTGGGGCATTTTATCCAGAAACCTAAGTAGGGATAAGTCAGCGCTTAACCCGCGTTGCTGGGTGGTTCGTTCCTGTAAAAGACAAACGAGTCTACGTATTCAGCATCGTAGCAACAAAAATCCATGCCTTTTATGCATGGGGAATTTTATCCCGAAGCAACAAAAATCCATGCCTTTTATGCATGGGGAATTTTATCCCGAAGCCTAAGTAGGGATAAGTCAATACCTAACACGCGTTGTCGGTTAGTTCTTAACCGTAAAAAGAACGAAAGCCCACATATTCGACATTGTGGCAGGTTGTTATTCATAACGCCAAAATCCGTACTTCACACGTACGGGGAATTTTATCCCGAATCCTGAGCAGAGATAAGTCAATGCCTAACACGCGTTGCCGTTTAGTTCTTAACCGTAAAAGGAACAAAAGCCCACATATTCGACATTATAGCAGGTTGTTATTCATAATGCTAAAATCCGTGCTTCACACGTACGGGGAATTTTGTCCCGAATCCTGAGCAGGGATAAGTCAATGCCTAACACACGTTGCCGGTTAGTTCTTAACCGTAAAAAGAACGAAAGCCCACATATTCGGTACCCACTACCTAGGATTGATGACTTGTTTGACCAGTTGCAGGGAGCGCAGTATTTCTTGAAGATTGGTCTCCGTTCTGGCTATCATCAGTTACGGGTTCGGGAGATGGATATTCCTAAGACCGTCTTTCTTACTAGATATGGATCTTTTGAGTTCTTGGTCATGCCATTTGGGTTGACCAATGTACTCGTGGTATTCATGGACTTGATGAACCGGGTTTTTCGTCCCTTCTTAGATCAGTTTGTGATCCTTTTCATCGATGATATTCTTATTTACTCATGATCGGAGGCAGATCACGAGGAGCATCTACAGATAGCGTTGAGGACTCTTCAGGAGCATCAGCTGTATGCCAAGTTCAGCAAGTGCAAATTTTGGCTTTCAGAAGTTAGATTTCTTGGCCACGTCATCAGTAGAGAGGGCATAGGAGTGGACCCGGCTAAGGTCACGGCAGTTCTTGATTGGGAGCCACCGAAGACGGTGACAGAGATTCACAGGGTTAGTTCTTAACCGTAAAAAGAACGAAAGCCCACATATTCGACATTATGGCAGGTTGTTATTCATAACACCAAAATCCGTGCTTCACATGCACGGGGAATTTTATCCTGAAGCCTAAGTAGGGATAAGTCTGCGCCTAACACGCATTGCCGGGCAGTCTATTCCCATAAGAAAGACGATGTCTACGTATTCAATATCGTAGCACTAAGAGAGTTAACTCTCTTAGCACAACGTCACATGCGGAACGGACTTAAACAATCCGTATGCAAGCTCGATTCAAACGGTAATCGGTAAAGGCACGTCAAATCAGTTGAAGGCTGAGGATTTGCCAAAAATCCTAAGTCTACGTCTGATACACGTTGCTGTTTAGTCTTTTCACATGAGAAAGACGAAGTCTACGTATTTAATATCATAGCATAAAAAGAGTTAACTCTTTTAGCATAACGTTACATGCGGAACGGACTTAAACAATCAACATGCTAGCCCAACTCAAACGGTAGTCGGTAAAGGCTTATCAAACCCGTTGATGGCTGAGAATTTGCCAAAAATTCTATAAATGTGAGTCATTGACGCATCAGCTTCATTAGTTGGTCTCATGACTTGAGCATCCAACAACTTCAGGATAAGATCCATACATGCAGATGAACCAGCTTTAATAGTTTGTCCTGCAGCCCAACATTTGGGTCCGTCATGCTCTAATGTCTTAAGAGCTTAAACTGTATAGACTCCAGCAAACGTACGAGTATAAACTGTGTTAACGCCGGTCAACGCGTTATAGTAAAGGTCAATGCCGGTCAACGCATCAGCAATTTCGCTAAAATATGGCAAAAGATGACTCTAAGGATTTCAATTACAATCAAATATGAATTCCCGATGGAGATGATCAGTTCAAAGTCAACTCAATGGCACGAGCTAAGTTCAGAAACTTACACACCAATTTCAATTCAAGATTTCGACAACGGTCAGACGATAAACGCAGCGCCGGAAGAACTTTATCTATTCGACAAAACACTGAATAGACTGAAGACTAAAGAAGTCAAGAATTGAAGCAGTTCACAGGTCCCTCTACGAGATTGAGGAAAGGGCCTATCTTATCCAAAGCATTCCAGACAACCCTATAAAAGAACGAGTCTGAAATTCTTTGGAGGGGGTATCTGTAGGCATCAAAAATTGCTTATAAGTCCCCGAATACAGCTCAAGACAAAGAAAAGACGATGAACGTCATTATCCGAAGAGGATTATCCGACGCCGACAAGCGCATGAAGCGAATCGGCAAACCGTTGATGACACGACAACGAACCACCACAACGGCAAACGTCAAGTGGCCCGCACGCGTCAATCAACTCAAAGCGTCCAAACGCGCCCAACAGTCAGTTAGCACGTGTGCATCATTCAGCTCGTGTGCGTCAATCAGCTCACGTGCGTCAAATCAATCTGCTCGCACGCGTCAATCAGCTCGTGCGCATCAATCAAACACGCGCCCAACAATCAACTCGCGCACGTCGGTCAAATCGTGCGCATCGGTCAAACTCGCGCACATTGGTCAACTCGCGCGGAGCATACAAATTAACAAGATGATCAATCATGCAAAACGGGGGATACTACATGTCCCGAAAAATCGAAAAAGTCAGGAAACATACAAGTTCGGCAGAAACGACGGACCCGCGCTAGCGCGGGACAGAACTGACTGACCCGCGCAAGCGCGGGTCGGACTTGATCCGACCCGCGCGCGCGGGTCAGACTTGATCCGACCCGCACAAGCACGGGTCGGATCTGTCTGACCCGCGCCGCGCAGTCCGGAGCTCGAAACGCGTTTTGGTGGTTTTAAAACGGTTTTCACGGGATTTATTTGTTCTAGAGGTTCTTAACTACCTAGATATCATCTACAAACGTGGTTAGGCTATTATTAACTAAAGATAAGGCCAATCACTTGTTATCATCCGAAAACCCACATCCGGAGCCCTATAAATACAAGCCTAGGGCCTCCTTTCAGCGGGGGAGGGGGGGATTTATTATCAAGAGGAGGAGGTGCTGTCGGATTGAGGAGTCAAAGGAGCACGAATTTCAGCGAGGGTTGACAGATCTTGGCGAGTTCTTCAGCATAAAGAAGGAGAGTTCGAGAGATCCGACACCCGTTCTCGTCCGTTCCTCGAGATTAGGCTTCGTCTTAATCTCGAGAAGAGCTACTGATTTCACTTGGTCGATCTCAGCGCTTCAAATCAAATACTTCCTCGGCGAAGGCGAAGCTCTGCCGAATTTTCAACAACTAGATCTAATTGATGGTCGTCCATGGATAAACCCCGGCACAGACAAAGATCCCACGCAAGCAGAAGATCGATAAACGATCTCTCTGCATTTGTTTGACGAAAGTTGTAATCTTTATTTTTATTGTATAAGAGTCTTATAAAAAGATTATCTTTTTCATTTTCATTGTAACGACTGAAGTTGTAATGAATACCGTAATGAATACAACAATTTTCGACGCAAACAATCCTCTTTAAAGAATTTGACAGGAAGAGTCTCTCTAAATCCATCCACTTTTGGATACATCAGGTAGGCAGTTTCGTGAACCATTCAAAGGTAACTCTCTTGAGGGTGCCAATGAACAATCAAGCCAGTATGGCATCGTTTGATATCATATTCCCAGTCTGTGACTTGAAATAATAGATATGTTGGTTCGGTGATCCCGTGACGTCAAAAGTTTGTAGCGTCGGGACCTCGAATTTTGGAGGATAAGGAGCTGCATCCCATTCGGCAGGATAGGGCCTGACAACTCCGTCGTCTTGGAGCTCGCTTCTGTTATCAATGGCATTGAGGCGGGTTTCTAATTCTTGCATTTTGGCAGACTGGAGATTCTGCTCGTTCTCCATCTCTCTTTCTTCATCAGAGGAAGATTCTAGATTGTGGACTTCTTGGTCAGAAGCAGCATCATCAACCGCTTTTTCCTTCCCTTTGCTTGTGTGAAATCTGGATGAAGACGTTCTTCTTCTTCGGGAAGATTCTTGCCTAGGTGGCGAATCTGTCTTCTGAGATTTGACCTTGTCTGTGATGATTTGAGTCAACAGGGCCAGGAGTTTATTGATGGCCTCCTGCTGAGATTTGAGCATGGCCTCCTGCTCATCAAGTCTCTTCGCAAGATCTTCATGGTTTCCCGTCACATAAGAGAAGCTCTCATGTTCAACAAAAGAGCTTGATGATTGGGACTCTGCAATGGCTGAGTGTTCATCATCGGAATTGGTTCCTCTAGCTAACCTCCGATAGTTGACAGGGGGAATGGCTTCTGTTCGCGTCCAAGTGCATTGGTAGATTCCTTCAAACTCTTTAGCGATTTCTCTGACGGTCGGTGAACGACTTATTTCAGAGTCATCAGAACTAGGACCTGAGGCTTTCCCTTTACCGATCACATTGATAGTGACCCCAGGATACTCAGTCTCTGGAGACTTCTTCATGTGCGAACGTCGTCGTTGGTTAGGCAAAACAACGTTCGTTGGTCGGTTGAATATCGATGGTTTGGCCCATATGAGCAACATTGGCATCCTGAGAGGACCGTAGGGATCAGTCGTTCACATTGGAATGAGCAAATAATTTGTTGCATCGGTCTTTCACTCGATATGAACTCTCTCAAATCTATTGTAAAGATTCAAGGAGAATTACTCACTGATCGTGAGGTTTAAACTGGAACCCCCAGTCTATGATTGGACAAGACTGGCTCTTGGTGGACATGAATCTGGTTTAGATGCCTTGGATCCATGAACTTCTTATATCCGCCTCTCAATTTAGTCGTGCTACGCAGCGTATTTGTAGTAAGAGAAATAAAAAAAAAATTTGATTTGTATTCCTTTGACCTCAATTACAATTGGATTTCCTAATTACAAAAGAGAGGAGAATTAATCTGGATTCTCCCCTTTGTTTAATTCTGAGTTCTTCATGGTGGCGATGGAGTGCCTCCCTCAAATGCTCGCGTCGAGCTTGCTCTCCGTTGACGATCTGATGTTTTGCTTCACTGGAATGATGTCTTCTCCTCACGGTTTGACGCTGTGGAGAACTTGCAAAGCAAGTTTTAGAACTCTGAACGAGTTTAGAAGAACTCTATAAAAGAGTTGATTTGAACTGAAAATCGGTTAATAAGCCAAGGCCAGAAGAAAGCTCCGGTGGTCGATCTCCAGATCCGAGAATGCTCCAAATATTCTCTCTTTGCTGCCAAGCTCCAAGGTCAATCCGAACCAAGAAGTTCCAACCCTTAACTCAGTTGAGCTTCTTCTTATTTATAGGGGATTAAGGGGGTGTAACCGCCCCTTAAATCACTCCTAAGTGGGGTGTAACCGACCCCAAATGGTGAGAAACAGTTTTGGAACTGTTCAAGAGTTTAAGGGGTGCAACCCCCCCTAAAATCTCTCAGTAATGAGGTGTAACCGACCCTATTAAGTGGAGATACAGTTTTAAAACCGTATAGATTCTGTTTGAACCAGTCAAACATAAAAAACATAGGTCTGACCCCCGCGTTTTGATGTTGCAACGCAGGTCCGACTCCGACGTTTTGATGTTGACACGCGGGAAGGACCTCCGTGTTTTGGTGTTGTAACACAGGTCTGACTCCGGCGTTTTTATGTTGACACGCGGGGAGGACCTCCGTGTTTTAGTGTTGCAACGTAGGTCCGACTCCAGTGTTTTGTTGCTGACACACGGGGAGGACCTCCTGTTCGCGGGAAAAGTTGGTGTTTTCTTCATTATCGATGTCATTGCACTCAGTTAACAACTTTATGCGTTACAAAGAGATCCGGTCTTTTTATAAGATCCGGCTTACAATGAAAATCAAAATAAAACAAAGAAATCAAAATTACAACTTCTCTCTTTTACCGAACAAATCACAAGATCCTGTTATCCGGTCTCTTGCTTCTGTGGGTTGTTTGCCTGCGCCGGGGTTGCTTACCGTGGACCACCGCGTGATCTGGATCCAAGCAGATCTACGACGTATTACGGGTATTATCCCACCAAGGAGATAATAGCCGGGAGGGATCGTTTCACCAAGGAAACGACCGCTCGAATCTCGGGATCTAAGAACCAAGCTTAGATCCGGAGTGTAACGACGTAGATCTGAGGATTAGACTCTCTCGAACTCCTGCCTTTTTCGGTGCGGGTGCTCGCTAAGAATCAAATCCGGGTCTCCAAGTCTTCAAGCCTTCAGATCTCCGAGTTGAGGTGACAATCCGGCAGAGTTTCGGCTCTCTCAAAAGTTTCAGAAGAAGTCCCTCAAATGAACAACCACCCCCCCTATTTATAGCCTCTCTGAACTGTGCCTTTGTGCACAAGAGAGAGAGGGGGGGGAGTCGGGCCACCTGAGGGTGGCTCGGCTCATGCCGAGCCACCCTGAGGTGGCTCGGCGGGCCGAGCCACCTTAGGGTGGTTCGGTTCGGGCCGAGTTCCCCCAGGTGCGCTGGTTTTGTCGTTTTCCGTTGTTTCCGGTTGTTTTGTCCGTTGTTCGGTTGTTTTGTTGATTTGTTGACTTGATTCCGGATTTGGCAGTAAACTCAGTCGGTGTTTGAGTTCAAATCCACTTTGTTGGAAGACCCGTCGACTCCCCGAACCACTAACGTTGTTCACATGCAGTTCGTTAGCTTTGTAGCCTCTTTAGTTCGTTTCGTTGCTTGAACGTTCGTCGATTTGTCGAATCATCGCGCCGAGCTGTGTCAAGGGACCTATAAGCAGTTTTATACGCCTACAGATACCCCCTCCAAAGCTTTTCAGCCTCGTTCTTTTATAGAAGAGTCTGGAATGCTTTGGATATGATTGCCCCTACCCTTTGTCGGTGTAACGGGACCTGGAAATGACTTTTGTTCTGTATTCCTTCAATCCTTCGGGCCATTCAGTGCTTTGTAGAATGCCTGTAGGGGTTCCGGTGCTGCATTTATTGTCTGACCGTTGTTGGAATTTGAACTTTGAAGTCGATTCCTGATTTTCCAGTCTTTAGCTCGTGCTTTGAACTTGAAGTCGATTCCTGATTTTTTCAATCTTTAACTCGTGTTGGTTGGTTCGTCGTGCAACTAACGCTCGATTGTCGGTGTTGAATCCTCACTTGTGACACGTTGTCCGACGTCGTGTTATTGAGTTATCCTTAAGAATATTTTTAGAAAAATATATTCTCCAGGAACTTCTCAACAACAATAGGAAATAGTTTATACTCGTATACCTTATTGGAGTAAATCCGTGCTCAAATGATCAGAACCGGTCCTCAAAAAATTTCTTCCGTTCCTTCCGAATGTGTGGGAGAGACAGGAATAAACCAAGGATGGGACCCTTAGTTGATTTGAAGTCGTCTCGACGCTTAATTCAGTCTCTTTTGAACTGATTTGGATTGGTCCGGTTCGGTTCAACTTGGCCCGGTCCGGTTCACCTTGGTCCACATTATAAAAGGGGGGTCTCTTTTCCTCTTTTTCTTCTCTTTTTCTTCACCTCTCTAGGGCCGGCCCCCCCCTCATCCCTATTTTTGATTTTTCTTTTCCCTCGAGCGTCCTTTCGCCATCCAAACATCGTAGTGGTCTTAGACCTGGTCTTCCTTTGGATCCTTGACTGAGAAATCCTTCAAAAAATCATTTTTTAGAATTCTTCTCAGACCCCTCGAGCACGTGGTGAAAGTTTCCTAAAAGGTCTCATCTTCGTTGGATCTCGAGCCTTTCTTCAGGTAAATCTTCCACAATTTGGATCTTTTTCATGCTCAATTTAATTCATGCATTTGTGGGGTTATATGTGAGGGTTGAGGGTGTGATTTGATGCCTCGAGCTAATCTTTCAGGGGGGTAAAAATGCAATTTCGAGGGGTTTTTTATGCAAAAATTAGGGCTGAAATTATTTTTTAAATCTAACCCTTTGAGTTATTTTGCAGGCCGTCATGTCTCGCGCCTCGAGAGGTCGTTCCCCTGCCATGTCGGTTGATGGCGCGCCTCCCTCTTATGCTGGTGAGCTACTTTTTGCAAATAAACCCTTTTTTCCTTATAAATTTGTAAATTGACGCTCTTTTTTTTTTTTTAAAAAAAAAAACCCACGTTGTTCTCCTTGGCGAGGCAATCGGGAAGAGCCTTGATTCTCCTTGGTGAGGATCGACGCTTCAAAGATATGTTTTGCTTGGTCAAAACCATATCTCAAAATTAAAGGGGGCGATTTGACACTACATTGCGTTTTATAAGGCAGGGATATGTTGTCGACATACCCTGTTTTGTGATTGCACAATGTGGCCAGATCGTCTCACCCTTTATAAGGCAATGACTCTATCTTAGCTATTTGTAAGATGAGTTCAATTTCCTTTTATAATCGAGACTAACCAGTGTTTAACTGTCTATTTTGCAGTGGGGTACCCTTCTGGATCATTCCCGTCCCACGCAATATATGGACGGCGTGGCGAGCATTATTCGAACTCCAACGATCCTTCCCCTATTCCAGCTACCCCTCAGTTTGCTTCGGACACGTCGACTGAGGTTGCCCAAGTGGTGAGGGAAGGTGGTCATCGAGCTATTCGCCAGCTAATCACAGATGCGCCTTTTGTGAAGGACGCCAGCTCTACTCAGCCTCTTCGAAAGAGCGATTTCCTATTTGGTGATTCTGTCGATGACCCAGAAGCCGTATTCATTGGTGCTGAGCATTGGCTTCACAAGACCGGCAATGGCTTCATATACTTGCCGGAGATTCCTCGGCATCGTTCATTGACTGAGCTCAGATGTCAGGCTGTGACACGGGAGATGTCGTGGCGCTTGACAGAGGATCATATGAGTGTCCATTGCGGCTATATCACTCATTCGGCGGTTCCTGGTTCGTGCAGAAGTCGTGTTACCGGATTGCGTCCTGGTGTATTGGGGCTGGACGAACCACCACGTAACGAGTTCCTTGCTACCGCTTCCACCTTGAGGAATCGTCTCGCTGTTCTGGGACGGGAGATGCCAGCGACACGTCACAGGTTTTACGGTTGGGTCCACTCTTCGGACAAGTCTTGGTGGAGCCGCATGACGACATACGTCTTGAGCCGATGGGGCGAGGAGTTGCATGCTTGCAGTTTGTATGCAGCCGTTCGTGCCACCGTGTATGGCTTGCCTGTCAGTTTGAGACATTTCTGTGCTTTGTTCGAGCTATATAATCCAGACTCGAACACTTTTCTGACCCGGCAGGGGGAGTTAGGCTTGGCTCTTCACGAGATGCACAGGATTTCTGGCTTGTCCATGGGACAGATGCTATACCAGGAGTACTTTCCTTCCAGTCATGAGTTGAGCCAATTAAAAGATCGCATGCCTGACCGTTATGAGACTCTATGGGACCTCACTTGTCATTACCATATTGCTTTGGCACAGTCGGAGCCCTTAGCAAAGAGGACCAAGGTATGTGTGAGTCTGAAACAATTTGCGAACTACTTGTTCAAGAATCTGGAGAGCACTCATGGCGAGGATATTTGTGAGCTGGCCCCATTCACTCCTTCAGAGGTGAACAGTCTACTGAAGAAGATCGGCGCTCAATCTTACACCACCGGCGGTCCTGAGGGTGGCTTTCCTGCGAAGACCAAGTTCAAGTCATTCTTGTGGCACGCTACCGCACCAATTCGACCAATGACACTTCTTGCTGGCTTTCTTGCTATCTGGTTGAAAAAGTGCGTGGTTCCATATCAGTCTGGCGACGCCTTGCCCTTGGAGGTACTTTACCCAGCAGTTCAGCTCGCCTATAAGAAGGAACTCTCACTTCTTCCGGTGATGGTGGCTAATATTCACCGAGGACTTCGACAGCTTTCCAGTGCGTTCACACGGAAGGAGACCGATTTACCAGGTCAGATTCCCACGCTTAAGGTGGAGCTCCCGTACGCTTATCTGATGGCCTGGTTTGTCCTTCATCGCTCGGATATGATGTCGGTGCCGAACGCCACAGACCATTCTGTTCCCCTGCTACAGTTGCTTGAGAATGGCAGGTGGGAGGGCCGCGGATTTTCTGATGTCAGACAGCAGTTGCAGGTCCATAAGTGTTGGGCATTCTCTACTTGTTTTCCGCAGTTCTCCGGTCGATATGGTGAATGCTTGATAGATGATGAGAGGCCTAGAGAGTACCGGACTTATTTAGACATCGGCTGCTTCAACTGGCTAGTGAATATTAGGCCCGGCTATCTGACTTTCCGGGTGAGGGATCAGTGCTTCATCGAACCATATCTACCGTGCCGATTCGCTCGCCAGTTTGGCTATGACCAGCTTTACATTGGGAATCCTCGTCAGCAGCTTCGTACTCATAGTGGTTTGATAGACGGTCTCCGCGCTTGGTTGTGGACCGTGACTGGCTGTACTGGTGTTAGATTTAGTCTCCCGAGTGCTGACCGGCAGTTGAACCTTACTTTCTTGAGCTGCAAATGGTTGTTAGCAGCCAACAAGACTATCCCTGTGAAGCCAATCGCAGAGTTAGAGGCTGAGGCAGCTTCCCAGGTTGATTCCCGCAGGATTCGGGAAAACGCCCGGGCACAGAGGATACGGAACAAGACTCGTCGGATTGACGAAGAGGGACAGAGGACATTCCATTCCACAGACGAGGCTTCAGGCGGGGATCCCGAAGATTACGATGACTTTTCCGAGCGAGGTTTGCACTTCATCTTTTTCTTCTATCTTCCAGAAGTGTTGAAACTGACTATGGTTTGATGTTCCAGAGACCACAGTTGCTCAGGATGAAGATTTCCGTTCTCCTCCCCAGGCGAGACCTTCGATCCCTATTGCTAGGCGGAAGAGATTGGCCCGCAAACCTCGTGTAGCTTCACGAGCATCTGACATGGATCTGGCTGGAGATGACCCTATTAGTGACAGAGGTAACGTCTACTCTTTGAACCATTTTCTTGGTTATTCTGAACATTGACTCATGCTTTTCCATTTCTATATAGGAGTGCGTGGGGAGGATGAGATGAGTCCCGATCCTGTTCCCTTATCTCCCGATGAGTCTGACCCACTACCCCCTGTAGAGAAGTCTACAGGGGTTGCTGACATTAGGGAGGAGATCAGTGTAGGACCAGATTCTGTGAGTCAAGGTACATCTATCACTGACAGCGTATTTCTTTAGATAATACATTAATGAATTTGTGTATCCTCTAACTGTCCTCTACTCCTTGCTCCTTCAGATAATTTGCAGGAGGCGAACCTTGGAAACGAAGAGGCTGATGCACCCGTGAGAGGTAACTCATTTCCATTAGTTGTAGTCTCTTCATTATTCTTTGGCACTTATATTCTTTTATGTCAGATTTCTCCATCGACGATTTTGACGAGGGAAGCCTGTTTGCGGACACTCCTATGATGCACTACATATATAGCTCACCTCAGATTAATGACCAGCTACCTGGAGACATGTTTCCTGAGTCCGCATTTGCTAACAATCCTGAGGATGGTTCCTTTGAAGGTATGTGCCTCCTGCTGAGTTGATTATAGGACTAGTCGACCTTGACTAATGCAGCTATAATGTAACGCCTCTGCGAATTCTGTTTTGAATTTGACAGGAGCTTTTGTTGAGAAAGACCATGTTGAGCCGGCTGTGCGACCAACTCCACCAGTCGATGCAGCTACAGTTGTTACATCTCCATCACCCCCAGTGACTCGAGGGGAAGGAGGTATAATTTAATTAGCTGAGCGATGCCGTTCATTTCCTCATTGAGGCTTTTGACGAACTTCTCTTCTTTGTGTAGGGCTTCCTTCTCAGCTTCATATCCTCGTTAAGGAGTTGTTATCAGGGGATGACCCTGAGAAGATCATCATCAGCGTAGAAGTCCGCTCTTATTTCTCCTCCCTGACTGTTATAATTGGCAAACTCCTCCACGACGGACTTTCTCTTCGCCAATTTAAGCCCTACCTCGATTCCAAGATAAACTTGATTAGGGACATAGGATGTCCGGATCTAGCGACGGCTATGGTTGATGACCTTGATCGCTTAGAGCGTGAGCTTCAGATGTTTCATGAGCTCCGGGATACAGGTGCCTCTTCATTCGTTGCTGCCGAGTTGGATGCTCGCTTACAGACATGGCGCAGTACTCGGATGGTTGCTGAGCTCGAGATTCAGGTGCAGCGGGACCGCATAGATCGAGTTGAGGCTGATTTCGCCACTAGATCTTCTTTCCTCGAGGAGCTTGATTCTCAGATAGATCAGCTCCGACGAGAACTCCGTGAGAAGGAAGACACAAAGATGCAGAATCAGCAAGCAAATGCTGCTTTATCTGATGAGCTGAAGTCCTTGAAGCAGAGACTGGCTGAGACAGAGGAGGATGCTGTGAGGACTTTAGCTGCGAACGAAGAGTCTGTTAGAGCTGAGTTGCAGGAGGAGCTTAGACGCTCTTATGACGAGAAGTTATCTGAATTCAGTCAGCAGATTCTTAGCCATGGGCTTGATGTATGATTTTATTTGCTGAAAACCTTGACATTTGATTCTCTTTAGTGGAATTGGTTTTTATCTTTATCTTTATTATGATTCCTCATCACGTTTGAAATGATTGACCATAATACTCATAGGATTTTTGGCAAACCCCCAGCCTTCAACGGGTTTGATTAGCCTTTACCGACTACCGTTTGAGTCGGGCTAGCATGCGGATTATCGGAATCCGTTCCGCATGTAACGTTGTGCTAAGGGAATGAACTCCCTTAGACTTCGTGCTATGATGTCGAATACATAGACTTCGCCATTGTTACGGGAATAGGCTACCCGGCGACACGTGTTAGGTGTTGACTTTAGGATTTTTGGCTAACCCCCAGCCTTCAACGGGTTTGATTAGCCTTTACCGACTACCGTTTGAGTCGGGCTAGCATGCGGATTATCGGAATCCGTTCCGCATGTAACGTTGTGCTAAGGGAATGAACTCCCTTAGACTTCGTGCTATGATGTCGAATACATAGACTTCGCCATTGTTACGGGAATAGGCTACCCGGCGACACGTGTTAGGTGTTGACTTTAGGATTTTTGGCTAACCCCCAGCCTTCAACGGGTTTGATTAGCCTTTACCGACTACCGTTTGAGTCGGGCTAGCATGCGGATTATCGGAATCCGTTCCGCATGTAACGTTGTGCTAAGGGAATGAACTCCCTTAGACTTCGTGCTATGATGTCGAATACATAGACTTCGCCATTGTTACGGGAATAGGCTACCCGGCAACACGTGTTAGGTGTTGACTTTATCCCTACTTAGGCTTCGGGATAAAATACCCCAGAATCGGACTCTGGTGTCTTTTTGTTCGGAAAAAGACTAAACCGGCGACGCGTGTTAGGCGTCGGCATATCCTTTCTTAGGATTCAGGATGAAATTCCCCATGCGTGTAAGGCATGGATTTTGGTGTTATTAATAACAACCTGCCGCAATGTTGAATATGCGGACGAGTGTTCTTTTTAACGGTTAAGAACTAACCGGCAGCGCAGGTTAAGCGCAGACTTATCCTTGCTTAGGTTTCAGGATAGAATACCCCAGAATCGAACTCTGGTGTCTTTTTGTGCGGAAAAAGACTAAACCGGCAGCGCGTGTTAGGCGCAGACTTATCCCTGCTTAGGATTCGGGATAAACTTCCTAGGATGAATCCTAAATTGATAAATTTCGGAAAAGATCGATGCGGGAAAGGCAGAATTTTATATTCTATTTCCCGGTCTTCTTTTAGGGTGAAGGCGAACCCGAAAACAAGGAAGGAAGAATTTTATATTCTATTCCCTGATCCTGGAAAGGAAGAATTTTATATTCTATTTCCAGCGAGGAAGAAACTAGAAGTGGGGTGTCCACTCCGAGAATCTGGAAAATTTAGATAAACTTGCCTTTTATAGGATGAGTTATCTAAACTGAAAATGGGTTCTTCGTTTATCGAAGTGGAATTTTCAACTCCGGTTATAACCATGAACAAGGTTTAACCAAAGAGAAAAAGGGAAGGAGTTCTTTCGTTTATCGAAAAGGGACTCCGAACTGAAAGTGGACCTCTTGCTCATGGAGAGAATCAAGAGGGCCAGAAAAACATTTTTGGTGGACTCACTGTCAATTGAAATTGATCAGTGAGGGATTTTGGTGGTGACAATGATTTTGGGTTATCCTCTAGAATATTAAGTGTAATATTCTTCAAGGAACTTCCCGGTAAACGAGTTATCCTGAATGTACTAGGGATAGTACTTTTTCAGGAACTTCCCATTTATTGGCATTAATTGCCTGGCGCCCTCTTGAGTAATCAGGCGATATGCGCCGTTTGAATAGACTGTGTCTATTACAAACGGTCCTTCCCATTTGGGTTCGAATTTACCTTTCTTCTTGGAGGTGAGAATTATTGGTCGGCGAGCAGCGAGGACCAGATCTCCTTCCTTGAAGCTTCTCTGTCGGACTCTTTTGTTAAAAGCCCTTGACATCCTGGCTTGGTAAAACTCGATGTGTTGTTGAGCCTCCAAACGCTTTTCATCCAGCCTCTCGAGCTCTTCGAGACGCTTCTGATGTTGTTCTTCGGTCGTCATCTCCGTTGCGAGAGCGATCCGAAGGGAGGGAATTTGAATTTCCAAAGGTAGCACCGCTTCGCATCCATATACTAACGAGTACGGAGTAGCTCCCGTAGGAGTGCGTATGGTGGTGCGATAAGCCCAGAGTGCTTCACCGAGTTTATCGTCCCAGTCTCGTTTATTGGTCTTCACGAGCTTTGACAAGATCTTGATGATCGTCTTGTTAAACGCCTCCGCTAATCCATTCGCGGCGGGATAATAAGGTGTTGATGAAACATCTTCAATTTTGAACTTGTCGCAGAATCTGACGAAGGCATTGCTTATGAACTGTGGACCGTTGTCATGAATGATCCTTCTTGGCACGCCGTGTCGGTAAATGACATGATGCTTGATGAAATTGATGACGTTGTTCGTCTTCACTTCTCTAAGCGGAATCGCTTCAGCCCACTTTGAGAAATAATCTGTGATCGCGAGGATGAACCGATCACCTTTGACTGAAGGGGGAAAAATAGGACCGACTATGTCCATGCCCCAAGTCTCGAACGGCCAAGACGTGGTTGACGTGTGCAACTGCTCTGGCGGTTGATGCATATAATTCGCATGTATCTGGCAAGCGTGGCATTCTCGTGCGTATTCGATTGCGTCACGAACCATCGTTGGCCAGAAATATCCCATCCTCCTGATGCGATCATACAGTTTAGGACCGGGCTGATGCGCACCACATTCTCCTTCGTGTGCTTCCTTAAGAACTTCCTTTGCTTCTCTGTTCGAAAGGCATCGGAGTAAAAGACCGTCGTACCCTCTACGGTATAATGTATGGGTTTCAGTATTATAGAAGAATCTTGGAGCTCTTCGGCGGATTGATTCCTTTTCTTTTACATCCTCTGGCAAGATACCATATTGGACGTAGTAGCCACCTCAGGGTGGCTCGGCCTTGGCCGAGCCACCCTGGGGTGGCTCGGCCACCGAGCCACCCTAGGGTGGCTCGGCTTGGGCCGAGCCACCTTAGGGTGGTTCGGTTCGGGCCGAGTTCCCCCAGGTGCGCTGGTTTTGTCGTTTTCCGTTGTTTCCGGTTGTTTTGTTGATTTGTTGACTTGATTCCGGATTTGGCAGTAAACTCAGTCGGTGTTTGAGTTCAAATCCACTTTGTTGGAAGACCCGTCGACTCCCCGAACCACTAACGTTGTTCACATGCAGTTCGTTAGCTTTGTAGCCTCTTTAGTTCGTTTCGTTGCTTGAACGTTCGTCGATTTGTCGAATCATCGCGCCGAGCTGTGTCAAGGGACCTATAAGCAGTTTTATACGCCTACACCTCCGTGTTTTCATGTTGACACATAAGGAGGACCTCCGTGTTTTGTTCTGGGAGTTTGGAACACAGCCACGAGCTATGCATTTTGAATCTGGGACGCATAGGTGAGCTCCGCGTCTGAATTTGAAGAGACCGTTGATTTGTAGTCTCTTTTGCTAGAGCGTTGCAAAGATCACCATCTTGTAATCTTGATCTTGGCTCCTTGAAAATATGAGAGTTGTTAAATTGTAACTCCCGATGTTGTTTGTGAAGGCTGTTGATTAGAGCTTTCATCGGTTGTCGTGAAGGTCGTCAGATTGTGACCTTCATCGATCTATGTGAAAATCTTTAAATTGTAACCTTCTGAAAGTCATCAGATTGTAACCTCCATCATTGGTGTTTGATGGGGGATCAGCTATCTATTGTGATTTTTAGACAGCCTACAACTGTATCCTTAATCTGCCTGGCTGTCATCCTATCTCCTCCCAGTGTCACCTCTGTAGGAGCCTCGATGGATACAATGATCTCTAGAGTGGGTGGAGTCACATCATCCTCCACCTGCTGCGATATCTCAACTGTCTAGTCTCCCTCCACCTACTAAGGGACTCGAGGCCTCATCATGTACGCCTCATCGAATGTGACATCTCTGCTAATAACTATCTTCTTGTCCTGTGGATCCCATAACTTGAAGCCTTTAACCCCATCTCTAAATCCCACAAAGACTGCTTTCCTCACCCTCGGATTTAATTTACCATCACTGACATGGTAATAAGCTGGACACCCAAATATCCAAAGCGACTCATAGTCACTAGCCACCGAACCAAACTAACACTCCAAAGAAGTCTTCTCTTCTATCGCATGGCACAGTAACCTATTCACGAGATGACTCGTATAAACCAACGCCTCG
Organism: Asparagus officinalis; assembly: GCF_001876935.1. Lineage (NCBI taxonomy): Eukaryota > Viridiplantae > Streptophyta > Magnoliopsida > Asparagales > Asparagaceae > Asparagus > Asparagus officinalis. The sequence goes on along the minus strand of NC_033801.1, from coordinate 98,712,031 downwards.
GCCCAAAAGGATCTAGGCAATCCATTCTGTGTCATCATACACTGTACCTTCTCCAGCAAGGTACGATTCAATCCCTCAGCCACCCTGTTCTATTGCGGTGTCTCTCGAACTGTGAAGTGTCTTCTAATGTCGTGATCCCGGCAAAACTATAGAAATGGATCACTCTTGTACTCTCCACCATTATCTGATTGTAGAGTCTTCACCTTTCTACCTATCTGCAGCTCCACTTTTTTTTTCCACTCCACAAAAATATCCAGGACCTGATATTTATACTCCATAGGGTATACCTAATTCCTCCTAGAATAATCATCAATGAAAGTGATAAAATAGTTAGTCCCATCAAGAGATGTGTTCTTGGTAGGACCCCAAACATCTGTGTGAATGTAATCCAATGTAACTCGAGTGTTGTGAACAGCGGTGCCAAACTTCACTCTAGTCTTCTTCCTTAGTACGTAATGCTCACACAACTCCATTTTGCAGGTCTTAGCACCTTTTAATAGCCCTTGTTTTGCCAATGACTGTAGGGACTTATCACCTGTGTGTCCAAGTCTCATGTGTCATAAAGTGGTAGTGTCCTCCTCTGTAGTGATAGAAGCTGTCAGACCCCCTGTAACTGTCTTGCCCTTCAAGTAGTATAAATTATTTTTCCCTGACACTCGCATCACCCTCATAGAACCCTTCGTGACCTTCACTATAGCATCCTCTAAGACCACTCTATATCCAGCTGCCTCCAAAGTCACAAGAGAAATGATCTTCTTCATAAACTGCGGCACGAACCTTACTTCCTTCAACTCCCTAATCACTTCGTCATGCATCCTAATCCGGACTGAACTAATACCACCAATAGGGCATACGTGCCCATAAGCATGACATCCCCTCTTTCCAGCTCCTCAAAGCTAGAGAACCAATCCCTCCTAGGGCATATGTGATATGTAGCTCCCGAATCCATCATCCACTTCGTGGAATCAGCATAGAAAATAGACGGTAGTGCAGGGCACGAGTAGCCCGAAGAATTTGAATCTGAATGCTCACCAATAGCTTTTACAACATTCACTTCTGAAGCCTGTGCAGCTTTCCCTTTGTTCTTCCCGACTTTTTCTTTCCGCTTTGGGCAGCCAATATTCCAATGTCCTTCTTTACAATACCAATATTGATTTCTACCAACACTCTTATAGGCACTTCCATTCTTTGACTTTGAGCGGTTGAACTGGCGGAGGTTTGGATCATGGCCTCGAACAGCTAATGCATCTTCCGATGCCTTCTCAGAGGGTTCACCATCACTCTTCCTAAACTCATAATTTACCAAAGCTGAGGTCACCTCCTTATAGCTAACTGTAGTTCTTCAATTAATCATAATTAGAATAAACGTACCATAAATATTCTCGGGCAACGAACACAAAAGTAACATCGCCTTGTCTTTATCCTTAACTATGATGTCTACATTGGCCATATCTGAATGTAGCTTCGTGAAATTATTGATATGCTCCCTGATGGAAACTCCCCTTTTCATCTTGAACTGGTAAAATCTCTTCTTCAAGTGAAGCCGATTCTCAATGCACTTCGTAAGATACTTATCATTGAGTGTTTCCCACATCTTCTTCGCCGATGTCTCGTTCATAACATCATAAATAAGATCCGACGTCAAGCATGACCTAATAACACCACAAGCTCTACTGTTCATCTTCCTCCAAACCTTATCCTCCATATCAGTGGGTTTCTCTTTTAACTAAAGAGTTTCCTCCAAATTCTGTGCATCCAAGGTGTCCATCATCTGACACCTCCACAATCCGAAATTTATCTTGCCATCAAACTTCGGAATATCAATCTTCATGTTATTAATGCTCAGACTTTGTATCGCCTTCGTAAGAGACGAACCTAATGTGCTTGCTTCTCCCATGTTGTCGATCTAACTCTTCAGATAGGAATCTTCACTGAATCCTTCGAACAAGCCTGAAGCTCTGATACCAATTGTCATGCACGGCGGAAGTTCTCAAAGCGAAACGAATAATAACTTGAGATAAATCATAACCACTAAGCAAATCACAATCACAATAAGAACAAACTATTAACGTGGTTCGGCAAGTTGCCTACGTCTACAGGGCAAGGAGGGTGGGGTTCTTATTATTAGAAATCAAGAGAATACAAACAGAGTTACAAATCTCACCGATCAAACCCTAAAACAAAGCTCAAGATCTCTCACAAATCTCTCACAATTTGATGCAGCAATCCTCTCCAAAAGACTGCTCAAAATCATCCTTGCTTAACCCTAACTAATTAGGATTAGAGTTATACATCTGCTCCAAAACGAACAGGGTTGAAAACCCAAAGCCCAGCCCAAACACCCTGCGGTCGACCACGGCGATCGGCCACGTAGGTATCGCGGTCCACCGTGACGGTCGACCGAACACTCCCGAATGAGAACAAATCGGCTATAGGAAACTCACAGTGGACCGTGGCTATCGACCGAACCAAATGACAGAGCCCAAATATCCTACAGGGTCCACGCGATCGAGCGTGGTAGTCGACTGCCTTCAGCTCCAAGCTCTTCGTGACCATTGTACACATTCGCGGTCGACCGCCGCTGACTCGCGGGCGACCGCCAGTCTGCCTGGCTGAATTTCTAGGTTGTTTTCTTCAGCTATTTGCCAATTCTTCAGATGATCCATGCTGATCTCAATAGGGATAAGTCAGTAGATGGTGATGAGAAAATTGAGGAGCTCATTAAGTATGCGGCTAAGCGAAGGGGTATTGTTGTTACTTAAGGGGTTGTTTTGTTCACCATTTTTTAAGAATATTTTATAGAAAACTCCTCATAGTGACAGTTAATTGATTTCTGGAGTTTTCTTCAACTGTGTTTTGTTCACCTTAATTTTATAGAAAAGGTTTCCATAAAGTAGAGAATGGTGTTATTTTATAGAAATCAACTTCCTCTCCGCATGGATTGCAATTGCCTAGAAATCTGGCTCATCGAATTAAACAATAATTTTTATACAAAACTTATTAATTTTCATTCCTCAACCTATTTTCTATAAAGTTGGTTTTCCGCTTTTCATATTTTGAACCAAACAAAGAAAGAGTTAAAAAACAAAAAAAAAACTCCACTTTTTAAGATTCTATAAAACTTTCCTTACAAATTTTATAGCAATACATGGAAATCAAAATTTGGGTACTTTTCTATTTTCTTTTTTAAATTTATAGAAATCGAACCAAACAGCCCCTTAGATTAAACTGAACTCGTAAGTTTTCATCATATGGCATAAATATCGTTGTACCAAGTAAACAAGTATGTATATTTATGCAAGTTTGTAATGGATGTTGCATGTTAGATGAACTTGATAGAACTTTAGGATGACGGCTGAAGGTTGTAACTTTACAGTAAAATTTAAAATAAAAATATATCTTCTGGGGTTGAATGATATTATGAGTTGAGACCCAACTAGTTTTCATAACTAAACCTTTCTAGTCAAATTAAATTAGTTGTTAGATAACCCTCAATCATCACTACAACTTTAGAATTTCGGTGTGATGGTTAGAGAAACTTTAAGATGGTATCAAAACAATCTAGGTTCAAATCCCTTAACCCCAAATTTAAAGTGTATTTTCTAAAAATTAACACCGCTGCATGAGTACTTTGAAGTTTTCAAATTAAATTAGTTGTTAGATAACCCTCAATCATCACTACAACTTTAGAATTTCGGTGTGATGGTTAGAAAAACTTTAAGATGGCATCAAAACAATCTAGGTTCAAATCCCTTAACCCCGAATTTAAAGTGTATTTTCTAAAAATTAACACCGCTGCATGAGTACTTTGAAGTTTTTAAGTAATGTTTAGATAAACTTTAAGATTAGTGTACATTAGGATTTATCTAACTTGTTCTTATTTTAATACGGTATAATGGAGTAGCATGCATGTTGTAAGATGTATGGAAAACGCATGTGTCCATGGAATACAAAATTGGTCTGCCCAAACGGTTGGAACCGTTTGGGAAAACCCCCTCTCAAATGATTACAACCGTTTGGGCGAGAAAAAACACCCGTTTGGGCTAAAGCCGTTGAGGATAACTTTTCCCTAACGGTTGCCCAAACGGTTGTACCCGTTTGGACCTAGTCCCAAACGGTTGTACACGTTTGGAACTTGTCCCAAACGGGTACACCCGTTTGGGACCGTGATATATGCCAAACGATTGCACCAGTTTGGCATATATCGCTATCCCAAACGGGTACACCCATTTAGGACCGTGACATATGCCAAACGGTTGAAACTGTTTGGCATATATCGCACTCCTAAACGGGTGTACCCATTTAGGACAAGTATTTGGCCAAACGGTTTTAACCGTTTGGCCTATTAATTTTAATATTTTTTTCCATTTCAGCTATTTTATTTATTTACCTGCTTACATTTAATATACACATTTTACACAATGAATCAAAAACATATACATACACAAAAATATCTCAAGCGATGCTAAGTATTCAATACTATATATAAATACACAATAACTACTCAATATGCAATATTAGAGATAAACGCACAATAATTACTCAATATCTTACAATGAAAAATATACAATATTATATATTTGTCTCTAATATCCAAAATGTCTCATACATCCAAAATATAAGATAGGAATAGTCTGATTCATCTAATCAAGGAACAGAAGAAATTCCTTGGAGAATATCCTCTTGGGATAAGCCCGAACGCCTTAAGTCTGCAAGTATCTTAGCAATATTCTCATGTGACAAACCTTGAGCACTAGAACTAGAAGTGTTAGCAATCGAAGCAGGACGAGCAGAATGACGTATATTGGTAGCGGACTGATGAATTGGAGCCGGACGCGTAAACGCTGATGGATCACTACGAGTGGGAGCAGAACGAGCGCCCTGAGAATTAACCTATAAAGTAGTAGCAATGTACTAGTGTATACATGTCTGAGTGTTAAGTCTGTGTGTATGTTTACGTTTATAAGATGTATGTGGTGGCCTTCTTGTTTTGTTGATGTTTAACAAATAATTTACTTCTAATGTTGTTTGTCTAGTGTTTGTATTTTCGTATTTATTCTAGACAAATAATGAGTTGGAGGATGGATGAAATTACGCATTCACGATCATATCCAATGAAGGTTGGTGGAATAGTGGTTAAAGCCTTGCAATTCAAAATTCGAGATCCAAGTTCAAGCTTCATCCGCAAGTGTACCAAGATATAGCTTCGTTGAAGATCACAAGCTTGGGTATATTTAGTTTAGGTTTATATTATGTGTGATTAGTACTTTAAGCTCAATCATACACACACATACACGTTTTGGTTTTTCTATGTATATATATATATATTAAATATGAAACAATTGAATATAATTAGAAAACATATTTTTGTTTCATACTTACATGCATATATATGATTTCATCAATATCAATTTTATTCAGTTCAATGAAATCATGTTTTAGTACATTATATGTGTATTTTAATAAAATACGGATAAATACCCATATTGGTATTTTAATTTCACCCCATTTACCAATAAGGTATTTTAATTAGGAAAACCTGCGACCAGTGGGTGTGTGTAAACAATGAGTGAAACAAAATCTAACTCAAATAGCAATATGGTAATAATAAGAATATAAAAATCAATAATAAAATTTCTAGAGAAAAGAGTTAGAAAAACTTCTTTATAAACACAAAGGACAGGATGAAGAAGACTGAGGATGAATCCCTCAATTTGCAATGTAAGCTTCCTCTTTTGTAAATAAAAAATCCCAAACTTAAAACAAACTAAACAAGCTTAAACCTTTATTAAACCTTGTTTAAAAATTTTTTTGATACTCTTGAAAGATGAGAGCAAGGGGGTATTTATAGCCTCCCAAAACCTGAGCCAAAAACCCCAAAGAAAAAGATCAAAAAGCCTAAGAATCAGAAATCTGATTCTGTACCAAAATGACCGCTGGAGTGAACGGCGGTCGACCGTTAAAATCTCGCGATCGACCGCGAGCCACTTTCGAGGCTCAGAAAATTCCAAAAACTTTGACGGTCGACCGTGGGAATTTTCGAGCTGACGGTCGACCATGGCAGTCGACCGGGAAAGTTGCTGTTGGCTCATGACATATGAGAAAACAAGTTTGAAAGTTGATTTTCTGATTTTAAAACCTTATTTAAAAATATCAAATAAATTCTAAAAAATGTAAAACTTGGGGAAATGATTATAGACATGATAATACACATGCTACAAAAACTGGTTTTTAGAAAGAACCTCTCAAATGAAAAATATCATCATTTTATAAAATAGTCCAAAACATAAAAATGTGAACATATGAGTTTTGACATTTTAGCTTAACCATGTTCTGAAACAATACAATATGATTTTGTAGACTTGAAGAAAGATGTAAACTATTGTTATGAAGTCTATAAATAATGAATATAGTATTTTATTAGCTAAATACCCATATTGATATTTTAATTCCACCCCATTTACCAATAAGGTATTTTAATTCCACCCCATTTACCAATAAGGTATTTTAATTGATTCAACTTACCAACAAGGCCCTTTTTCTTGTCGGCGACCAGTTTTTCGGCGAGAGCTCGTCACATACGTGGCACGTGATGAATTAAACTATTTTTAGCTGCTGATATGGCACAGATTTTCTAACGTGGCAGTGTTTAAAGGCGAGAATTAACCCTCTAAAAATCCCAATTCACCCAAAATAGGACAGATTCGCCCAACTGTTTTATCCACGTTAGAATATCCGTGCCACATCAGCAGTTAAAAAACAGTTTAAGTCATCACGTGCCACGCACGCGACGAGCTCTTATCGTAAAACTAGTCGTTGACGAGAAAAATGGGCTTGTTGGTAAGTTGAATCAATTAAAATGCCTTAAAGCGGGTTTGCCTAATTAAAATACCTTCTTGGTAAATGGGGTGGAATTAAAATACCAATATGGTATTTAGCTAATAAAATACTATATTCATTATTTATAGACTTCATAACAATAGTTTACATCTTTCTTCAAGTCTACAAAATCATATTGTATTGTTTCAGAACATGGTTAAGCTAAAATGTCAAAACTCATATGTTCACATTTTTATGTTTTGGACTATTTTATAAAATGATGATATTTTTCATTTGAGAGGTTCTTTCTAAAAACTAATTTTTGTAGCATGTGTATTATCATGTCTATAATCATTTCCCCAAGTTTTACATTTTTTAGAATTTATTTGATATTTTTAAATAAGGTTTTAAAATCAGAAAATCAACTTTCAAACTTGTTTTCTCATATGTCATTTTACGGTCGACCGCCACGGTCGACCACGCCTTGGATTTTCCCTGCAGAGCCATAAGCAACTTTCACGGTCGACTGCCATGGTCGACCGTCAGCTCGAAAATTCCCACGGTCGACCTTCACGGTCGACCGTCAAAGTTTTTGGAATTTTCTGAGCCTCGAAAGTGGCTCGCGGTCGATCGCGAGATTTTAACGGTCGACCGCCGTTCACTCCAGCGGTTATTTTGGTACAGAATCAGATTTCTGATTCTTAGGCTTTTTGATCTTTTTCTTTGGGGTTTTTGGCTGAGGTTTTGGGAGGCTATAAATGCCCCCTTGCTCTCATCTTTCAAGAGTATCAAAAAAGTTTTTAAACAAGGTTTAATAAAGGTTTAAGCTTGTTTAGTTTGTTTTAAGTTTGGGATTTTTTATTTACAAAAGAGGAAGCTTACATTGCAAATTGAGGGATTCATCCTCAGTCTTCTTCATCCTTTCCTTTGTGTTTATAGAGAAGTTTTTCTAACTCTTTTCTCTAGAAATTTTATTATTGATTTTTATATTCTTATTATTACTAGTTTGCTATTTGAGTTAGATTTTATTTCACTCATTGTTTACACACACCCACTTGAGCTTATCGTATTTTCATACATAGTTTATTTGGGTTGGTGAGGGTTGTAACAATTGAGAGTGAGCTTCATTGTGTTCTCATCCATATTTGAGAACAATCATTTGTTCTATTGTGAGATTGTAAAGTTTTCGATGAGCTAAAAAACCGAGTGTGAGGTGTAGACGTTGATCGGTGAGCGTTGAAAATCGACATTATGAAAGTGTGAATTGTGAAGTTTTCGGTGAACTAGAAAACCGAGTGTGAGGTATGGATGTTGATCGGTGAGCGTTGAAAACCAACATTGTGAGGTGTAAACGTTATTCGGGTAAGCATAGAAAACCCGGTTGTGATAGTGGATTTCTCCCCGGCCGGGAGTGGGGAGTGGAGACGTAAGACGGAAGGTCCGAACTCCGTGATCATATTGTGTGTTTGAGTTTGCTTTGACGCACTTCTCTTATGTTTATATTTCTTGTCGCCATTGTCCATTGCTCATTATTTATATCATCCACTATTTTGTTCGTGTTTATTTCACCCTTTTATTAATTTGTATATCCTTGCATATATCTCATAATATATCTCTTTGCTAGGATATATCTCTTTGTTCATATTGCTTATCCTTCCTCATATATCTTTTTGTATTTCATACTTACTAGGATAACTTGTTATTAGTTTTAATTGACATAAAATCAGATTAGATTAGCATAAGACCCTAATCACCCACCCTCTAGGGTCTAACAGTATGTATATTTGTGTCAATGTACATGTGTATGCGAGAGTGCGTATGTACCATATTGTTAGTAATCAAATACATCTGAAACGTAAATTCCTCCCTCTCCCTAAGCTCCTCCCTGAGATTATCCATCTCAGCTACCCGAGCTCTAAGATCAGTAACCTCGCGATGTAGCTCCTGATTAGAAGTGTCAATTTTTGGTATGGAGGACGCCCTCAAGTAAGACCGAGTGGCACCAATGCCCATACCTCTTTCATAACCACCGTGATGCCCTCCGTGCAGGGAATCTAACATCTGGGTGAAACAAAGTGCATCGTCCTCTGTGGCTAAATCGACTCCTGATATTGTTGCCTCCTGGATGACTCGATTCTACACAATATAAAGTAGTCAACTGTAAGTCGACAATGCAAAAGTAGGATTCTACACAATATAAAGTAGTCAACTGTAAGTCGACAATGCAAAAGTAGATATATTTAAGAAACAAATAAAAACAAAATAAAAGTATGTTTATAGCATAAAAGCAATTCTATCTTTGATATGGATGATTTAGTAAAGGCAAGATACAGAAATAAACTAGAGTAAGGACTCTAAGCTTAGTCTTATCCTTGTTTTCATGTCCTAGTCTTTGAACTTCCTAGCCTTTGAAGTTAAAACCTTTCAATTAATTAAATGTAAATCACATTGATAGTAATTTCTCTCAACCTTCCATGAACTGTGCTCCGAGGCTGAGACCGCTTTCAAGCCGGTACTTGTTTAATTATCTGAAGCAGTTCGAAATAACTTACCTGTTATTGGTTTATAAAGATTGGCATGTCTTAACTCTATATATGTACTTACAATGTAGAACCTGGACAAAATTTGGCAAAGGTAGTCACTTGGACCCTCCCTGATCTCTATCATCATCGTAATCATCCAGAATTCCTTTTGGAACGACATCAAAAGACATCGGCAATGAGAGTAATTGCAGTTTTATTTTTTTGGAGAATTTTGCATGATTTTGGACAGGTTGCATGCATGGGAGAGAAAACTTTATGATGAAGTAAAGTTATTCGGTAAACACAATGTCATAGCGGTGGGTAATAGCAGTTTTCCTCTCAATGAGAACTGTTTTCCTCTGCATTTGTCACTAAAAACATTTGGACAGGCTGCATCCTGGACAAAATCAGTGGCCATCCACACTCCCACCCCTGCTTGTTACAAAAAAAAAACCTATAGGTGAGAGTTTTTCTCAGTGATCCCTCAAAATTTTCATATTTAGTCCCCTAAAAGCTTTCATATTTAAAATTAATCCCCAAGTTTTTCATACACACTGCAGATACACACAATCGTCAATGAACAATTACCTCGTGTGTCCTATTAGATGTGCACACTTATAATTAATTTACACACAGCTGTGTATCTGCTGTGAATAATTAAAACAGTGTGTCCCATTAGACATGAACAATTACCTTGTGTGTCCCATTAGCTGTGTATGTGCTGCAGATACACAGCAGTGTATCTGTAGCAGAAACACACTGCAGATACACAGTAGTGTGTATCTGCTGTGTATCTGCAGATACACAGTAGTGTATCTGCAGTGGATACTACTGTATTACATATGATTTGATTTGTTAAATGTATGATTCAGTATGATAACCAAAGCAAAGAAGTAGCTATTTCACTTTTGATGACATCTGACCATCATCAATTCCAATTGTGGACTTAAAGAATAACATAAGGCAGGCTTTGTTTAGAACACGGACCTGTTTTCCTTTTCTCAACTTTTATTTTTGGCAAGTGTGGCGAATCAACAGTTTATTTCACAGGACTTTTAAATGCTTATCCAAACTTTCTGCTATTCCTTAAGATAATACAAACAATTAAAGTAGATAAATTAGTATATGATCCAATCGTCAATGAACAATTACGTCGTGTGTCCCATTAGATGTGCACAATTATAATAGATTAATGTGAATGAAAACATGCAGGCAGCATATATAAATATATTTAGAACGTACGTAGCACACCCACCAAATAAATGTGTCCAATAGTTTGTAAATATTTAGAACACATCTAGAAACATTATGTGAGGAAGAGCATATGGAACCAGCACATATAAGAATAATCAGAACATGATGACGATCTAAGAAACATGTGTAAAAGGACAGTGTCCTGTGTTATTATTGTTAACAAGCATGACAATGATGTACAGTTTTCATGCTCAGAAACAACTTGAATTGAACTTAATAAACAAATATCATTTACACACATGGAATCAACTTAAAAAACAAATATCATTTACACACAGGGAATCAAATTTAGGTCAGGAAGAATGAATTGAGAACTGGAACATAGGGTAAAATAATCAGTTTTGTTAAATCTAGAAAGAAAAAACATATTTCTGGGGACAAAAATCAAGAACTTTGGGTGTAGTAAACATATTTTCATCTAGAAGACTTACACAATACTCCTTAGTGTTGTTGTCCGTGTATGTATACTCTCTAGTGATCTTATCTACTGATGACGAGTGGGTACCCAAATATAGTTTCAACATTGTAGGTGTGCCACCATCCTCAATGATTTGACATTTGTACAATTCACCAAAAATATGTTGTATAATCGATAAAAACATTAAGAATTATAAAATATGAATTTTAAATAGCTTTAAGAAGCAAATTTACCAATCGATTCATAACCCGACTCATGTTCCTCGAGCCACCTGTATAGGTTGCTCGACCATGCAAATTTGACCCCCGATTCTGCGTATTATGTCTTGCCTCATCCTGCATGTTATTATCATATTTAGATTTGTAATCAAATAAAGGCAAAATTATAATTACCTACTAAACATTTGATTTTAGTTTAAACTATACACCTTCTTGTCCTCTGAATCATAATAAGCGCACAAATTAGCCCATGAGTCTCTATCAATCCAAGAAAACGCTGGAGTAGTCCAAAGAGCCTCCATTTCTGCTTCGGGAGTATTTTTCCACACCTCAAAACACTCTTGTTTTACCTGACACCTATTATATCGGACCCTTCCTTGCAACTGAGACTTCATTCCTCGATAAACAATATTACGGGAGAGAGGCTTATTAGGATCCAGGGGGAGAAACTCATAATCCTTCTGAATATTCAATAAATGAATCACATTGTTAAAATAGATTGTACCTAATGATAACACATTAATCGGATAAATCAAAATAAAAATATATTTATACCTGACATCTTATAAAGAAATCGTCAAATGACCTATTATGTTCATCGCCACATTCTAAATGGAGAGGATATTTGCAGTACACACGGCTCTCCACCCCCACATACTTTCCCATTTCTCAGCATACTCACCAATAGGGCGGCCCCTATTATTGAGATACAGAGGCCATGCCTTCTCTCCCTTTTAAGCATCAGGTTGCAGGTTATGTTTAGTATTGGAGCCTCGAGTGCGAACAGAGGATTATGACTACACTGTATGTGATGAGACAAATAAGACATTAGATAATATTAAGAATAATAAATAATATAAATTAAAATGATATATTTTTACAAACGGCTACCTCCATCGCCCTGTCGCTCTGCACGTCTCAGAGCACGATTAGGACGAAGATTAAAAGAGTGTTTTGGAACACATGTCGGTGCAGATGTGGATGCAGCTAGACAATAAAAATTATTTATGTAAGTTCAAACTGTATGATCTGAGCTAGCAGCTTAAGTAATTCCCAAAAACAAGCACTGAACACAATAATTGATTAGAAGATGACGAAAACAACTACATTAATATCACATCTAGGCAAATCCATATTTTCAAGAAGGCCAACTAATATATATATTATCCTGCTCCACCCTTGCTCCACCCCTGCTTCTTTACACTAGAGATTGGAAAAATCCAAATAATATAATATCACCCTGATACTCTCTCCCTCTGCCCAAGCATATAAATAACATGTTAATAACTGGATACTCTTACATACTTAGAAACTTGGAAGCTCTAAATAAAGAAACAGTCTTCAGCAACCCGTTCAGATATAAAAGGTATATAGTTCTAACAAGGCAAAGGCTGGCTTCATTTCCAGTTTCTAGAAGTAAAATAATCAAAGTTTCCTGTTTCTGTTATGCATAAATTTACACATTGCTTGTAATTTCTTCTCTTATAGGAACCCGAAACTACAATATACATAAAGATCAAGTTTATGTCTTATCTACTTTTAAATGAAAATTTGCTAACCAAAATATAGAGTCAGATGAGAATTATAACTCGGTAATCGGTCTATCAATATAGAGTCAACTCAAGATCTATGGCCAAGGGAGCATGACTAAAGTTCAAGCTAGCAACAGACTATATGGCAATGAAGAAAGGATTGAACAAAAGCGATAACATTCACAATTTTTGAAAATAATTGGAACTTTATCTTTTTAAGAAATAATAAGAACCAATTGTGTAGTTGGACATATGTAAGACAATTTAATAAACAATATAGATTGTTAAGACTTAGTCTCTTTGATATATAATCATATAATGTTATCCCGCACCCCATCAGCTTAAGCATTTGGGTATCTAAATTGGTACCAGATCGTCATGTGTCTGCAAGCCTGCATCCAAATATAAGCATTTGAGATTTAAAAAATGTTAATTTACACCAAATTTATTTTGCACGAGTCATGTTTACTAAAACACAAAATTGGGATGCTAATAATACGTGAACTTGTAAAGAAGACTTTCAAAAATTATGTAAGAGATAGAAGCATTATGTAAACATTTCTTAGCAAAAAAGCACATTAATCACCAAAAGATAATGAAGAAAGATACTGACCTGACGATTGTCCAGAAGGTATGGAGTGTGAAGGGGGGTTGTTTGTAAATCATTTTCTTGTGTAGGTGCTTGCTGATTTGCGTCTATATCTGTGTAAGAGATAGATTGCATATAAAAAACTTTTTTGCAACTAACTAGATTTTTATAAGTAAAGGATAAAGATTAGGTGTCATGTTAAAACAGAATCAAAAGAAAAATAAATAGTTTCCTCTAACTTGAGTATACTTGCCAATGCTAGGTATGGATGTAGCAACATGAGCAGATTCAAGTTCTCTCCTACGCTCTCTCACCTGACGTTGCAAGTCTTCGCGTTGTAGAAGTCTACGTGATTTTCTTCGTGATGGAACTCCAGACATTTATTGTCAAGCCCTATAAAGAATTTTACAATTCATATAAGATATATGTGAAATAGACATATTTATCAAGTTAAAGATATAATTTTAAACAACATGAATTTTTATAATGGTTACCTTTTTCGCTTTACAGAAGTGTTAGGTTCTACAGATTTCCTAGAAGTTGTAGGAATATCTACAAGTATTTTACTATTCAAATCATTCCTAACCCATGAAATTTTATTATATTCAGAAGATTTATCTTGACATACAACCCCTCCCTGCTCAAATTCTTCGTCATCATTGATCTCTACGACCTCCAAATCTATCAATTGTGGGACGTCGTAAGTATCCCTAGGCCTCCATTGACATACAACACTCCGCGTAGTATACTTGAAATGCTTGTTTTGAAAATATAAATGGATCATCCTCAAAGGAAAAACGTGTGGTGTTTACACTCGTCAATCCATATTCATCTACCCAAGTCCTGTAATTGTCTCTCCACTTACCAGTTCTAGTCTTCATATCATACCAAACACATTGAAAGACATAAATGCATCCTGCTTGACCTGGATAGTTGATACCAAGTATGTTATCAAGGTACCCATAGTATATCTCTTCATTAGTGCCTAGGGTTGTAATTCCACTATTTTGGGTGGTTTGAGATTCTTCTATAGACTTGATTTCAAACTTGTAACCGCCAACACCGAATCCTTTATAATATTTAACTTCAGCATCTGGAAGTGTAGCCAAATATCCAAGTTCCTTATCTAATATTGATTCTACACTCGGTAATCGACTCTGGCAAAAAGGTCAATACGGTAATTACATAAAGATGTTAGATTAAATTGAATGATAATGTCAAAAATAAGAAAATAGAAATTTTATATAATGTTTAAACCAATTGCAAAAATTATCCTGATGATGTGTTTCAACTCGTGCCTCATTCCGATTACTATGCATTACACATATTTCATCCTTTTGTATTCTAATGTCAAAAAAGAGTAGGTAATGTGAGAAGTATATTATGTCATATAAAAATATATAGCATTATGTGAAATAGACATACTCTCTAACTTCTCCAAGGCATTCGATATTGAGAAGGATAAAGAGATGAATCTTGTTGATAAATGTGAGATTCATTCTATTGTAATATGGCTTTTTTGATGGTCCGTCATGAATCACAAGAGGTCTGTTGAGTTTTGTCTCAATGTCTTCATTCAGATAACGGGAACAAAAAGTGGTTACTTCCTCTAGCAGATAACCTTCCATAATAGAACCCTCTGGTCGATTTCTATTGCGAATATAATTTATCAGAGTGAGAAGGTACGTACAAAAGCTTACACTAAATCACCACATCCAAGATGTAAAATAAAAATATATCGATTACGTTAACTGTAAAACTAAAGGTACCTTTCGATGGGGTACATCCATCGATATTGTACTGGTCCGGAAAGCCTAGCCTCGGTTGCAAGATGAACAGTCAAGTGTATAATGATATCAAAGAATGATGGGGGGAAAATCCGCTCAAGCTTGCACAAAATTAAGGGAATTTCAGCCTCTAGCTTCTTCAACTTATCATCCTCGATGTTTTTAGCACACAATTCCCGAAAGAATCTATAAAAATCGTTGATCACTAAACCAACTGATTGAGGGAGAGAAGTCCTAAGAGAGAGTGGAAGAAGATGCTCCATAATAATATGGTGATCATGACTCTTCAACCCTTCGATCTTGCCTTTAACAATCTTTATCTTCTTACTAAATGATCCTGAAAACCCCGTAGGAAACTTCAACTCATGTAACACCTGAAGAAACTTTTTCTTTTCATATGGTGACATGTGATACACAGCATTAGGAGTACAAATTGGTCAAGATTGTCTGCCTTCGGTATAGGATGCAACTATTTTCTAATGTTCCATGCCTGCAGATTCCTTCGAGCTTTAAGGTTATCTTTTGATTTTTCATCTTTACAGAGAAGTAAGTTAAGTATGTGCTCAGATACTCCCTTCTCAATGTGCATGATGTCTAGATTATGTCGCACTTTATTTGTCTTCCAGTAGGGTAGTTCGAAGAAGATACTTTTCTTGTTCCATCCCTGTGGTGTTTCTTGCCTTCCCTTAACTTTTCTGAAAGTCACATTATTTTTATCATTCCACTGAGCAAGTATATCCTCTCCGGATAATGGGTCTGGACGCGGGCGATTCTCTTTAGTACCATCAAAGTGGATGATGTCATCTCTGTATGGATGATTTTCATCCAACATGCACCGATGGCCGCAATAACAAGTCTTATTGCTAAAGGGTAGTCTTCTCGATGTTGTCTGGAGATGACAGTAAGGACATGCAGTGCAACCATGTACAGACCAACCAGATAGCATTCCATACGCAGGAAAATCATTGATTGTCCACATTAAGGCTACATGCATGGTGAAGTTTGTCCCCGTGTCTGTATCATATGTATCCACATCATCAATGAATAAAGACCTTAACTCTTCGATAAGAGGTCGAAGATAGACGTTAATATTATTTCCCAGTGACTTTGGACCATCAATAAGAAGAGGCATCATGAAATATGATTGGTCCATAGCCAACCAGGGTGAGAGATTATAAACCATCATCATAACGGGCCATGTGCTGTGAGGATTGCCCTTAAAGCTGAAGGGGCAAAAACCATCACTAGCTAATCCCATCTTGATATTACGAGGTTCCTGACTAAATGTTGGTTGCCTACTATCAAAATCCTTCCATGCAAGCGTATCTCTAGGATGACTCATTCGTCTATTTTCACTTGGACGTGCACGGTGATGCCATGTCATCGCCACCGCTGTCTTCTTACACTTAAATAGCCTCTACAGCCTCTGTGTAATGGGAAAATATCGTACTATCTTGATAGGTATATCCTTCTTTTGACTATACACTTTCTTCTTATATCTAGCCTCTCGACAAGTAGGACACTTCATCTTATCTGAATTTTCTTTACAGTAAATTATACAATCATTAGGATATGCATGTATCATCTCACACTTCAGACCCAGATTAGACATTATCTTTTGAGCTTCGTACCAGCTATCAGGCACATGGTTCCCCGGAGGCATAAAATCTTTAAGAAACTTGAGGAGCATCGTAAATGACTTGTTGCTCCATTTATTTAGACATTTAATCTGAAATAGATGGACAAACCATGATAGCATGGAGTGTTTTTTCATTAGGATATCCAAGTACTATTTTCATTTGTTGGTTTATCCAACACGCAGATTGAATTGTTGGGTAATGAGTATCATTTATAGTTCCAACTCCTATTATTCTCTTGGACAGTGCTTTCAGAGAATCTGATTGATACTATTGAAGATCAATTATTTTGAAATTGAATATTTATTTTTCACTTCTTTTCCCTTGCAGCAACTGAAGAGATACCTATTTTAGATGGGGAGAATTTAAAAATTGAGGTATCAACTGGTGCTGACAGGAGTGACGATGAAGCATCAAAAAAAGTTCCGTTGTATGTTATCTTAAACCCATACATTCTGCTACTCATACTGATTGCTTAATGCATCTAGAAAGAAATACTTCGATTAGGAACATTTTCATTAAATAGATCTAAATTTATTATTTATTTATTTATTTATTTATTTATTTATTTATTTTAATTTTTAATCCTAGGCTTGCTACTTTCTTTTGGACGTTGAACATTATTAAAAGAATATCTACATGTCAATGAAAGTTTGTGGGTAACTTCAGGTATTGAAGACATCTACTATGTATTTATATTCTGTTTAGATCTAATGGAGCCCAAAAGAGTTTTTTTTCAAGTTGAAAGATTTTGCAAGGACATGAAGGCACTCTTGATGGAGAGGGTTTATGTCATAAATGTCCTAGGTATGCTTCTTGTTTTCTTAGCTATCCTCTTTTGCGTTGTCGTAAGTTAAGTTTTTCTTTATGGTTAAGCTTTTTTGTATTTGAAGCTTTATTATGTTTCTGTTCTTATTTATTTGATAGTATTGTTCTTATGATCTTATTTATTGGATAGTACCGATTCTATGTCAAGCTCCTGAAACTGATCTCTCTTTGTGCAATTATCAGTGAATATGACCAGGCAACTCTAGCTGAAAATATAGGTTTGGGTAGTCCTGTTTCTTCAGGGACTTAACGTTCTTGCAAGAACTTTTGGGTTGGGAATAAATAATTCACGTCAATCTGACTTCTAGACCAAAGTTAAACTAGTTGAGACTTTTAAATAGTATCGATGATTTAGCTTAAACATACAAGAAAATATGAATAAAAAGAAAACTGTGTGCAGCCGTTAAGGAATAGCCAAAGGCATACACACCACACAACAGCAACAACAATATATAAATTAGCATTCTATATATCTCAATTTGATGTAAGTTAACATAATAATATCAAATATGAGCTTGCTATAACCAGTTCTTAGCTCTAATGGACAACAAATTCACCTTGGCTTTTGAAAGAATCATAGGGTTCACTCCAAACATGTTGAATGTTAAAAAAGAATAAAAAATATGAAAAATTAACAATATGAATATATGATATTTCCCTAATTTGAAAGGAAATTAAGACTTTGTTAGATATTACGTCAGGAGGATGCTAACAAGATCAGAAGAACAACTAGAAGAAGAACCGATGTTACAATATTGTTCACAAAGAGTATAAGATCATCCAACAGACCATCTTAATTACACGCCAACAAAAAGAAGTGCCATTTTTTTCAAAGATGAGAGGGGCTGAAAAAAACAATTCGGAAGATTAAAGGTATATATATCAGCAAATCATCGAATTTTATGCTAAACTTGCAAATACGGTGGATTTGAGTTAATACTAAAAACACTAGGAAAAAAATTCATTTTACTTGATTTATTTTTGCTAGTCATTAATCAATTGATGGTATGAAATATGTATGATTGGAGAAAAATATAAACACGTCTCTTCCTCAATCTCGAAACTAAATCTCAAAAATTAAAACAGGAAATGAAAATCGATTCTTAATTTTTCACATCAAAATTGCTCTTCGAGGACCTGAGGAGGAGGCGGTGGAGGCACACGGCAGAGGAGGAGGTGATGGAGGCACGTGGCGGAGGAGGAGGCGATGAGAGCGGCGCAAAGATGAGTGGCAGAGGATCGCAAGGGGTGACGAAGATGAGTCGGTGGTGCGTCAGGCTAAGATGAGGCGGAGGCGAAGATTTGAGTGTTCTGGAGTAGATGAGAGAGGTGAGGGCGAAGATCACGAGTACGAGTAGATGAGGTGCCGCGCGGGTGAAATTTGGGGAGGACGCGCGGGTGAAATTTGGGGATTTGGGGATATCGATGAAATTGTTGGCGCCACACGGGTGAAATTTGGGGAGGAAGCGCGGGTCAGAAAAATTCCTGGCAAATTTTTTTAACCCTAACATAACTCTCAAACGGTTTTAACCCGTTTGGGCTCAAATATCCCAAACAGTTTAACCCGTTTAGAAGCGTCGTTTGGGATTATTTAATAGCCCAAACGGTTGTAACCGTTTGGAATAATTAACCCAAACGGTTTAAACCATTTGGGCTATTTCGACTTGTCCAAACGATTCTAATAACCGTTTGGGCAGACCAGTTTTGTACTATTGGATGCCTGTTTAAATTTTGGTTGGGCCTTTGTGTAGTACTAAAATGCTGAACCCAAGACCATGTAACAGGGGTACAAGCCTAACTCAGGTAGACCTGAGTAACTTCCGCAACAACCTAGCGTGGTTCGGAGATCCCTGAATCAAACTTTTCCGAGGCACAAGGACCAAAGAGCACTGTTGTACACCAGGGGGCTTTGAATGTTGTACTTTTGATGTTGTAGAGTTGTGCTTGTATTGCAGGGTAAAAAATAAAAGAGAGAGAGAGAGATTAAAAATGATCCTTCATGTAAACTAATGGTAATAATTATTTTTGCCTCTCCTTTATTCTTTCTCAATTTACTTGTTACACCATTATCAATATTTTTCATCATGATAATTTACATGGAAAGATGCCTGCTTAAATAAAAAATCTGCCATTTACATCCCAGGGCACTGTTTTATTAAAAGTTTTTTCTAAATCAATGAAAAGTATATGTAGGTCCTTAATCTTCTCTCGACATGTACCTCTCCATCAATTGTCTTAACATATGACTAGATTATATAGTTGATATCTAGACATAAAACCAAAATTGGCTTGCTAATAAAGTGTTTACTATTTCAGATCACAACTCATTAGCATATCTGAGAAAAAATAAGAAACAATAAAAAAACAAAAAAGAAAACTCGAAGGATCTTTTAGATTAGAGACCCGTCTAGTGCTATTCCTCTACATTTGAATGTCATCATAGTCACACAATAAAGAGCAGCCACTAATTTCCTCTAGGTTATTCACAAGGTCAAGAATTAATGCTCCTACAAAGCCATTGTTTTGACATAGCACTGATGTAAAGTATCCAACTCAACCCGCACTTCAGACATGCAATGACGCAAATGTCACGTATAAGTGTTTCTGTATCTTGCTTGATTTCCCTATAAACTCATTAACCTTATCAAGTTTTCATATCAACCAAGTAAAAGGTTCATAAAGAACACTTAATAAGACATCTGAAAGGAACTTGCTCCTCCCTATTGGGAGGAGGTGACAGCATCAACATTATATGTAGTTTAAAAAAGTTAAAAATGTTGAAAAGTGGATAAATTACGAAATCATCTTATTGTTTGTAGGAATCATGAAAAAGGCGATCAAAGTTTAAAAGTGACACTTAATTTACCCATCTGATTTTCCAACTAAGGCATAAAATAAAAGTTATATATTTTCAAATTTTAATGTATAATAAATTTACATAAAAGTACACATAATTTTTATATCCTATGACTAATTATAGAATGTTAATAATTATGGGATTGCTAGGCACACTAGCAAATAACATAAGAAAGTATCAAAATAACATAAATGGGAACATTTATTAATAGTTTTATCAAAACTTCACTTGGGAACATTTATCATTTTATCAAAACTTCTCTTGCCTCAAATTAAGATACAAGTACAAATAAGTATACTTGGCAAGATCAACATGAACCAAGTTCCAGCTCCCATACTCACATGCTGTGAGCACCAGTTCTAAAACATCAGATATATGCATAGACTACAGATGTTTATTTAACTTGTAACTCCAATTTCGCTGAAGGACCCGTAAAATCTTTAGTAGTTGGTAAGTCCAGGGCCCCATTCTTATCACTTCTCTCTGAAGATTGGGCTAAGCCATCCTTGCTCTTACCCCAGATAAGTGAATAGAGGCCAGACACAATGATTACAGCACCAATAATTCTGAAACAAAGAAGGAAAAAAGTTAATGATTTTAGCACAATTTCATTATTGAACCATGATGGAGAAAATATTTTACTGATTTATACCTTCCCAAAGTTATTTCTTCTGCTAGAATAATAGAGCCCATGAGAGCCGTTATGAACATGCACAAGGGATTGAAAGCAGTAACAAAGACTGGGCCTTTCTCCTTCATCACTATCCCTTGTATGTAGTATGCAATTCCTGAGCATATCACTCCCTGCAGTACAATAAAGGCCCGTATATATTAGTCATTGCCTAAAATTATCACTGGCTT
>NC_033801.1:98681856-98690359 GCF_001876935.1 Asparagus officinalis | reverse complement strand
TTTCCACTACAACAAAATTTATAAATTATGATACATTTTTTTATCTTCACACGAAATACTTTTGTGTCACACGAATAGAGCGTAACACATACCAAAAGTGTGGTTAGTGCATGTATGAGGAACGTCTTTCTATACATGTGAGAATGTATCATAAAACTCAGGACACATATATATGTCGAACGTGGTGACATATACAAGCGTCACAAAACTCGTGACACATATATGCGTCCAGAGTGGTGACACATAATTGTGTCTAGACCACAAAGACTATAAAAAGTATCATCATTCAATATTATTACTTTCCAGGAGGTCACCCATGCATCTTAGAATTACTCTCACCAAAGCACACTAAATTATAGAGTTTGTTTTAGCTTATGCACTATTATAAGTGTTTAATCATTATTATAATTAAAATATAAAATTTAGCATTGAAACCCGTTAATAGATCTTCTCTCAATCCAAGTCGGACTATTAGCATTTTTCAATTATATTTAATTGTAGATCTAATGGCACAAATATGTGTTTGTGATTTGCTACACTACTTTTCATTTGTATCACTATTGTTTAATTTTTTACAAAAAAATAACACTTTTATATGTGTCATAAAATAAAGTGAGGGCACATACAACTTTTGTTGTAGCGTGGCTTCTCTAACTTTTGAAAGTGGATCTATTTTTTTAACAGATTAAGCTTGTCGCATTGGGTACGTGAGAGGTAACCACTAACCATTCCACTCAAGAAAAAGCATGACAACCTCAAAATATAGGTTTAGTAGAAGAAGCATAAAGCAGAGTGAAGCTCATACCGAATAAACGGCAGTAAGGAGATTCATATCCCAACCAATCGACCAAACCTCCATATTCTTCCCTTCCACCACCAACGTTACTGCACTGCTCAACGCTGCACCCATCGCACATATCAATGTCGTTAAGGTCAGCTCTGCAGGGTACGACTCCAGAGTATTTGCCTGCGTACATCAACAAACGTTACTACTGTGATCATGCTGATTTCATAGCGCATTAAAATACAACATACTATATCTCATAGATTATTACTTGAACAATGTAGAAAGCAGCCCAAAAGGTACAGCTACAGATTAGAAGAATCGTCCCCAGGAGCCAGTTTCCTCCATTACTCACTCCAGAGTTGCTGTCATGAGCTCTGCCCTTAGACCATACAAATTCTATGACGGGTCCGTTGTATAGTATCATGAGTATTGCACCAGCTACAGTCACAAGTGTACCGATAACCTTTGCTTGGCTTCGTATTTGTTTGATATTCACTTTCTCCATCCTGGTAATGGTGGTGAAAATTTTAGTGGAAGAAGAAGGATAAGATGAGAAAAGTTCTTTTCAATGTGGGATTATTACCTGAGAATGACTGCCATCACAAAAGTGATTGAAGGGATTATGTTGATTAGAATGGCTGCGAAGCCTGCAGAGGTATATTTAGATCCTACGTAGCAGAAGTTTTGGTCGAGCACAGGCCTAATAGAAAGAAAGTTTATCTATTTAGTGGAATATCAGAAAAAAAAAATCAGGTATGAGGATAGATTAGTACTTACTCAAGCAAACCCAAGGCAACTATCTTGAGAAAGACGCGAAATGTCAACTTTGGTCGCCCTTTCCTGCAAAATATTAAAAAAATGAATAAGGATGTGACAGGCTGAATATGAAGAATAATAAACTTATAATAGCTACTTCTGGCTTTTTTATCCTTTTGTCTCAATTCTGCCTTTGTTATTATCCTCTGGCTAAAGAGACATCATGGATATTCAGTAGATGGTCTTGTTTACAGAGGAAAATATTGGAGATCAGAAAATGAAATAAACCTGTTCAAAGAATTGACTTTCAATCATAAACATCAATATTACAATAATGAAATGGCCTTTTGGAAAAAGGACTAAGCCTGAGTATATGATTCTACAAAAAAATTATTTAGGAAGAAAAAAATATAGAGCGATATCTGAAGAGATGCGTCTGAAGTAGAAATTTGTGCAAGGGATGAATCTTTTCAAACCAAATATCGTAGTAAATCCGTTAAAAATAGTAAAGAAAATCTGAGATAATGATTGAATTGGATAATTATATTAATTACTTTTGAATGAAATGAATATAATAGCCCTATCAAATATGCATGACCATGCGTATGACAGTGGAGCGAGACCTTTCAAACCACAAAGCAAAAGGAGCCATAACTGCAGCTGCAATTGCATTTCGATACACGACCAACACATAATGGTTCATCCCCTGCTTCAGTGAAGCCACGGCAATTGTATACATGCCTGCAAACCCAAACTGCAAAAGTACCATGAGAATGAAAGGCTTAGCCTTGTTAATCATTTCACTCATCGACATCTCTTTCAATCTCAATAATCTTTCGTAATAGACCTATGAGTTGCTTAAATTAGCTTAAAGAACTCGACGAGATCTTCCAAAGCGCAGATGCATCTTTATATAGGCAATAATCATACTGCCTTTTTTTCGTGAAAATGAGTGCTCTTTCTATCACCCGATAGGGTTTCTTAATGTAGCACTAGTGAGTTGCGTATTAAATCCCTAATGCTCGTTGGGTTGTTGCAAATGGGCTAAGGGCTTAGTGCATGATGACACATATTAATTGGTGGAGCATTTCCTTATCAGGCGGCTTTTGTTGAATGTGCGCTTTTGTTAGGAAGCCATTGCTTGTTTCATAGTTCATGCATAGATTGTAGGCGAAAAGGCAGGGACATAATTATTTTAGAGAGTGCAAGGTCTAAGCATTTCCACGATTTTCCGCAAATTAGACCCGAATTTTCCTATTTTATATGAGAAGATATTGGGTACAGGTCGTCATTTCATATGGTAAAATGAGCTACACGTAGTAGAAGTGGCGGGGTTCACATTATTGGAGGTCACTAAGACCTCGTTGATTTGTGAGAGTGAGAGTGGCTCTGATGTCACTAGTTGAGTTTAGAAGAGTGATGAACTTTAAAAAATATTTTATTATTATTTATTTACTAGTATAACCCTCAATATTCTTTCTAATACAAACACTCTCTCTACTTCAAATTACTACACTATTTTGCAAATACTCGCTATTTATTATTATTTTTTATTTCACTCTTTGTTTTTCTCTTGCTACAAGGATGAAATCCACCGAATATGCTTGGGGGTTATTTATAGTCTTGGTTTTGTGGTTGGTAACTACTGTAGCTGGGTAGGTGGTTACCGTTGAAATGATGGCTGAGATAGGTAGTTGTTGACTTAAATACTCCCCCCTCAGAAGCGACTTCTCTATCCACAGGTCCAAACAGACTTTGAAATTCTGTTAACTTTGAATAACTCAATGGTTTGGTGAATATTGTTGGCCTTCTTGTTTTGATGATGTTTAACAAACAATTTATTACTAATGTTGTTTGTCTAGTGTTTGTGCATTCCTATGTTTTGTAGACAAACAACGTCGTTGGAGGATGGATGGAATAGAGCTTCAACGATCATATCCAATGGAGGTTGGCGGAATATCGGTGAAGCCTTGCTATTCAAAGTTCAAGATCCAAGTTAAAGCTTCATCCGCAAGATTACCAAGATAGAGCTTCGTTGAAGATCAAGATTGCTTGGGTAATGTAGTTTTAGATTTTATATTATGTGTGTTATATACTCTAAGCTCAATTATCTATACACACACATTTATTATTGGTTTCTTCGTATATATATATATATAGTCATATATATATATATAAGTTTTGGTTTCTATGCATATATATAGTTATATATATACATACATATGTTTTGAGTTTTTATGGTTATATATATGAAATTCTATATTTCATATTGCATAGAATATGCAAATTTATGAAAATATTGTATTTCTAGATTATAGACTTCATAACAACATGTTATAACTCTTATCAAGTCTATACAATCATTTCATAAGGTTTCAAAATGTTGTTTAAGTCAAAATATCAAAATATCAATTTTCAGGTTTTCATGTTTTTGGACTATTTTGTAAAATGATGATATTTTTCATTTGGGAAGTCCTTTTTCGAAACCAGTCATTATAGCATGTTTATTATCATGTCTACAATCATTCCCCAAAGTTTTACATTTTTTGGAATTTATTTGATATTTTTAAACAGCATTTCAAAATCAGATAAACAGTTTTCATATCAGTTTTCGGTCGACCGCACCGGTCGACCGAACCTGAGGTCAAAAGTTCAGTGTTTTAAAATCAGCAAAACATGTTTTTCATATGTCAGATTTCGGTCGACCGGTCAGGTCGACCGAGAGCTCAAATCGGTCGACCGACAGAATTTCCGGTCGACCGACGATGGTCCAGAACGTTTTCTTCGTGTTTTTGCTCTCATCGGTCGACCGACGGAATTTTCGGTCGACCGACAATATGACCGTTGCTTTTTCAACGGCTATTTTCTGAGCAGTTTTGGCTGGCTACTTTTGTCTTTTGTTTTGGGTGTTTTTGCTGAGTTTCTTAGAGGGTATAAATACCCCATTGCTGATGTCTTTTCAACCTAGCTAAGAAGTTTTTAAAGAAGTTTTTAAACAAAATTTTTAAACAAGGGTTTAAGCTTGTTTTTGTTTGGTTTAAGCTTGTTTTTGGTTTGCTGTTACAAAGAGGAGTTTACAATCAACTTTTGAAGAGTTCATCTTCAACATTTCATCATCCTCTCTTTGTGTTTATAGAGAAGTTTCCTTAACTCTATCTCCTAGCATTTTTACTATTGAATTTCATATCAATTTCTATTTGCTAGTTCTTATTGAGTTAAGTTTTATTGAATCTCATTGTTACACACACCCACTTGAGCTTATTGTATTTGCATACATAGTATATTAGGGTTGTGAGAGTTGTAACATTGAGTGTGAGCTTTAATTGTGTTCTCATCCATACTAGAGAACAAATTTATATTTGTTACATTGTGAGTGTTGTAAGGTTTTCGGTGAGCTAGAAACCGAGTGTGTGTAGTGAGGTTTTCGGTGAGCTAGAAACCGAGTGTGAGGAGTGACGTTGATCGGTGAGCGTTGAAAACCGATACTGTGAGGTGCAAACGTTATTCGGGTGAACGTAGAAAACCCGGTTGATAGTGGATTTCTCCCCGGGAGTGGGGAGCGGAGACGTAGGACGGAAGGTCCGAACTCCGTGATCATATTGCTTGTTTGAGTTTGTCTTTGGCGTAGTTATTTTTGCATTTATCTTATATCGCCAATTGTGCATTACTCGTCCTTTTTATGATCCACTATCTAGTTTAGAGTATTTACCCTTGTGTTAGTTTTATATCCTTGCACTTACATTGTCTATATCTCGTTGTTAGGATATATCTTATTGTTTATATATCCTTGCATATATTTCTATCATATAGGATATATCACCTTGTGTATATTGCATATTCTTGCACATAACCCTTTGTACACCTATCTTGCAAGAATATAACTTGTTAATTAATTTTAATTGGCATTTAAATCGGATTAGATTAGCATAAGACCCTAATCACCCCCCTCTAGGGTCTAACAAATATATCAACTATTTGTTCGTTTGCCCCAAGCGGCTTCATTATGATCTCCTCTTGAAGAACTTTCTCTCGTAGAAACTGATGGTGTACTTCGATATGCTTAATCCTAACATGAAAAATTGAATTCTCTGTCAATCACATTGCAGAGTGATTATCGCAATGTAAAGCTACTAAGTAGTCTGTGGACTAATGTAGATCCCTCATTAACTAAAAAGGTCACTTACTTTCCAAAGCTGTCATCGCTGCTGATTTGTACTTCACCTCTGTAGTTGATAGTGACACTGTTGATTCTCTTTTGCTACACTAAGATGTAGTTGCTAAACCAAGACCAACCTCTCGGACACTAGGATCTATAGGGGAAAGAAAGTATCCACTTTGAATTTAGAGCTCACTAGTCTTGCAATACCAACCTCTTGGAGTTTGCTTCAGTCTATAGAGAGCGTTCTTTAGTTTGCAAACATATCTTTCTTTCTCTTTGCTCCCAATTCCAATGGGTTGCTTCATATAAATCTCTCGATCCACTTTGCCATGTAGAAATATGTTCTTCATGTCCATTTGCCAATGTTTCCAACTCTTGCTGGCTACCAGAGCTAGAAGAACTCGAACTATTGTTATTTGACAACTGTACTGAATGTCTCATCATAATAAACCTGATACTGTTGAGAGAATCGTTGAGCCACTAAGCATGCTTTGTATTCCTTAATTGACCCATCCGGTCGAGTCTTGACCTTGTAAATCCATTTGCAAAAAATAGGTCTGACATTCTTAGGCTTTGGCATCAAATCCCAAGTTTGGTTCTACTACATGGCTTGAATTTCATCCTCCATTATTTTTCTCTATTAGCAATTTTGCATGTCAATGCTAAATGGCTCCTTCAAATCTTCCATAACGGCAGCATTAGCATACTTATGATTTGGCTTCCTTAGTCTAATTGATCTTCAATGTTGTTCTATTGGTTCTTCTTCATATCCTCTATCTGTATCGGGAACATTTCTTCCGGTGTTGTCTAATAAACATTAGCCTTCTATAGATTATTATCCTTTGAGGATATTGAAGAACTTGATTCTACCTTCTCTGATTGATGTAAGTCTTCTTCTTAACTTCGCTTTCCCAACTTCTCTTGTAGTCGATCCTCCGGATCGTTAGAATATGGCAGTGTAACTTCTTGTGGAGCCTGCGAAGATGAGGCTTCATCAAACATAATATTTCTTTGTATGTAACACCATCCAGCTATGGGATTACAGCATCTCCATCATTTTCTTTCACAGTCATACCCCATAAAAATACACATTATGACCTTTTTGTCGAACTTGTTGCATTTGTGATGAAGCACAAAGGCATAATGCATACAACCGAAAACTTCAAAATGGCTTACGGTTCACTTGGTATTCCATAGCTTTTGTAATGGTGACATAATTTTGGTTATGGTAGCCGATGAATTACGTGCGCCTTAGTTCTCATACACTCCACCCTGTAGGCGTATAAAATTACCTATAGGTCCCTTAGCATGGTTCAGCATGATGGTTCGACAAATTAACAAAGTGAAGTGTGTACATCACTTTAGTCAGTGAAATCATTTCGTCACTCGGGTTCTGTTTGAAGTTCGAATCAGGCAGAAAACTGTTTACATGTAGTCCTCTAGGCCGCATGTGTAGCGGGATTGGATGCACGTAGAGGATTTGTGAACAGTCAGTTATCCGATGATATGAGCGTTGACTCTGTGTGAGATGTGAACCAGTGACCTGTTATAGGATGGCTAGTTACATGACTTGTTACCAGTGGTTCGGTATCGCCACTGGAGTTGGTTTGTTGGATCAAGGTGAATCGGTGTCGTCACTTTGGTTAGGATTTATGGATTCTTGTGAGATGTAGGCCAGTTGTGTTTCTTTTCATACATAGATCAGGATTAATATTTAATTATCTATAATTTGAGACATATGGTATATACATGAGGGTTTCCTTGTTTGGATTATTTCGCTCGACGTACTACGTCTCTTGTTGTAGATTTTTAAGTATTAATTCCATCTAGTGTATAACTCTGTACTTGGATGATTATTCTGATCACTAGCTACATGATCGACTTGTTACTTGGTTGATTCCCTTGGATTTATTATGATTATTCTATTCTAGTAGTAAATTATATTTAGATTATTAGTATTTCAGTTGCATGTTTTCATTGTTATTACCATCATTTGCATTGGTCGCACGACCATTCTATTCTTCCTTTTGGGATCTTGCTGTGTGCTCTGCATCCTGACGTACACCTGTTTTCTCTGGTGTACGTCAGACTTAGAAGAAGAACAGGTTAAGCTTGGAGATGCGCCAGAGCCGAGTATTCTCAGCAGGAGTGTCTTGTAGACGAAGCAGAAGTAGAGTTGAAGCTCAGTTATTCCTTTCAGTTTATTTTCGTAGCATTTCCTTTTCCGCCTGATCATTGTATTTTATATTCTCCAGTATTTCATTCAGATAGTTTTGTAGGCGTATAAAATTGCCTATAGGTCCCTTGAGCAGCTTGACGACGCCGATTCAACAAAAGGACCATCGGGCGACGTATCTAAGCAAGACCGTTAGCCCGCCAACGCCGAAACCAAGCTATACGCGATGGAGCAGGTTAACGAGGCGACGAAGTCAACAAATCGCACTCAAGTATCGGAATGCATCCACTCGCATGCGGAATCCAACCAACGGTTTCGGGGAATCACCGAGTCATCCAAACAAGAGCGAACTCGGATGAATCACGATCGAATCAAGATCAATTCCGGAACCCGACTTACTGCCAAATCTGGAATCAAGTCAACGAGTCGTTTCCAGGTCAATCAACCACACAACAGAAACACAACCGAATCAAGTCCAGATCAACAACAAAGCACAGAACCGGACAACGGAAAATGACGGAACGAACAACACCCGGAGGGGCTCGGCCGAAACCGAGCCATCTCAAGGTGGCTCGGCCCAAGCTGAGCCACCCTGAGGTGGCTCGGTGGCCGAGCCACCCCAGGG
>NC_033801.1:98671790-98681762 GCF_001876935.1 Asparagus officinalis | reverse complement strand
CACGTGCACACGGGCACGGGCACAGTGACGAGAGCCTATAAATAGGCCAAGGGGTTCTTCATTTCAGGGGGTTGGAAATTTTGGAGGCGAAGCTCTGCCGGATTCAAGACTCGAAACTTAAAAAAAGATTGGAGCTTTGGGACTTCGGGGACTCCTGCCATTCTCAAGCAACTGTAGCAGGGGAACAGAATGGTCTGTGGCGTTCGGCACCGACATCATATCCGAGCGATGAAGGACAAACCAGGCCATCAGATAAGCGTACGGGAGCTCCACCTTAAGCGTGGGAATCTGACCTGGTAAATCGGTCTCCTTCCGTGTGAACGCACTGGAAAGCTGTCGAAGTCCTCGGTGAATATTAGCCACCATCACCGGAAGAAGTGAGAGTTCCTTCTTATAGGCGAGCTGAACTGCTGGGTAAAGTACCTCCAAGGGCAAGGCGTCGCCAGACTGATATGGAACCACGCACTTTTTCAACCAGATAGCAAGAAAGCCAGCAAGAAGTGTCATTGGTCGAATTGGTGCGGTAGCGTGCCACAAGAATGACTTGAACTTGGTCTTCGCAGGAAAGCCACCCTCAGGACCGCCGGTGGTGTAAGATTGAGCGCCGATCTTCTTCAGTAGACTGTTCACCTCTGAAGGAGTGAATGGGGCCAGCTCACAAATATCCTCGCCATGAGTGCTCTCCAGATTCTTGAACAAGTAGTTCGCAAATTGTTTCAGACTCACACATACCTTGGTCCTCTTTGCTAAGGGCTCCGACTGTGCCAAAGCAATATGGTAATGACAAGTGAGGTCCCATAGAGTCTCATAACGGTCAGGCATGCGATCTTTTAATTGGCTCAACTCATGACTGGAAGGAAAGTACTCCTGGTATAGCATCTGTCCCATGGACAAGCCAGAAATCCTGTGCATCTCGTGAAGAGCCAAGCCTAACTCCCCCTGCCGGGTCAGAAAAGTGTTCGAGTCTGGATTATATAGCTCGAACAAAGCACAGAAATGTCTCAAACTGACAGGCAAGCCATACACGGTGGCACGAACGGCTGCATACAAACTGCAAGCATGCAACTCCTCGCCCCATCGGCTCAAGACGTATGTCGTCATGCGGCTCCACCAAGACTTGTCCGAAGAGTGGACCCAACCGTAAAACCTGTGACGTGTCGCTGGCATCTCCCGTCCCAGAACAGCGAGACGATTCCTCAAGGTGGAAGCGGTAGCAAGGAACTCGTTACGTGGTGGTTCGTCCAGCCCCAATACACCAGGACGCAATCCGGTAACACGACTTCTGCACGAACCAGGAACCGCCGAATGAGTGATATAGCCGCAATGGACACTCATATGATCCTCTGTCAAGCGCCACGACATCTCCCGTGTCACAGCCTGACATCTGAGCTCAGTCAATGAACGATGCCGAGGAATCTCCGGCAAGTATATGAAGCCATTGCCGGTCTTGTGAAGCCAATGCTCAGCACCAATGAATACGGCTTCTGGGTCATCGACAGAATCACCAAATAGGAAATCGCTCTTTCGAAGAGGCTGAGTAGAGCTGGCGTCCTTCACAAAAGGCGCATCTGTGATTAGCTGGCGAATAGCTCGATGACCACCTTCCCTCACCACTTGGGCAACCTCAGTCGACGTGTCCGAAGCAAACTGAGGGGTAGCTGGAATAGGGGAAGGATCGTTGGAGTTCGAATAATGCTCGCCACGCCGTCCATATATTGCGTGGGACGGGAATGATCCAGAAGGGTACCCCACTGCAAAATAGACAGTTAAACACTGGTTAGTCTCGATTATAAAAGGAAATTGAACTCATCTTACAAATAGCTAAGATAGAGTCATTGCCTTATAAAGGGTGAGACGATTTGGCCACATTGTGCAATCACAAAACAGGGTATGTCGACAACATATCCCTGCCTTATAAAACGCAATGTAGTGTCAAATCGCCCCCTTTAATTTTGAGATATGGTTTTGACCAAGCAAAACATATCTTTGAAGCGTCGATCCTCACCAAGGAGAATCAAGGCTCTTCCCGATTGCCTCGCCAAGGAGAACAACGTGGGGTTTAAAAAAGGGTCAATTTACAAATTTATAAGAAAAAAGGGTTTATTTGCAAAAAGTAGCTCACCAGCATAAGAGGGAGGCGCGCCATCAACCGACATGGCAGGGGAACGACCTCTCGAGGCGCGAGACATGACGGCCTGCAAAATAACTCAAAGGGTTAGATTCAAAAAATAATTTCAGCCCTAATTTTTTGCATAAAAACCCCTCAAAATTGCATTTTTACCCCCCTGAAAGATTAGCTCGAGGCATCAAATCACACCCTCAACCCTCACATATAACCCCACAAATGCATGAATTAAATTGAGCATGAAAAAGATCCAAATTGTGGAAGATTTACCTGAAGAAAGGCTCGAGATCCAACGAAGATGAGACCTTTTAGGAAACTTTCACCACGTGCTCGAGGGGTCTGAGAGGAATTCTAAAAAATGATTTTTTGAAGGATTTCTCAGTCAAGGATCCAAAGGAAGACCAGGTCTAAGACCACTACGATGTTTGGATGGCGAAAGGACGCTCGAGGGAAAAGAAAAATCAAAAATAGGGATGAGGGGGGGCCGGCCCTAGAGAGGAGAAGAAAAAGAGAGAAAAAGAGGAAAAGAGACCCCCTTTTATAATGTGGACCAAGGTGAACCGGACCGGGCCAAGTTGAACCGAACCGGACCAATCCAAATCAGTTCAAAAGAGACTGAATTAAGCGTCGAGACGACTTCAAATCAACTAAGGGTCCCATCCTTGGTTTATTCCTGTCTCTCCCACACATTCGGAAGGAACGGAAGAAATTTTTTGAGCCAAATTACTGCCTTTTTTGGCTCATTTTCAAGCCGGTTCAGCTTATTTTGAGCACGGAAATACTCCAATAAGGTATACGAGTATAAACTATTTCCTATTGTTGTTGAGAAGTTCCTGGAGAATATTTTTCTAAAAATATTCTTAAGGATAACTCAATAACACGACGTCGGACAACGTGTCACAAGTGAGGATTCAACACCGACAATCGAGCGTTAGTTGCACGTCGAACCAACCAACACGAGTTAAAGATTGGAAAATCAGGAATCGACTTCAAGTTCAAATTCCAACAACGGTCAGACAATAAATGCAGCACCGGAACCCATACAGGCATTCTACGAAGCACTGAATGACCTGAGGGATTGAAGGAATACAGAACGAAGGTCATTCCAGGTCCCGTTACACTGACAAAGGGTAGGGGCAATCATATCCAAAGCATTCCAGACTCTTCTATAAAAGAATGAGGCTGAAACACTTTGGAGGGGGTATCTGTAGGCGTATAAAATTACCTATAGGTCCCTTAGCATGGTTCAGCATGATGGTTCGACAAATCAACGGATGTTCGAGCGACGAGGCGATAAAGCACACAAACAACGGCATATGTTCGCCTGTGGAACCAATCCAACAGTTCGGAAAGTCAACGAGTCGTCCAACGACAAAATAGATTTGTACTCAAACACCGAGGCGGAAATACTGCCAAATAAAGACCCGGGCTATCAAATCAAAGTCCGGACGAATCAAACGAAGAACTGAAAGACGGAAAACACCGGAAAACGGCGAAACGGAACACACCCGGGGACTCGGCCTAAACCGAGCCAACCCGGGGTGGCTCGGCCCAAGCCGAGCCACCCCAGGGTGGCTCGGTGGCCGAGCCACCCCAGGGTGGCTCGGCTAAGGCCGAGCCACCCTAGGGTGGCTCGGCCAAGGCCGAGCCACCTCAGGGTGGCTCGGCATGAGCCGAGCCACCCTCAGGTGGCCCGACTCCCCCCCCTCTCTCTCTTGTGCACAAAGGCACAGTTCAGAGAGGCTATAAATAGGGGGGGTGGTTGTTCATTTGAGGGACTTCTTCTGAAACTTTGGAGAGAGCCGAAACTCTGTCGGATTGTCACCTCAACTCGGATATCTGAAGGCTTGAAGACTTGGAGACCCGGATTTGATTCTTAGCGAGCACCCGCACCGAAAAAGGCAGGAGTTCGAGAGAGTCTAATCCCCAGATCTACGTCGTTACACTCCGGATCTAAGCTTGGCTCTTAGATCCCGAGATTCGAGCGGTCGTTTCCTTGGTGAAACGATCCCTCCCGGCTATCATCTCCTTGGTGGGATAATACCCGTAATACGTCGTAGATCTGCTTGGATCCAGATCACGCGGTGGTCCACGGTAAGCAACCCCGGCGCAGGCAAACAACCCACAGAAGCAAGAGACCGAATAACAGGATCTTGTGATTTGTTCGGTAAAAGAGAGAAGTTGTAATTTTGATTTCTTTGTTTTATTTTGATTTTCATTGTAAGCCGGATCTTATAAAAAGACCGGATCTCTTTGTAACGCATAAAGTTGTTAACTGAGTGCAATGACATCGATAATGAAGAAAACACCAACTTTTCCCGCGAACACACCCAAAATGTCCTTGCACATTCTTGGAATAAAGCAT
This sequence comes from Asparagus officinalis, assembly GCF_001876935.1. Taxonomy (NCBI): domain Eukaryota; kingdom Viridiplantae; phylum Streptophyta; class Magnoliopsida; order Asparagales; family Asparagaceae; genus Asparagus; species Asparagus officinalis. The sequence continues at coordinate 98,677,272 of NC_033801.1, read as the reverse complement.
GCTTCGACATATCTCCAAAGATGTCGATTCTTCCTTTTTGCAACAACATTTTGCTATGGAGCCTTTGGACATGTTAGCTGTTGTCAAATCTTGCACTCCTTTAGGTAGTCATATTGCTCCTTTGATGCGTGTGAAATTGCTCTGATACCAAATGAAAGTACCCTAGAGTGGGGGGTGGGTGAATAGGGTAATTGCTAATCTAATCTATTTTAATGTCAAATTAAAATTTATTAACAAGTATATCCTAACAATATGATATACATAAATATATAAGCTAGGATATATGATAAAACAATGGGCGATATAAACTATGAGACTAAGGCGAAATATAATAAATAATGAACACACGAAAATACACTAATGCCAAACACAAACATAAAGCAAACGATCATGGAGTTTGGTTGACCCACGACCTACGTCTCTGCTCCTCACCCTCGAGGAGAATCTCCACTATCACAAAAATCAACTACACAATCGATTTTCTAGCTCACCGAAAACTTTTACAATCTCACACAATTACAATCACACAACACACTTCTCTAATTGTTGGCCTAGCCCGTGTCAACTTCCTCAAGTGCTCGTAATTACGACCTCTCCCTAGGATTTACTACTGATGCCAATCCTCTTTGAGTTGACAACGTATCTTACCAACCAATTCTCTAAGTTTCCTTGTATATTACAACACGATCTATCAACAATTAAGCACAAATACAAATGATTTGTTCTCTAAACAATATGAGAACTAACTTAAGCCCATACTCAATGAATCACTCACCACAACCCAAATTATACTCAATGTGTAATACTAAAAGCTCAATAGGTTATGTGCGATCAAAGAGCAATAATAAAACTAAACTCAACTTAAAATTTAGCTTAATAAAAAGATAATCAACAACAAATATATATAAAGATAGAAATAGGAGTATAGCAAAACTTCTCTGAAAATCAAGAGTGAGAGAGATTGAAATTGAAATTGAAACCCAAACAGAAAAGAATTGATCACCTCCTCATGTGAAAACCTCTTCACATAAACACACTTGAAACTTAAAACCCATAAACAAACTTGTCAAAACTTGATTTAAATTTTTCTTAGATGATTTAGAAGTTAGAGGGAAAGGTATATGTATAGGTTCATGAAGCAAAGCCCAAAAACAAAGAAAATCCAAGCAAAAAGGAAAAAACCCAAAAAATCAACAAAGCAGGAAAACAAGTCATTTCAGTGCCATCAGTCAACTAATGATATTGTTCAGTTGATTGATGAGTTGACCGTTGGAAGTCGCTCATCCTTCATCGGTCGACTGATTAAATCATAAGTCGACTGATGAACTACTTTGGTCGACTAATGGTTCATCTGTCGACTGATGGTTCATCGGTCGACTGATGGTTATTCAGTCAACTGAGCAGAAACTTTTCTACTTTTCTAGATCATTTCTTCGGTCGACTGATGATCCTCATCAGTCAACTGATAACGTGCATAGGGAATACTTGAACAGTGAAAATTGAACTTTGAACCCCTTTAAAAATAGCAAATAAATTCTAAAATTTGAGAAATGTTTATAAACATAAAAATAAACATGTTACAAAAAGAAATTTTCAAATTACATTTTCCATTTGTAAAAACTCATCATTTTGCAAAATTGGTCAAAATACAAAATCTGAGAAACACATGATTTTGACAAAATAATTTCAAAAAAGTTTGTAACTTCTTTTGAATGGATTATTAGACTATATAAAATATATAATTGAGTATTTAATCCGTAAATACATATTGTGCAAACTTAAAAAAAATATGAAAACGGTAAACATGATTTCATTGATTTGAAATTGTTAAATCTTGATTTTAATGAAATCATTTCAAGCACGTATAAACATGAAACAAATATGTGTGTATATAGCAATATCCATTTGTTTCATATTTATGTGGTTAAACTTAAAATCAATAAAACGTAAATTATGTGTGTGTATAATTTGAGCTCTAAGTATAAATACACAAAGTATAAACATACAAAAATAACTTGTATACCTAAGCTAAATGATCTCATGACACTTGATCTTGCGCAATCCTCCTCTTTATAGTATGGATGAAGCAATAGTGTGTCTTGGACTTGAATGCATCGTGCTCTATTCCAAATTCTTTTCATCCTCCAATGAATATGACCGTGTAGGCGCAATCCAACCAACCTCCAACAAGGATCTTTATGTAGAATACCTAACAAGCAAAAATAAACACTAGACAAACAATATTAGAAATTATTTGTTAATCATCAAAACTAGATTAGGTAGTAGGCTCATAAACATGAGACCTAATGTTTGTAGGAAAAATTGCAATGAAAAGAATAAATAAAATTGACTTGTATTTCTTTGATTCCGATTACAACTTGATTACAAAAGAGAAGAGAACGAATTTGATTCTCTCCTTTGTTTAAAACTGGGTTCTTCTCGGTAGCGATGGAATGCCTCCTTCGATTGCTCGCGTCGAATTTGCTCTCCGTTGACGATCCGACCGTCTCTTATCTCGTGGGAACGATGAACTTCTGTGAAAAGTTTGATGTTTAACTCTGAATGAGTTTAAGAACTCTGAACGAGTTAGAACTCTGTGAATAGAGTTGTTAGAACCGAAAATTCGGTTAATGATCAAGCCGTTATTCTGTTGTTGAAGAATCCTCTCAGATTTGATCTTCTGAGCTTGATTCAAAAATCCTATCTCCAAGGATTTCGCTGCTGCTGTTGAATCGCCAAACCTGAGTGGTTGAGATCTTCCAAATCCGATCTTTGCTAACTCTTCTCTTTTCAAAGAGCCAGCTGCCAGCCCTTATCTGTTTTAGAACTGAAAAATCTCCAACCTGTACGGTTTAGATCTTTAGAATCCAACCTGTGTGGTTCAGATGCCAAAAATCCAACCCCCTGCTCTGTTGGGTTCGTTGAGCTTTTATAGGGGGATAGGAGGTTGTAAATGACCCCTATATCCGCTCCTACGTGGGCGAAAATCCCTCAGAACGTGGGATAAACGGTTCTGAAACCGTTCGACTCATGTTTCAACGAGTCAAACGCCCAATCTGGCGTTTAGCACCCAACTTCGCCTCTTATAATTGAGACGCGAGGTTGGGTGTTAGCTGAACATCATTGAACGCGAGGGTTGCTCGCGTTTTGGCCTGTTGCCTGCTTGGAAACACGGGGGTGGGTGTTGGTTGGACCCCTACGAACGCAATGGTCACTCACGTTCAGCTTGTATCTTGGAGACGCGGGGGTGGCTTGGAAACGCGGGGGTCGCCTGCACTTCCCAAGTTGTAACGCGGGGATGACATCCGCGTTTCAGAAGGAGCTTTTTGACTTGTAACTTCTTCTGTGACGTCAGATTGTAACTTTCACTGTAGATTGTGAAGACTGCTGAATAGAGTTTTCATCCGTCGTCGGAAGTGTCGTTGAATTGTAACTCTTCTCGATCTATGTGAAAAGCCCTCCATTCGCAACTTTCGTTCACCGACCCGAAAACTATTTGATTGTAGCTTTCGTTGTAGGAGCTAGACGGGAATCAACATCCATAGTGTCTTAAAGATGAATATTCGCCCATAGCTCTCTACCAAGCAACTCACCAACTGAGTCCAACCTTTTATTTCTGAAATCATCCCACTGCTCATCAGCATCTCTAATAGTTGCTATGATATTAGCCATGCTGTTGTCACAGCCATCAAGATCAATCATCTCAGAAGTGAGGCCGTGTTCGTGGTGATTGTAGAATTACGGATGCAGGGATTAGGAAGTCGTCCGACTGTGACTTCCATTGTTGGAGCTTGTAGGGGTCAGCTATTCATTGTGATTTTTAGACAGCCTACAGAACCCCCTCCAAAGTTTTTGAAAGTTCGCGGTTGACTGGGACGAATTTTCGGAATAGCTTGATAGGGGTCAGCTATTGATTGCTCCCTCCGTCTGATCGAGCCAGATGATTTCACCGTTGTTGGTTGTAATCTATCTGTACTCCTCCAATAGACTCCCCAGTGGAGTCGTTTGTTTCTTCCCGGCTTTGGTCGCCTTGACGATTGCTGTTAGCTCTTCTTTTATTCATCTGGGGCTGTGTCGTAGCCTTGGTAGTCAAGAAGCTGCTATCATAGCGGTCCAAACACAGAGATAATTTCTGCCTTTGAGGATTGGAACGCGTGGGTGAGCCCAGCGTTGGGAAATTTGAACGCGAAGGTGGGCATCGCGTTTGGAAGCTCAAACAACTCGAACGCGAGGGTCGAGTTTGGGCGGGCTGATGGCCTCGAATCCCGTCCGTTACGATTTGACAGCTCATAGCTGTCTATAAATAGACCGCTAGAGGTCAAATCAAGAGTCATTCGACTCTTCTTGAAATTTTAACGAAAAAATTTCGCTCTCATCTCCGACGAACACTGCTCATCTCCTCCGACGAGATTCTATGGTGCCCAAGAAACCAGTTGCTTCCAAATCTGATGCCGATGCGGCTCGAGGATCTGCCTCATCAGCGCCGGCCGGCGGCGCTGCTGCTCAGGCGAACGTGCCGCCCCAACTCCCTTTAATTGGCGGTGAGTACGACCTTCGTGGTCATTAAACTTGCTTCGGCGAGTTCTGATCTTGAGATCAACGAGGAAACTCGTTTCAATAACGCGGGGCTGGACTCCGTCGTTTGGTATTTTTGACGAGGGGTTCAATCTCCGCGTCTCAGATTTTTGACGCGGGGGTCGACCTGCGCGTCTGAGATTTTTAACGCGGGGTTCGACCTTCGCGTCCAATCTTATCTGACGCGGGGTTCGACCCTCGCATTTGAGTTTATCTGACGCGGGGTTCGACCCTCGCGTCTGAACTTATCTTACGCGGGGTTCGACCCTCGCGTCTGAGTTTTGCTTTTGAGTTGTCTAACTTTTTCTTCCTTTTGCAGTGCGCCATACCAGTGGACCTCTTCTTTTTCGGCACCATTTTGGACATGAAGGTGGTGCGGACATGAACATGGCCTTCAGCTCACGCCAAGAACTCCCTGTTTTCCAAATTAGGGAGAAGAGTCACGTAGAAATAATTACCCAAGCTTCTTCCGACACTCTTAGGACATTGGTTACGGACGCCCGACTTGAAAGCCCAAGCCGTAAGCCAATAGTCAAACCTGGATATCTTTTCGGGGACTTTGTTGACTTCGACGCAAGCACTGCTTATGATGGGGACTATAAGTGGTTGCGGAAAGTTGGGGACCGCAACCTTTTCTTGCCCAATATGGAGAGGATGTTCCCCATATCTTATTTCCAGTGTGCTTCTGTCCCAAGGCATATGGATTGGCCCCTGGTTAAGGATCAAGATGGGGTTGCTCTCCGGACTTTGACTTTTCACGGGGTCTGCACAGTTGGTTATAACCGGCAGGTGACAGCTTTGCGGCCGAGTTTATTTGCTAAGGAGTATCCCCTTAGCAAAGTGCCCAGCCCGGCGAAGACCTTTGTTAAGAGGTTTTTGGAAAAGAAAGGAGAATTCCCCGCACAAG
>NC_033801.1:98658809-98670790 GCF_001876935.1 Asparagus officinalis | reverse complement strand
TAATAAGCTTTCTTATAAATACAAACGAAACTCCTTTCTTCGGAAGAATCAAATTTTCACCCTACAAATCCAAACAAGGAAACCCTCATGTATATACCTTATATCTCAAATTATAAACCCCTAACCACCAAACACGAGGTTCTAGTACAGGAACAGAAATAAAAGAAATACAACAAATATCAGAGCATCACTACAGTGCCATAACATAGCCTACATGAGTATCATGTTATTACTTACATGGACATCATGTCAAAATCTACATATATGTCATGTCATAAACTCCTATGAGAAAGTCATATGCAGGGTTAAGAAATGTGTCTGATACAGGGACTATATACTGTGGTTTCCAAACTCATGGAATAAGCGGCAAATGTCCAACACGAGGACTGAAGTGGATTATAGTCCAACACGAGGATTTCTATGGATTATAGTCCAACACGAGGACTGTGAATTAGTGAAAATATCGCTGAGATGCATAGTGAAATCTACTTATATCAATACACACTCAAATCAGTGTGTATATCCCCAATTGGTACCCTCAAGTCATCTATCATGCATGGATACATAGTAAGACTAAAAACTAGAGTCAAATAATAGGCAAAATCCTCGAACATGAATAAGAATAGGGATTTTTGCAACAGACTGTGCGGCAGTCGACCGTACCGGTCGACCGCACTCTGATACGCGCCTGGCGATCGACCGCTGCGGCATCTCGGTCGACCGCGCAGAGCGTCACGGTCGACCGGGGCGGTCGACCGCAGACGATCTCTGCCCCTACAGCGAGCCCAGCGGTCGACCGCCCCGGTCGACCGCCAAGCGGACAGAAACCCAAATCTGGGTTTCTGTCAGCTCAAAACCTGAAATAAAATTTAGAATATTTCTACGATAACAAGAGTTCTAATGTCTCTAAAATCATACAGAAGAAAAACAACTAAACCCAAGCATGTAATCTACATTCCCAATATTCTAAAATACATGAGGAACAAATTAAAAACGTTTTAATAACAGTAAATCATGATTTAACTCTTGTTTAAACAATTTCAGATCTAGATCTTCATTAAACAGAACATTGGTGAACTTTTATAAACTAAAACCTTTGATTCTTGCAATCCCTATTATAGAGAACTCATTTTTATACAAAAATACCTTTTGGGCTCATCAAAAACTCATGAAAAACTCAAAAGAAAACCATAGAAAATAGGGGTGAGGGATTGGGCGAGATGATACTCGCCTCCGGTGAGAAAACAAGCTCCTAGATCTGCAAGAGATTGATCCCCTTCACTGCAATCCAACAAATCCCGCTGAAAACCCTTTGCAACTCCTCCAAAATCACCAAAAACGAAAATCTAGGGTTTGAGGGGGAAGAGGGGGCTAGGGTTTCTGATTTCAGATCCAAGAGGGGCTCTCTCGGGTACATTAGCCTATATACCAACTCACAAACCCGACCCGAAACCCGTTTGAACCCGAACCTGAGAAAACTCTCTGACCGCTGTGCGGTCGACCATGATTATTCATCATAAGAGAATTATTCACTATTAATAATTCACATATATTCATTATAGAAATTTCGGGGTTTTACATTCTTCCCCCCTTTAAAAGAATTTCGTCCTCGAAATTTGGAAATTATACAAATCTCGAAATGAACTACTAGATAACATATAGGGATATTTATACTTAACGATCTAAAATGGTAATATTCTCGCTCAAATCCTAATCTAGTGAAACTAGTACATCGGCCGAAAAATCCAAACAAAGGAACCCCCCCATACATATACCATGTGTTCCAAAAGATTAAAAATTAAACGAAAATATCTTCATTCTAGCGTTAAATGTAAACATAACCAAAGATATAAACATAAAGTAAGGTATATAACATAATAAGAATTAATTTACCTGCTCAACCAAATGTGGGTAGTCGCGACGCATGTCCTCTTCGCGCTCCCAAGAAATCTCCTCAATGCCTCCTCGGTTCCACTGAACTTTTACTAAGGGGATCACCTTATTCCTTTGTCTCTTGTCCTCCCTGGCAAGTATACAAACCGGAATCTCAATAGTAGTCAAATCCTCCTGAAGCTCAATCTCTGGTGCATCCAATACTCGCTGTTGCTCTTCATCATGCAAGTGTTTCTTGAGCATAGAAACATGAAATACATTGTGTATACTAGACATCGATGCTGGAAGATCTAGTCTATATGACACAGCTCCAATGCGCTCCAGAATCTGAAATGGTCCAATGTATCTCGGCGCAAGCTTCCCCCGTCGTCCAAATCGTTGTACGCCTTTCATAGGCGATACCTTCAGCATGACTGAGTCTCCCACCTGAAACTCCAAGGGTCTTCGCCTCTTATCTGCGTAACTCTTCTGCCAACTTTGAGCGGCTAGAATCTGCTCCCTGATCAATGCTACCTTCTCGGTAGTCTGCCTCACTAGCTCTGGCCCAAGCATCAAGTTGTCCTCTGGCTCCGCCCAACATATCGGCGATCTACAGGGCCTCCCGTACAATGCCTCATATGGAGCCATACCGATCGTCGCCTGATAACTGTTGTTATAAGCGAATTCTACCAATGGAATATGATCCTCCCAGCTGCCTTGGAAGTCAATGACACATGCCCGCAACATGTCCTCCAACACCTGATTCACCCTCTCCGTCTGACCATCCGTCTGGGGGTGGAATACATTGCTATAAGATAGCCTGCTGCCAAATGAGTCCTAGAAACTCCTCCAAAAATGTGAAGTGAAAACCGATCCTTAATCCGATACGATCGTGTCCGGAACTTCGTGAAGTCGAACTATCTCCCGAATGAAGATCCTCGCATAAGCCTCGACTGTATAAGTGGTCCTCACCGGAATGAAATGTGTTGACTTCGTCAATCGGTCCACTATCACCCAAACAGAATCATTTCCCTTCTTCGACTTCGGCAACCCCACTATAAAGTCCATAGAAATATCCGCCCACTTCCACTCCGGAATAGGCAAAGGCTGAAGCGTCCCTGCCGGTATCTGATGCTCTGCCTTCACCTGCTGACAGGTAAAACATCTAGCCACATAGTCTGAAATCTCTCTCCGCATACCACTCCACCAGAAACGTCTCTTCAGGTCTTTGTACATCTTGGTAATCCCTGGATGTACTGTGTACCGAGTACGGTGCGCCTCATCAAATAACTCCCTCTTCAACTCTGCACTGGTTGGCATAACCAATCTACCCTTCATCCGCAATCCTCCATCTTCTCCAATGGTCCAGTCCGCCTTAGGCTCTTTGAAAATCTCCTCCTTACGGATTTGAATCCAAGAGTCTTCCAACTGAGCTCTGACAACCCTGTCACTCCAAGATGGCTGCACTGACATAGCTCCCAAGAATGCACTGGTTCCTCCAATCTCGGATCTAAAATCAAACTGGCTAAGAGTGATAAGATCCCGATGTAGTGAACACCTCAAAGCCGAAATCCGAGGTTGACGCTTCCTGCTTAATACATCTGCTACGACGTTCGCCTTCCCCGGATGATACTGGATCGCGAACTCGTAGTCCTTAATAAACTTAATCCACCTCCACTGTCTCTGATTGAGTTCCTTCTGGGAAAAGAGGTACTTCAGACTCTGGTGGTCTATGAATAATTCAAACTGTACTCCATATAAGTAGTGCCTCCATGACTTCAGTGCAAATACCACCGCTGCTAACTCCAAGTCATGAGTGGGATAGTTCTGCTCATGCACCCTCAACTGCCGTGAGATATAGGCTACCACCCTCTGAGTCTGCATCAATACGCCTCCTAAGCCTGCCAATGATGCATCTGAATACACAACGAATGTCCTGTCACTACTCGGAATAGTCAGAACCGGCGCTGTAGTCAACTTAGCCTTCAAAATATCAAAGGCCTTCTGGCAGTCCATGCTCCATATGAACTGTACACCCTTCTTCGTAAGGCGTGTAATCGGCGTTGAAATCTTTGAGAAGTCCTGAATGAACTTCCTGTAATAGCCCGCTAAGCCTAAAAAGCTACGAATCTCTGTCACCGTCTTCGGTGGCTCCCAATCAAGAACTGTTGCGACCTTAGCTGGATCTACTGCTATACCCTCCCTACTGATAACATGGCCAAGAAATCTGACTTCTGAAAGCCAAAACTCACACTTGCTGAACTTAGCATACAACTGATGCTCCTGCAGAGTCCTCAAAGCTACTCGTAGATGCTCCTCGTGTTCTGCCTCTGATCTCGAGTAAATGAGTATATCATCGATGAAGACGATCACAAACTGATCTAAGAAGGGACGAAAAACTCGGTTCATCAAATCCATGAATACCGCGGGTGCATTGGTCAACCCAAATGGCATGACCAAGAACTCGAAGGACCCATATCGAGTAAGAAAAGTGGTCTTAGGAATATCCATCTCCCGAACCCGCAGCTGATGATAGCCAGAACGAAGATCAATCTTCAAGAAATACTGCGCTCCTTGCAACTGGTTAAACAAGTCATCAATCCTAGGTAGTGGGTACCTATTCCGAATCGTGAACTTATTCAACTCTCTATAATCTATGCATAATCTCATACTACCATCCTTCTTCTTCACGAAGAGGACCGGTACGCCCCACGGAGAATGACTCCGGCGAATAAAACCCTGAGCTAGCAACTCGTCCAACTGGGTATGAAGCTCCCTCATCTTAGCTGGTGCCATGCGATAGGGTGCGCGGGATATCATGGCTGTGCCTGGCTGCAACTCAATACAGAACTCTACCTCTCTCACTGGAGGTAATCCAGGTATGTCCTGAAAGACATCCTGATACTCCGAGACAACTCTAGTCTCCAATAACTCAGCACCCTGATCCCGTCGCATCACCTCCTCGATGTATGCCAGAAATGACTCCGCAAATTGGTTGCCCTGAGAGGTGGCTACAATCATCTCGGACCCGTCGGACGCTCGTAACTTGACTGTCTTCGCAAAACAGTCAATACTAATATGGTAGGAAGACAACCAATCCATACCAAGGATGACATCAAACTCGGACATATGCAACACTATCAAATCAACTATGAACTCTGACTCGTCCAAACTGACGGTACACCTCCTACAAACGCTCTCCAGAAGCGATAACTCACCTAAAGGGGTGGAAACTGATAAAGGGGTGTCTAGAGGCTGAGCCATGAGCTGGAGTCTAGACATAAAATCATACGAAATGAAGGAATGCGAAGCTCCCGAATCGAAAAGAATACGGGCGGGAAAGGAATTCACAAAGAACGTCCCCTCCACTACGGCTCCGTTGGCTCCATGATCACGGGGAACTACTGCATATACCCTGCCTGTGCCTGAAGACTGCTCTGCTACTGGAGATGGAGAATATGGAACAATCTGCCTTTGAGGAACCTCCTGAACTGCTCGAATCTGCCCCTCAGTCCTCTGAGCTACTGGCGGTGTCTTAAGCCAGTTCTGTTGGCCATGACCTCTTCCCTGCTGGCGCTGCTACTGCTGCTGGTTCGGACCCTTGCCCTGCTGGGATCCTGCTGGTGCGCTACGACACTCTGATGCCTTATGCCCGACCTTGTGACAATTAAAACAAGATCCCTGGAACTTACGCTGCTGATGCGCTCTCTGATCCTGTTGGGGTCCCCTTTTATAAGGGCCCTGCTGCTGCTGCTGATGTTCGGAAAAAGATCTCTTGTTCTTGCATTTGTCACCGCTCTGCCCTGGCTTGGTCTTTCCTTCCTTGTCCTTCAGGAACATATTAGTCTCAATCTCCTGAGAAGTGGCAGCCTCACCTACCTCCCTAACTGAATAAAACCTCCTCGACACGAGGTACCGTCGGATATTAGGACGAAGCCCTGCTAAGAACATCTGAGCCTGACGCTCTCCCGTCTGCCACATGCCCGTAAAATGTAGCAACTCCATGAATTGGCTCTCAAAATCCGCCACTGGCATGTCCCCCTGAGTCAATCGGGACAACTCGAGCTCCTTCCCAGTCCGTGCTGCAGAAGAAATGTATTGCCCATCAAAGAAGTATATGAAGTCCTCCCAGGTGAGGGTCATCCTCTGCTCTGGGGTAAACTGAAGTCGGTACCATCTCCCGGCATCTTCCTTCAGGCTATAGGATGCCAATCTCTGCTTCTGAACTGAATCCACACTGAGTATGTCAAGTATGTTGCTCACATCCTCCTTCCACTTATGGGCTGCAAGGGGGTCTGGTGACCCCTGGAACTCTGGTGCCCTCATCTTCTGGTACCTCTCCACCATACGGAGCCAACCCTTCTGCTCTGTGGCTTTATCTGGGACTGCTAGAGGTATGGCTACGGGTGTGATCTCTGGGGATCTCTCTCTGACAGGAACGGCAGGTATCCCCAGCTGCTGAGCTACCGGTAGTGGTGGTGTCCGTGGTGTTATATGAGTCGTCACCAACTCCTCAATGGCTGTCATCCGGGCAATAAGAGGAGCCATGATGTCCACCAAATACTAAGGAGCCTGCTGCGGCTCGGGTGGAACCTGCTGAGGCTCGGATTGAGCTGGCTGCTACTCTGATGGAGTCTGTTGTGACTCTGCCTTGCTAGCTCTCCGGGTACGAGGTCTACCGCGTCCTGCCATCTATCTCTGATCATAAGAAAATAAGAGTTTATGAGTCACAATGGACCTTATAAATAACGTATCACATTGAAATTTTCACAACATATAGTATTATAGTTGTCATAAAAAAAAATTTCTCAAATTTTGAGATATACGCATATATAGTCCTCACTCATACTAGGAATTCCTTACGGACTCTATAGATGAATCCTAAGAAACTCTATCCTAGCTCCAAGACTCGACACAGGATGATCCTAAGGATACTGGAACTAGAGCTCTGATACCAACTGTGACGCCCCTGGGTTCACACAAGGCTGCAGTCCGAGGTGAAACCAAGAATGTCAAACCTGTCATGCACCACACCGTGCAATAACATGTTTCACCATCACAATTAACATCTATCTATATCTAGTAGAGTCAACAACAGGTGTAGGTACAAAAGCAAGTAAAAGAAAATGCAAGAAATACTGATGAAATGATAATAATCACATAAGTATCTCATCATCCAACATACTGGAATACATAGTCAAGGTCTGAGTAGATAACTGGAATACTCAACAAGTCTCAAATACAAATATCTGACAAAAAGGAAATAAGGCACACAGCCTTTACAACTTCTAGAACATGACTCTCAAATGTCTAAACAAAAATGTACCATGGAACTCCAAAAGAAAATGTATAACTAAATAGACGGCTGAAGCTAAAATGCATCGCCATCAACCTACGACTCTCCGGGCTCCTGGCTCGTTACGTGAAAGGGGGAGGGACAACGAGCGTTAAAGCGCTAGCGAGTAACATCACAACCAACCCCAAGGGAACATGGCTCGTTGTATAAGAAAATACAGATAATACGTAATAGATCTAAAAATCATTGATCTCACTAAAGAGGGTTTTAGTATTTAGAAATTTACAACACGAGAATAGGTACGTCGAGCGAAATAATCCAAACAAGGAAACCCTCATGTATATACCTTATATCTCAAATTGTAAACCCCTAACCACCAAACCCGAGGTTCTAGTACAGGAACAGAAATAAAAGAAATACAACAAATATCAGAGCATCACTACAGTGCCATAACATAGCCTACATGAGTATCATGTTATTACTTACATGGACATCATGTCAAAATCTACATATATGTCTGTAGGCATCGAAAATTGCCTATAGGTCTCCACGAACAGCTCAGTGTTAAGGAACGACGATGAACGTCACTATCCGGTTCACAGGAGTTCGATTGACGTCGGTGAACGCTTGAAGTGAATCGACGAACTACGTGAGCTGACAGAATTTCGGAATAACGAAGGTACGGGCTAATCAGGAGCCCCGCGATGTTTACATAAGGAACAATGCCCTTCGTGTCTCATTCATTCTACAGATAATCCAACCATCGGAGCTGATAAAACTCCTTGTCGGCTTTCCAACGCACTTCGAATCACTCAAATCCGAGTTCGGACGAAGGAATTATGGCGGAAACAGAAAAATACACCATATTTAGTGTCTCGGACCAACGAGACACCCTAGGGTGTCTCGGCCAAGTTTGAGACACCCTAGGGTGTCTCGGCCAAGTTTGAGACACCCTGGGGTGTCCTCCAACGCAGATTTGGGCCTTAAGTGGTTTTAACCGCTCCGTTATCCCCTCAAGCCTATAAATACAAGTCTTAGGCCTCATTTTTCGAGGGCTGGAATTTTGGAGATTAGGCGAAGCCCTGCCGGATTGAAGACTGAAGGTGCATGGATTTTAGAGAGGAGGAGGAGAGATCGGATCCAGTTCTTCAACGCAAGAGAGAGAGATTCGTCAGATCTACAGTTTCCCGGATCCGTTCCTTAAGATTATCCCGTTGTGGTAATCTTAAGAAGAGTGATTATCTCGCTTCGCCGAGATAAGAGCTACAATTTCTCGATCCCTTCGCGGATAGACGAAGCTCTGCCCAATTTTTTAGTAATCAGATCTGATCGACGGTGGTCCACGGATAAACCCCGGCACAGGCAAAGATCCCACGCAAGCAGAAGACCGATAAACGATCTCTGCGTTTGTTTGATAAAGTTGTAAACTTTTTTCCTTTTGATTGTGTAAGGAGATCTTATAAAAAGATCAACTTTTTATTTCATTCGAGTTTATTGTAACGACTAAAGTAAGATCAACTTTTTATTTCATTCGAGTTTATTGTAACGACTAAAGTTGTAATAGATTTGATAGCAATGAAGAAATCAACTTTTACCGCAAACAAACTGGCGACCACAGTGGGAGCCAACAGCTTCGCTGCCGAAGCTGTCGTGCCGCAGCCGACGATCAAGATCCCGGTGCTCGAAGAGGTCGAATACGAATTCGACCAGCACAAATTCGAGGAGTACGTCTCCTCCTCTTCCTCCTCCAGATCTGCCTCTCCTTGCAGGTGCAGGAAAGCCTCCTCCTCCAGAAAGATCCGCTGGTCTTCAGATCTGAAGACCCAAGAAGACGATCTCTCCGTCGTCGCTGTTGTAGTTACACTTCGCAACGATCCGCCGGCTTCCAAAGAAACCAGATCCAACGTTCGTGACAACTCCTCGAAAGTCAAGGAGTTGCCCGTTGAATGTGTACCAGTGTTGACGAAGAGGGCTTGTCAAAGGTGCCGTCAACATCTCACGCGTCAATTTGCCAAGGCTTTGAAGCCTGTTGACGGGATCTGCTATGATGCGGATCTGAAACGCAGAAGACGCAAAGTATTCCAGCAACAAGCTTTGGGAACCTCCTCCCAATCATCTACTAATGAATGGGTTCGTGTCAAACGAACCCGTTCAACTCTTGAGGAGCGTATCCACAAGCGCCGCGCACTGCTAGCGCAGACGAGGATCCTTGTACGGAATGCACAGGAGTTACAGAAAGGAAAGGTGGTCAAAAATCCGCCAAGATCTAAGCAAGGTTGGATGCCAAAGGCCAAATTAGCGCCTGAGGCAAAAGCATCCGAGGCTGCTCTCCGGCCTTTGTCAACTCCAGATCCCGTTCCTATTGCTCTCGCACCTCCGGCGAAGCCCTATGACAGCGTGGATCTATCCAAATCTAGAATCCCATTGAAGGATCATGTCGGTGCCCTACCCGAGAATCGATGAAAAGCGCTTGTTAAGGAAAGCTGGAGACCGTTAAAGGAGCTTTGAGCAAACATCCGGACTGGGGGTCGTACGCGACCTCCTAACAAATCAATTTCTACAACAGCCCGCTTGGAGGTACGTGCAGAAAACCAGGAGCCCGTTAAGGTTTCACCCTCACAAGGGTGTGATTCCAAAAGTGTGACTCCTGTAGATGCCAACAAGGCAATGTTTACTCAGAGGAAAACGCTTCAGACAGACGAACGCGTTATACCTGAGAATTTATGTAAACAGCCGATAGGTTACTCCGACCGTAACGTCGATGAGTTGTACTATCGGGCTGGGGGTACGAATAAATCTCGAAAGAGAAGTACCCGGGAAGCGGACTCTCACTGTCCGTGTATCAAAATTATCAGGGAAGTATTATCAACGTGTAGGTGCCCCAAGACCGCTCCGCAGAGGGTCTCGATATTCAAGAGAATCTCCGATGGAACGACGAAGCCCAAATCAAGGCGTTTCCACCAAAGAGGATCGGTTGCTCGAGATGATGAATTCCCAGAAGTTACCATCAACATGGTCAATAAAGGAAAATCTCCAATTATTTCAAGTGGTTCCGACCCTAATTTCTCTTCAGGAAGCGGAGTCAATTCGGGAATAGCTCAGCTTCAGCTAGAAGCCGTCGGATATAACAATGACCATGGGGTCCATGAAGGAGTCCATNCAGGGTGTCCATGAAGGAATACATTCCGATGACGAACTCTCGGATTCTTATTCCGCAATCGCCTCTGACGATACAACGTCTAGCATAGGCGAAGCTCGGGAAGTGTTCATGATCAACACCGAGCAAATAACCAAAATCATTGAGGATGCTCTAGCCAAACAAAAAGAGAACTTCAAGTTCGAAATGGAAATGGCCATGATGCGAATGAGGGAAGAGCATGATCAACAAATTCGGGTTCTGTCCAATCAAGTCAGAGTTGAATCCAGCCGTCGTACCCAGAACACCGCAGTTGACAGCGATCCAGAAGTGGACGAAATCATCATGGCCGATGCACCTCCCAAAAATACTGGGTGTGGTTCAAATGCACACCCTACAGATAACAACGCTGGGGGTGGTTCTACCAAAGATAATAACACTGGGGGTGGCCGCATTATTCCTCTCAGAAATTCTCCAAAACAGGATATAGGTGAGGACGAAAAGATAAAGGATCTCGAGGGCAAAATTAATGCTTTAATGTCTGCTCAAGAGGTAAAGAAGACCGGCATTCCATGTCCTTACCCGAAAGAATGGGATTCGATCCTGTATCCGGTGAAGTTCAACTTGATCAACTTCACGCCGTTCGACGGGAAGGGTTCCCCTACTCAGCACCTGATCTATTTCAAGTCTCATTTGGGAGTGATCTTTGGCAACGAGCCTCTGATGGTCCGGTCATTTGTTGGCACCCTTCGCGGGCCCGCCTTCGATTGGTACCGCCACCTCAAGCCCAGGAGCATCAACAGCTGGGAGGACCTGGAAAGCATGTTCCTCGCTCATTTCTTCGATGATGACACCGAAGTATCGATCAGGACACTCTTTGATGAGAAGCAAAAAAGACGGAGAGTCGGTGGATATCTTCATCAAACGCTTTCGCAATCAGGCAATGAACTGCAAGGATCCCGTCACGGAGGAATTCGTCTTGCAAACCTGTCATAACAACTTGTCCATTAACATCTTGGACGTTATGGGAGTAGAGCCACTCAATACCTGGAGAGAGTTGAAGGCGCGCGGAGAGCAGGCCGAACGATTCCTTAGGAGGAGGAAGGTTGAAAGATGCCAACCGATGACTAATCCTCTGAATTCGCCTCTGAATTCGAGTCTCGTGTCCCATGATGAAGGGAAGGCACCTACAATAGTTGTTGATGTTAATCAGACGTCGCAACAGAAACCCCGAAGACAGCAGAAGACTTCGGATCCAAGGCTCCAAAAATAGTACTCATTCAAGGACGAAGACGTTCTAGCCATCTTCGAGACCCTTCTTGAAAGCAACAAGATCAAGCTGCCGCCCATCACGAATCAGGAGGAAGCTGACAATACTGCGGATCCGAAGTACTGCGCGTACCACAGGAGGATCCTTCATCCCACCAAGGCTTGCTTTACTTTAAAGAATAGCATCCAAACCTTAGTTGAAGCCGGCGTCATAACGTTGGGATAAGCCAAATGAGAACGGCGCCACTCCGAAGGAGTATAGCGAGTATAGAACTGCTTCTCAACACTACGAAGAGTATACGAGTATAACGCTTCTCAATACTCCGAAGAGTATACGAGTATAAACTGCTCCTGATACTCTAAATAGGTATAGAGAGTTGCTAAACTGTTTTCTACCGTTATTGGAGA
>NC_033801.1:98625684-98658784 GCF_001876935.1 Asparagus officinalis | reverse complement strand
AGATCCCACTCTTAGTTTCATCTCTTCGGATTCTGGGGGTGGAGATCCTACCTTGACTTTCCTTTCCAACTGGAGATAGAATATAAAATTCTTCCTCTTCAGTGCCGGGAGATAGAATATAAAATTCTTCCTCTTCCATTTTCCAGTCCGTCTTTACCCTGAGAAAAGACACAATTCCCAACTTCCAATCCGTGCACTTTGTGCACGGGGAATTTTATCTCAACTCCTAAATAGAGATAAGCCTACACCTAACACGCGTTGCCGGTTTAGTCTTTCGCCGATTGAAAAAGACACCAGAGTCCAAGTCTGGGGAATTTTATCCCGAAACCTAAGAAGGGATAAGTCATCCTACGCCTAACACGCGTTGCCGGTTTAGTCTTTCACCGATTGAAAAAAACACCAGAATCCAGTCTGGGGAATTTTATCCCGAAGCCTAAGCAGGGATAAACCAACGCCTAACACGCGTTGCCGGTTTAGTCTTTCACCGATTGAAAAAGACACCAGAGTACAATTCTGGGGACTTTCATCCCGAATCCTAAGTAGGGATGAGTCAACGCCTAATACGCGTTGCCGGATGCCATATTCCCGTAAGAAATGGCGAAGTCTATGTATTCAAAATCATAGCATTAAGTCTAAGAGAAGCAATTCTCTTAGCACAACGTTACATGTGAAACGGGTTTTAATAATTCACATGCTAGCCCGATTCAAACGGTAATCGGTAAAGGCACGTCAAACCCGTTGATGGCTGGGGGTTTGCCAAAAATCCCAAAGTCTATGTCTAACACGCATTGCCTGTTAGTCTTTGACTGTAAAAAGGACAAAAGATCGCATATTCAACATTGTGGCAGGTTGTTATTAATAACACCATAATCCGTGCCTCACACGCACGGGGAATTTTATCCCGAAGCCTAAGCAGGGATAAGTCAACGCCTAACACGCTATTAATAACACCATAATCCGTGCCTCATACGCACGGGGAATTTTATCCCGAAGCCTAAGCAGGGATAAGCCAACGCCTAATACGTGTTGCCGGTTTAGTCTTTTACCGATTGAAGAAGACACCAGAATCCGAGTCTAGGGATTTTTATCCTGAATCCTAAGTAAGGATAAGTCAGCGCCTAACACGCGTTGCCGGGTAGTCTATTCCCGTAACAATGGCGAAGTCAACGTATTCAAAGTCGTAGCATCAAGTCTAAGGGAGTTCATTCCTTTAGCACAACGTCACATGCGGAACGGGCTTAAAACAATCCGCATGTAAGCCCGATTCAAACGGTAATCGGTAAGAGCACGTCAAATCCGTTGAGGGCTGAGGATTTGCCAAAAATCCTAAGTCAACGTCTGATACACGTCGCTGTTTAGTCTTTTCACAGGAGAAAGACGAAGTCTACGTATTCAATATCGTAGCACTAAAAGGGTTAACTCTTTTAGCTTAACTTCACATGTGGAACGGACTTAAACAATCTGCATGCTAGCCCGACTCAAACGGTAGTCGGTAAAGGCTCATCAAACCCGTTGATGGCTGAGAATTTGCCAAAAATTCTATAAATGCGAGTCATTGACGCACCAGCTCCATTAGTTGGTCTCGTGACTTGAGCATCCAACAACTTCAGGATAAGATCTATACATGCAGATGAATCAGCTTTAACAGTTGGTCCTGCAGCTCCGACATTTGGGATCACCGTGCTCCAATACCTTAAGAGCTTAAACTGTGTATGCTCCAGCAAATGCACGAGTATAAACTGTGTTAATGGCGATCCGAAACCCTAGGTCAACGCCGGTCAACGCGTAACCCTAGGTCAACGACAGTCAACGCGTTGCGATCAAAAAGTCAGCGCACGACGTTCAAAACCCTAGGGTCAATGCCGGTCAACGCGTAATCCTAGGTCAACGCCAGTCAACGTGTTGCGATCAAAAAGTAAACGTACGACGTCCCAAACCCTAGGTCAACGCCAGTCAACGTGTTGTGATAAAAAAGTCAACGTACGGCGTCCCAAACCCTAGGGTCAACGCCGGTCAACGCCTAACCCTAGGTCAACGCCAGTCAACGCGTTGTGACCAAAAAGTCAACGTTCGATGTTCAAAACCCTAAGGTCAACGCCGGTCAACGCGTAACCCTAGGTCAACGCTAGTCAACGCGTTGCAACCAAAAAGTCAACGTTCGACATTCGAAACCCTAGGGTCAACGCCGGTCAACGCGTAACCCTAGGTCAACGCCAGTCAACGCGTTACGACCAAAAATCAACATACGGTGATCTGAAACCCTAAGGTCAACGCCGGTCAACGCGTAACCCTAGGTCAACGCCAGTCAACGTGTTGTGATCAAAAGTTAACGTACGACGTCCCAAACCCTAGGGTCAACGCCGGTCAACGCCTAACCCTAGGTCAACGCCGGTCAACGCGTTGTGATCAAAAAGTCAACGTGAATCAATATATCATGACGGAGATAGTCAGTTCAAAGTCAACTCAATGACACGAGCCAAACTCAACTCACCGGTGGTAGACTCGAGACTCCGACGACGGCCAGGCGATAAACGCAGCGCCGGAAGAACTTCGGCTATTCGTCAAAGCATTGAATAGACCGAAAATCAAAGGAGCCAAGAGTTGAATCTAACTACAGGCCCTTTATGCCGACTGAAGGCTGGACCAATCACATCCAAAGTATTCCAGCCTCTTCTATAAAAGAAACGAGTCTGGAACGCTTTGGAGGGGGTATCTGTAGGCATCAAAAATTGCCTATAGGTCTCCACGAACAGCTCAGTGTTAAGGAAAGACGATGAACGTCACTATCCGGTTCACAGGAGTTCGATTGACGTCGGTGAACGCTTGAAGTGAATCGATGAACTACGTGAGCTGACAGAATTTTGGAATAACGAAGGTACGGGCTAATCGGGAGCCCCGCGATGTTTACAAAAGGAACAATGCCCTTCGTGTCTCATTCATTCTACAGATAATCCAACCATC
This sequence comes from Asparagus officinalis, assembly GCF_001876935.1. Taxonomy (NCBI): domain Eukaryota; kingdom Viridiplantae; phylum Streptophyta; class Magnoliopsida; order Asparagales; family Asparagaceae; genus Asparagus; species Asparagus officinalis. The sequence continues at coordinate 98,655,823 of NC_033801.1, read as the reverse complement.
GGAGCTGATAGAACTCCTTGTCGGCTTTCCAACGCACTTTGAATCACTCAAATCCAAGTTCGGACGAAGGAATTATGGCGGAAACAGACAAATACACCAAATGGAGTGTCTCGGACCAACGAGACCTAAGGCAGATTTAGGGCCTTAAGTGGTTTTAACCGCTCCGTTATCCCCTCAAGCCTATAAATACAAGCCTTAGGCCTCATTTTTCGAGGGCTGGAATTTTGGAGATTAGGCGAAGCCCTGCCGGATTAAAGACTGAAGGTGCACGGATTTTAGAGAGGAGGAGGAGAGATCGGATCCAGTTCTTCAACGTAAGAGAGAGAGATTCGTCAGATCTACAGTTTCCCGGATCCGTTCCTTAAGATTATCCCATTGTGGTAATCTTAAGAAGAGTGATTATCTCGCTTCGCCGAGATAAGAGCTACGATTTCTCGATCCCTTCGCGGATAGACGAAGCTCATCAGATCTGATCGACGGTGGTCCACGGATAAACCCCGGCACAGGCAAAGACACCCACGCAAGCAGAAGACCGATAAACGATCTCTGCGTTTGTTTGATAAAGTTGTAAACTTTTTTTCTTTTCATTGTGTAAGGAGATCTTATAAAAAGATCAACTTTTTATTTCATTCGAGTTTATTGTAACGACTAAAGTTGTAATAGATTCGATAGCAATGAAGAAATCAACTTTCACCGCAAACAATGTCACATTATAAACTCCTATGAGAAAGTCATATGCAGGGTTAAGAAATATGTCCGATACAGGGACTATATACTGTGGTTTCCAAACTCATGGAATAAGCGGCAAATGTCCAACACGAGGGCTGAAGTGGATTATAGTCCAACACGAGGACTTCTATGGATTATAGTCCAACACGAGGACTGTGAATTGGTGAAAATATCACTGAGATGCATAGTGAAATCTACTTATATCAATTCACACTCAAATCAGTGTGTATATCCCCAATTGGTACCCTCAAGTCATCTATCATGCATGGATACATAGTAAGACTAAAAACTAGAGTCAAATAATAGGCAAAATCCTCGAACATGAATAAGAACAGGGATTTTTGTAACAGACTGTGCGGCGGTCGACCGCACCGGTCGACCGCACTCTGATACGTGCCTGGCGGTCGACCGCTGCGGCATCACGGTCGACCGCGCAGAGCGTCACGGTCGACCGGGGCGGTCGACCGCAGACGATCTCTGCCCCTACAGCGAGCCCAGCGGTCGACCGCCCCGGTCGACCGCCAAGCGGACAGAAACCCAAATCTGGGTTTCTGTCAGCTCAAAACCTGAAATAAAATTTAGAATATTTCTACGATAACAAGAGTTCTAATGCCTCTAAAATCATACAGAAGAAAAACAACTAAACCCAAGCATGTAATCTACATTCCCAATATTCTAAAATACATGAGGAACAAATTAAAAATGTTTTAATAACAGTAAATCATGATTTAACTCTTGTTTAAGCAATTTCAGATCTAGATCTTCGTTAAACAGAACATTGGTGAACTTTTATAAACCAAAACCTTTGATTCTTGCAATCCCTATTATAGAGAACTCATTTTTATACAAAAATACCTTTTGGGCTCATCAAAAACTCACGAAAAACTCAAAAGAAAACCATAGAAAATAGGGGTGAGGGATTGGGCGAGATGATACTCGCCTCCGGTGAGAAACAAGCTCCTAGATCTGCAGGAGATTGATCCCCTTCGCTGCAATCTGACAAATCCCGCTGAAAATCCTTTGCAACTCCTCCAAAATCACCAAAAACAAAAATCTAGGGTTTGAGGGGGAAGAGGGGGCTAGGGTTTCTGATTTCAGATCCAAGAGGGGCTCTCTCGGGTACATTAGCCTATATACCAAATCACAAACCCGACCCGAAACCCGTTTGAACCCGAACCTGAGAAAACTCTCTGACCGCTGTGCGGTCGACCGATGCGGTCGACCGCGCAGCCCAAAGAAAGCCTGCTGCTCGAAAAATTTACATGCTGGACATATGACTCGGTTTCTCTCACATAGAACCACTTGATGGGTTCTCAAACACAGATTATCACATTCATCTGATATATATATATATATATATGATTATTTGTCATAAGAGAATTATTCACTATTAATAATTCACATATATTCATTATAGAAATTTTGGGGTTTTACATCTTTCCTCTTCATGCCTTGTGTCTTTCGCATAAAGGCACGCCCGCGTGCAACATGTGCGCTTCGCTTTTGGATGCGCTCCTTCAAAGTTGAACGATTCCTTTTGACAAGGATCCATTCTTCCGTCGATGGCTTGGAGGATTTGTCAACAACTTGTCGTTGAGGCGGCATTCTTCCGTCGATGGCTTGGAGGATTTGTCAACAACTTGCTGTTGAGGCTGCTGGATTGAATGACGCTTCCTAGACTCTAAGTCTGCATAGTAGCAAACTCCATCGACTTGTTCTAAGGCCTTGGTAATTTGATGAGCTTGGCGTTGGCGTCATCTCCGATGAGCCCTCTTCGTCAGAGTTAGTGTACCTTGATTGGATAACTCCTTGATTGGAGAGGAGTTGTGGTGAGCATAGTCATTTGTAATCTTCATCGATGAATACACCTCCTTCAAAGATGGGATCTTTCCACACTTGCAAGGAGAGGAGAATTTTGATGAAGACGAGGAGAAATATTTCTCAAATTTAGCTTCATCGAACTCGTACTCTACCTTTGAATCAATCAGGATCTTGATCTTTGGTTGCAGCATGACAGCCTCAGTGACGAGACTGTCGGCTCTCACTGTGGTCGCCAGCGTGTTTGGTTCAAAAGTTGGCTTTTTCATTGTCATTGAACCTGTTACAATGATTTATCTATTACACGTTCAAAAAAATAGAAAAGTTGATCTTTTTATAAGATCTTCTTACACAATGAAAAATAAAAGATTACAACTTTGTCAAACAACACACAGATCCTATTTATTAGTCTCTGTTTGTGTGGGATCTTCGCCTGTGTCGGGGACACGCTAGTTCGTGGACTATTGCGGATCAGATCCGGTTGACAGAAAAATTAATTAATGCTCTTGCTTCACAAAGAAAACAATCGCAGAAGTGATAATCTCAACCAAACGAGATTACGACTCTTCTCGAGATCAAAACCAAGTTTGATCCGGAGGAAAGGGGGAACGGGCCTCAGATCCTTCGAATAGCTTCTTCTTTATGCTGAAGTTCACCAAGATGTGCTAGTCCTCCTCTGAAATTCATGCTCCACTCACCTTAGCTCCTCTAAAATTCATGGCTCGCTTTAGATCTGCCTTTATGAGGGTGCTAGGGGTGTATTTATAGGGTTTAAATGTCGTGTTTGTGGATAGGAATGTCGTGTTTGTGGATAGGATCGAAGAACAACCGTTATTATCCGTTTAGGTGGATTTTCGATTGTGTAACAGCTTTTGCATGTTTAAGGATAACCCCATATATTTATGGATGATTTCAAGGAGTTCTAGAAGCCAATCTTATCAAAATACATGTCGGGAACTGACCTGGGTGCGAGTCACTTCGACTGTCTCGCACATGTCCGAGATAGCTTGGACTGTCTCAGGTTTTTTATCTTAACTTTTTCATTTGATCTTAGAATGAGATCATTAAAGATACGTTGGAAAGATAATAAAGAGACCTACAACTTTTATCTTTTGATATTCTTCATATTCTAATCTTATCATGGCCAAAATATGCAAGACACAATGGTGTCTTGCAGGTGCGAAACAATCTGGATTGTCTCGGGTATTTTGGCTCTAACTCCCTCGTCCGACCTCAGAATGAAGTGATTCAAGGTGTGTTAAAAAGCTTGTGAAGATCTCTGCAATCTTTCATAGGAAAGACACTCATGGGATGATCAAGACACGAGTGGTGCTTACTCTTTTGTGGGTGAAACGTAACCCTAAGTCGAGTCGCTTCTTCGTTATTGTATCACCCCGTTGATTTGTATGCTTTATCAACTCACTTCGTGTATTTGGTAGCTTCTCTATGATATTAGATAATCCTCCTTGATTTGGATAATAAAGTTTATCATCTTTTCTTTGTCTCAAGCTATATGCGGGAGCTCATAGGTAATTTTTATGCCTACACCGAGGTCCATCGATTCCATTGGAGAACAAAATACCAGAGGAGGTATGGTACGGAAAGGAGGTAAAACTCTCACATCTCAAAGTTTTTGGTTGTGTAGCTTATGTGCATATTAGTGATCAGGAAAGGAGGTAAAACTCTCACATCTCAAAGTTTTTGGTTGTGTAGCTTATGTGCATATTAGTGATCAAGACAGGAATAAGCTTGATCTCACATCTCAAAGTTTTTGGTTGTGTAGCTTATGTGCATATTAGTGATCAAGACAGGAATAAGCTTGACCCCAGGTCCAAGAAATACACTTTCATTAGCTATGGTGAAGATGAGTTCGGCTACCGCATTTGGGATAATGAAAACAAGAAAGTGATCCACAATAGAGATATGATATTTAACGAGAAGGTGATATACAAGGACATGCACAAGACAAATGCCTTTGACTCGGAGGAGAACAAGTCAACATTTGTAGATGAAGATGATGTCCCGAGTAACCTCTCAGAAGAATCCAATGCAGAAGGTCCTCAGTCAGAAGAACTTGTTGGACAGAACGGTGCGTAGGAGCCTGTTGGACAGAAGGGTGCAATGACGATTGCTCGAGGTAAGAAGACTAGTACCCTGTATATGACAGCAGGTGCACGTTATTTGATCTTAGTTGCAGCAGACAATGAGACTTCAAAGCTATGGCAACAGAGACTCGGTCATATGAGTGAGAAGGGGATGAAGATTATGCACACAAAGGAAAAACTCCCAGGTCTAGAATTAGTTGATTTAGATATGTGTGAAGAATGCATACTTGGAAAGCAGAAGAGAGTTAGCTTTCATACAAGTGGCAGAACCCCCAGGAAGGAGAAGTTAGAGCTCGTTAACTCAGATGTTTGGGGACCAACCACCACCGCGTCCATTAGTGGAAAACACTAATTCGTGACTTTTATCGATGATCACTCTCGAAAAGTATGGGTCTACTTTTTGAAGCATAAGTCAGAAGTGTTTGAAGCTTTCAGGAGATGGAAAGGTATGGTCGAGAATGAGACTGATCTGAGAATAAAGATGCTCAGGACTGACAATGGCAGTGAGTATGAAGACACCGGATTCAAGAATTTTTGCTATGAGCACGGGATCAGAATGAAGAGAACCGTGCCCGACACGCCTCAGAAAAATAGTGTAGCTGAGCGGATGAACCGAACATTGACAGAGAGAGCCAGAAGCATTCAGATACAGTCAAGCCTACCAAAGCAGTTCTGGGCATAAGCAGTCAACACAGCAGCTTACTTGATCAACCAAGGTCCATCGGTTTCATTGGAGAACAGAATACCAGAAGAGGTATGGAGCGGAAAAGAGGTAAAACTCTTACATCTCAAAGTTTTCGGTTGTGTAGCTTACATGCATATTAGTGATCAAGGAAGGAATAAGCTTGATCCCAAGTCAAAGAAATGCACTTTCATCGGCTATGTTGAAGATGAGTTCGGCTACCGCATTTGGGACAACGAAAACAAGAAGGTGATCAGGAGCAGAGATGTGATATTCAACGAGAAGGTGATGTACAAGGACTAGCACAAAACAGATGACTCAGAGAGCGAGTCAACATTTGTAGATGCAGATGATGTCCCGAGTAACCTCTCGGAAGAACCCAATGCAGAAGGTCCTCAGCTAGAAGAGTCTATTGGACAAAACGGTATGCAGGAGCCCGACGCACCAGCTCCGATATTAAGAAGATCTTCTCGGCCTCCTATGTCCAGCAAGAGATATATGAACTATCTGTTATTAGCAGATGGAGGGGAACCTGAAATCTATGTGAGGCTTGTCAGAGTGGAGATGTGAGCAAGTGGGAGCTTGCCATGAAATATGAGATGAAGTCTCTCATTTCAAACCAGATGTGGGAACTAGCTGAGTTACCCACAGGTAAGAAGGCACTCCACAACAAATGGGTACACCAGGTAAAAGAGGAGCATGATGGCACCAGAAGATATAAAGCCCGACTAGTTATTAAATGATTCTAGCAAAAGGAAGGAATTAACTGCACCGATATTTTTGCTCCCGTGGTGAAGCTCAATACTATCAGAATAATGATGAGTATTCTAGCTATTGAAGATATTTATCTCGAGCAGTTGGATGTGAAGACAGTGTTTCTCCATGAAGATCTAGAAGAGGAGATATACATACACCATCCAGAAGATTTCTCAGAAGAAAAGAAGAAGAACTTAGTGTGTAGACTCAAGAAGAGCTTGTATGGCCTAAAACAAGCCTCAAGATAGTGGTACAGGAAGTTTGACGGCTTCATGCACAATAAAAGTTTCCAAAAGTGTAACACCAACCACTGTTACTATTTTAAAAGATATCAGTCTAGTTATATCACCTTACTGCTGTATGTTGATGATATGTTAGTTGCAGGTATAGATATGGAGGATATCAGGAGTTTGAAGCAGTAGTTGTCAAAGGAGTTTGACATGAAGGACTTGGGTCCAGAAAAAAAGATCCTTAGAATTTAAATCACGAGAGATAATAAGAGAGGTCTCTTGCAGTTATCTCAGACAGAGTACATTAACCGTGTTTTGCAGAAATTCAATATGGGCGATGCCAAGCCAGTCAGCACACCCTTGACCGGCCATTTTCGCCTATCAAAGGATTAGTCTCCTCAATCAGAAGAAGAGAAAGAGAGTATAACTAAGATCCATTATGCCTCAGACATCAGAAGTTTGATGTAAGCAATGGTCTGTACGAGACCAGACATTAGCCATGTAATGAGAGTGGTCAGCCGATTTATGTCGAATCCAGAAAAAGCTCATTGGGAATCTGTCAAATGTATTCTGAGATATCTACGAGGCACCACACAGAAGTGTTTGTACTTTGGTAAGGGAGAGGTGTAAGTGCAATGGTATGTAGATGCAGACTTTGGAGGTGAAGTCGATCACCGAAGAAGCACCATCGGCTATATATTCACTGTCAGAACTACAACTGTTAGTTGGATGTCATAAATATAGAAAATTATCACTCTATCCACTATAGAAGCTGAGTATGTAGCAGTGACTAAAGCTAGTAAAGAGATGATATGGCTTCAGGGTTTGTTAACAGAGCCGGGATTCAAACATGAGAAGAATGTTTTGCACAGTGATAGTCAGAGTGCGATTCACTTGGCTAAGAATTCCACATTTTATTCTAGAACGAAGCATATTGGGCTTCGGTACTACTTCATCAGATCCCTATTGGAAGATGACGTGTTGAAATCGAAGAAAATTCCAGGAAGTAAGAATCCAGCAGATATGTTAACAAAGATGGTGACCATTCAGAAACTGGAGTTGTGCGCAACTTCAATTGGCTTTCATGCATAAGTGATGAGGGAAGAGCTACACAGGAGAAGGTTCTTATTTAAGATAGGCTGCTAACATCGGTTTGATCTCCAAGTGGGAGATTGTTGGAATCGGGTGTGCATCTAAACCTCGATGTAGGCGATCTCGAGTGGGCGTGTTGTAGGCGAGCTCGAACGACGATGACCTTCAGGCGAGCTCGTGTCAGGCGAGCTTGTGGCGGGCAAGCTCCACTCTAGTCGAGCTAAGATCTAGGTGAGCGTGGGCGAGTCAGGCGAGCTCGAGAACCCTATGCAAGCGAGGTTATGGCATCAGGCGAGCTCGACGCAAAGCAGGTGAGCTCGAGAACTTTTAGGAGAGCTCCTCAAGCGTAGGCGAGCTCCTCACAGGCTGTCAATAGCCTGTCGACAACTCAGGTAGGGTTTCCCTATAAAAGGGAAACCCAGATCTCGTGGGTGTGGTGCGTAGGGCTGCTTCTTCTCTCTCTCCTCTCACATTTTTCTCCTGGAGGTGGACTTAAATCTCAGTTGAGATTTTTTCTCTTCTTCTCCTCTCATGATTTTTTCAGCTCTCAGATTGAGGGTGAATTAAAGGGGGTATCTAAGAAGGGGATTATCACTGTGGCTAAGTGATAATTATCATTTATTAAGAGATCTCAAGTTTAAGATCTGCTCTTGCATTGTAATTTCTTGTTAATTAATAAGAAATTAATTGTGTCACTCCTGAGGATGTAGGCAAGTTTGTCGAACCTTGTAAATCTTGGTGTACTTTTCTCTACTAAGTTTCTTGCTATTTTAGGGGTTTAGCGTAGCCTTGAGTTTTCCCCAACAGTATCAACACCTGACAAATCTTGTCCTTAGTGCATCCAACTCCTGTAATGAATCACCTCCTTAAGCACCAGCCTCATATTCCCCTTTGAATCAAATGAGGGCAATTCACAAAAAATTAATATGGAGTCACCCACCTTATTTTCAACACCATCACATGAAAGATTGGATGCAACATTGTTGAATTAAGTAACTCTGACTTATAAGCTACCTCTCTAATCTGCTGTAGAATCTTGAAGGCCCCATATTACCTCTGAGAAAACTTCAAATTAAATCTCTTCTTCTAAGACATTTGTCTATAAGGTTGCAATTTTAGATACACATATTCGCTAGTCTCAAAAGTCACATCACACCTTTCCTTATCATAATATTTCTTCATTCCCTTATCAGCCTTTAACAACTGCCTTTTTACTCCTCTAAACATCTGCTAATCGATGAGTGGAATGAAGTGTTGTACTAATACTCTGCTCGCAGGATATAATCCTCCACCAATGCTACTCCTCACAATAATAGCTTCGCAGATATTGGTTCAATGTCCTATTGACAATCTCTATTTGCCCATCAGTCCGTAGATGATAAGATGAACCCTCCTTAAACTTACTTCCCTACAGCATAAATAACTCCTATCCAAAGGAGCCCATGAATAGCTTTCCTGATATGTAACTATACTCCTCAGAATCTAATGCAACTTGACCATATTCTCCACAATTACCATGCTATGTTGGCCATGGTAAATGGATGCTTCAAAGGAATAAAATGTATTCCCTTACCTAAATGGTCAACCACCACCAAAATGGCGTCAAACTCTTTAGAAATAATCTAACCCTCTGTGAAATCCATTATCAAGGCCTCCCAAATCCTTGCCGGTATAGCTAATGGCAGCATCAAACCCATCAGAGCTCTTTGATTATATTTCACCTTCTAACATACATCACACTCCGCAACATTCGCCTTTATAGCCACCTTCAGCCCTTCCAAATAAAAGAACTACTTCACCCGAATATACATCATAAATTAACCTAAATAACTGCCTTCTTTATGATTATGAAAATGAGATAAAATGTATTCTCATAATTCTAGAACCCCGGATACATAAACATCATTTTCATAGAAAATTAGTCCATCACATATCGCATATCTCTACACGCCTAAATCCCAACATTCAATCCTTTCACAAATCTCCTTGGCTCACACTTCCAACTGCACTACTTGCCTAATCTGATCTCAAACTTGCAATCAACCCTGCTAATAGCGAAAATACTTGGATCCTCCCCATTGTATATAATCCATAAAACAGGACTACCTTCTCGAGCCGGCGGATAGACGATATCATACTCGCAATAGCTTTAGAATTTTTTTTACTGTTTTAGAGTAACTAATTCCTACTCTAACAAACATCACCCAACGCCAACTGATCGGTGATAATAGTAAACTTCCTTCTAAGTAAATATGGATGTCACACCTTTACTGTATGCACCACAGCTAACATCTCCCTAGCATATGTACTCCAAGCCAGTTTTTGTGGTCCTAATGCCTTCAAAATATATGCCATCGCTTTCCATCCTGCATTAAGATTGCTCATATCCCTCATCATAAGCATGAACCTAAACCTCCTTCTAAAAATCTACTAAGGCTAGGCATTAGAGTCTAGGATATGACTTTCTTCAAGTTCTCAAATGCTTATCATGCTTCCTTAGTCTACGGAATCGATCTTCTCTAGTATATCCATTAATGGCCTAGTAGTCAACCTGTATTGCTGAACAAATCTATGATAATATCTAGTCAATTCTAATAATCCCCTCAAAGCTGACATGTCCTTTTGTAAAGGCCAAGCTAACATAGAAGAAAATTTTGTTTCATCCACCTTCAACCTTTAGCCGAAATGATGCGTCCCGAAAAACTCCAGCTCAGATCTTGTAAAGTCACACTTAAACAAATTAATATAGACATGCTCTTGAAGAATTCTCAGAACCTCTTCCAAATGCAATAGATAATCCTCCATAAAAGATGAGTAGATGATAATATCATCAAAGAACACCAACACATACTTTCTCGAATATAGCCAAAACGTGTTATTCATCGCTACTTAAAAACTAGATGGTGCATTGCACAAGCTAAACAACATCACCAAATATTCATAGTGCCTTAAGTGTGTCCTGAATGTCGTCTTATGCACATCCTCTCTCATTCGAATCTAGATGCAACTCATCTAGCATCTCATCAACTATCACAATAGGTAATTGATCCTTCACTTTTGCTTCATTCAATGCCACATAATTTGTGCAAAACATTCATGATCCATTTTCTTTCTAACCAAAAGAATAGGTGATGCTTTTGAGCATCTCTTTGACTTATCTCTCGATCTTCTCCTTTTAAAAATGGATGTAATGGGAGGGTGACATATTGACCAGCTTTGACTCATCCTTCAATACAATCTAATGATCTCATACCATTGATGATTGTAGTTCTAAGGTGCTGGTGTCTCTCTACAACTTCTTCCACCCTAGCATCCAAACGGGCAAGCGAATCATTGATAACTCCTCCCTCAGTGGGTTCGGCCATCAATAGGAGTTCCCCAAAAGTAGCTTAGTTAGCAGCTACCCTAACAATCACAAAACATTCCATCCCTTCCTTACACAACCGCTCAAATATATTGGCCTCATAACTCTTTAGCCCCTTGGTAACCACAGTCCATATTTGCTTCTTTCCCCCCAAATTGAACACCATCCTTATCAAATCAAAATTGATTTTCATGTCCCCAAAATGCCTCAACCAAGCATTTTATAGTATAGTATCCATTCCTACAAGTGCAACACAAGGAGAGCTGTGGTGATATGGATGCCTTGAATGTTCATCCTAACATCTCTCATAATTTTCTCATATCACAATCTATCTCCACTTGCCAGTCGCACCTCAAATGATTCTTACACTGCACCTTTCAGATCATCCTTCCTCACAATTCCTACATTAATGAAATTATCTGAAGATACTTGATCGACCAACAAGGATGGAAAATGTTTCTCAATCCATGCTATTAACCTCATAGTGGAAGGTCTGGAAACCCTCATCATTGCCCTCAGTGACAACTCTGCATCTATCTGACTCCTAGACCTATCATTGTCCCCATATTCGTCGATATCATTGAAATTCGAGCCCTCTCAATCAATATATCCAATCTCTTTGTTGAACTCCACAATCATGTATGCCACCCTCATCTTGCAATGATGTTTCTTATTTTTCATCGCATTTGAAACACAACCCTTTCTTGATTCTCTCAACCCTATCCCGCGTAAGCTTTTTTACTTCCTTTGTCTCCCATTTCATTGAACTCTCACCTGCTGTTTTTCCAATTTACTAGCACACGTATATCCTTGATTCTTACCACTCCACTCTTGATTCATCTTCCAAGCACTAGATTTACCTTTCCTCAGTAATCTGTGCCATCCCCATTGCCTCGGTCAATCATAGGGGTTGTTGTAATTTGAATATTATAGCAATCCAAGGCTTCAACCCTTTAACGGATGCCCTTAAAAGCAATTCTTCTAGTTAATTTTTTATTAAAACATGTAACCCGCAAAACTCCTCGATGAAATCAGCCACTTTTCCTTCCTACTTCAGTTTTGTTTACTATCTCGATGATTGACAACTAGTCATGGCTCCTACTGCATCATAAACTCGTCTACAAACATCGTCCATCTGAGTCTTTTTCTTTCCAGCTTCTCATATTGGCCTTTCAACCATCTCCATCGACTATTAGCATGTCCAACCAAACAAAAACTCACCACCTCAAGCCGCTTTCCCCGCTCGACCTCTAAAACACTGAAATACAGCTCTGGTTTTGCCAGCCACTTATGTGGATTTCCACACTGACAGCGTGAAAAATCAAAATTTTGGCGTCTACGGACCCCGATTGTAGTAGTAATCTTCTCTCCCATATCCTCCCAAATAGCCCCCACATCACTAAAAACCTCTTCCCGCTTGAGGTCACCTCCGATCGTAACCCGGCTCCTAATTAGTGCTAGAATCCCGAGGCATCTCATCTCGACCTCGAGCTCTACTCCGACTTGGATTCCATCGGTCACCCCTATCTTAAATAAATTCAAAGTTAGACTCACCCACCTCATCAAACCCTCAACCAAGCCCGACTCTGTAGCTATGTTGGTCTCTGTTGTTGCCCCTCGATTTCTGTCGCCAAACCTTTCGCTGCCTGTGCCAAAACCACTACCTCTGTTGTTGTTGCCTGTATCCCCTATTTTTGACTGCATCAGTAATTTTATTCACTAATAGGGTTAATTGCATGATTGTAGTCACCAACTCGTCAAGTTGAGTCATGATCATCGCCTGATCTCGTTCTATGACTTCGGTTAGCGCACGACTCGAATGATTCTCTGATTATTTCTAATTGACGAATCTTTCCCCATTGCTGATGACCACACCTCTAGAGAAAGCACCAATTAATAATATCCTCTTCTAAGAAAAACAATGATCTAACAATTAGATCAAAATCTGATCAAGGAACCTCAGAAAAATCATCGACACACCGATTTCCCAACCCAAGATGATTCAAAATGAATTCCGAATTACCCAAAATTAATCTCAATCAAGAGCCTAACTTTATTAAGAAATTCTTCTCCAAGAAACTATGCGAAAACACAATGTTCTCTGCCATAGCATAACTGGCCACGTATATACCTTTAAGAGTTCCAATCTCACAACTTAACCCCTCTACTATAATTCCTAATACAATGAAACCAAGTTCCTAATAAAAATAAATTCCTAATATACTCAAATTATCCTAATAAAAAGATCATCGATTCCTAATAGACTCAAACTTTCCTAATGAAAAGGCAATTTCTAAGGGACTTCTACTTTGACTCCATTTCTTTAATCATGAATCACCCTATCTCTGGTCCTCTCACACAATGTAGGTTTGGGAATTATATCTGAATATTTAGGATTCCTTCACCAAAATATACAATAAAAATACACTAGTAACTAGTAATACAAAAAGTAAGAACAAAAGTAGTAGAAATGTCATAAATCTTAAGAGAAACGAATTAAGCTACATCGTAAGTTATGCTAAAAGATAGAAGCATCTGAACAAAGTTAAGCACAATGATAATTTGTTAGGGCTCTCTCTAACTGTCATAAATGAAGAGTATTTGAGATGTTGACTAGGAAGATTGTCAATATTCAAGAATGCAAAAAATAAAATTTTGAAGGAATAATTCAGGAAAGATGCAACAACACATTAATTGTTAGCTTCTTGAACTTCTTATTTTTTTATTTGTTTTTTTGAAAAGACGAATTTCTTATTAGAGGCTAAAAACGAATGTGCTAGTGTTGAGAAAGTTATCTTCTTGGTGAGAGGGGTAGAACTCTTGAGTAATTGGTATTTACGGGTTCTTTGAGTAATGTGGTGTGATGATTGCCTCTTGGAGCTGAGTGATTTGTATTCTTGTTGGCGCACGTGGTTAAATCAGGAATAATACAAATATAAAATCAGAGAAAAGTGGAAAGAAAACTGAAGTGTTGTAATTTAAAATTTTTCAACTCAGTTGTTGTGCGTTTGTAAAACGATGTGCTTAAAGCAATATTTGGCCTACTCCGGTGCATGGATCCCAAGACCAAATTGCTTCCAGGAACAGCAGTAGAGTACTCTGGTGTGCACCGACCTAGTACTATCAAGATCTCATCGATCTATAGGGAAAAGATCTCCTTGATCTATAAGGCAAAGATCTCCTCGATCTATCAGACCTTTCGGTCAAGGCAAAGTTCCTATAAGCACTAGCTATTTTACAACTTATATATCTGTATATATTGATTGTTGTTTTTTGGAATGAATTTTACTTAAGTATTTGGGGTCTATTATAGCGTTTGGAAAAAACACTATGCACTAATAAAATAATATTATTTTACTATGCATGTGGAACCCACGTCCTAATTTTTCTTCGGTGGGGCCCATCACTTTATTTAATTTCAAAGAACTTTGGCACCTCCCTTTGAAAATCACAAAAATTAAGCATATGTTATAAAATTTTTCTTCATTGCCTAACTTGCCTAATTTTTACTTTTGACTCTTTGTTTAAAAACTAATAATATCCAACAATCCCCCACAAGTTTTTAAACTAGTATCATGTAACGGTGTCGTCGTTTCAATCGTTGTGCATAAGGTAGATGTCGCAAGGACTTGAATCCCCCTTAGACCAACTGAATAAAAGATAAGTGCATGGTGTCTTAGAGACTTGAACCAGCATATGTCTAAAAATCCAACGATCACACAAGATCAAACTTATATGTGGTAGTTTTCACTTTGAACCACACTTGCGTTTGCGTTTGCCTTTGCTTTTACTTTTTCTTTGCATATTTATGACCATGTGCATGTCCTGGTTTCTGCTTGGGCTCTAGGTATCTTTCCACAAAACACCATAGGAGACGGCCAAATTTCCACCCATACATAGGTGAGTTCTTTAGGCATGTTTCCTATCAAACATCCCGCATCCGAAATGTTTTGAACTCATTAAGGCTTAAGAGTCATCCTTTCTCATGGTAGGATTCTAGGTGAGTCCTTTAGGTATATTTACTATCTAACACCTCGCATCCGAAATGCTTTGGACTCATTAAAGCTTAACAGTCATCCCCTTTACATGATAGGATCATCGGTGAATCCTTTAGGTATATTACCTATCTAACAACCCGCTTCTGAAATGCTTTGGATTCATTAATGCTTAACAGTCATCCTCTTTACAATGATAGGATTTCACTTGTAAATCTTACTTGACTTTTGAACTAAACATCTTGTCATTAGTAGCATAAGCTTTGAACTAATAACTTGATGTAAATGGTAAGTATTTGTAAGACTCATCAAACTTTTGTAAATTTTACTTGACTTTTGAACCAATTATATTATTATTAGTAGCATAAGTTTTGAACTAATAAATAGAAGTACATGGTAAGTATTTGTACGACTTACAAAGCTTTGAGACCCATTCTAGCTGACGTACTTTCGACTATGTCCTTTTTCAGACCCTTAGTCAAAGGATCAGCCACATTCTCTGAAGACTAGATGTTAATCACAGAGATGACTCCATGACAAATGAGCTCTCTCAAATAGCCATGCTTCAAAAGAATGATCTGCTTCTTTCCATTGAACATCAAGTTTACTGCCACAGCACTCGCCGCCTGATTATCACAATAGATAGTAATTGCACCATTCAATTCTATCAATGGACGGTCTCGAAGAAAACAATTGAGCCACTCAGCTTCATCTCCTGCAGCACAGAGTGTGAAGAACTCAGATTCCATCGATGACTATGCAATCATAGTCTGCTTCTTAGACTTCCACGAGACGGCAGCTCCACCCATGGTGAAGATAAAACCTCCAGTAGACCTGTAGTTACATTCAAATATCTCATCAATCTCTGGATAGCATCCTAATGAAGCTTTCTAGGATCACTTGTAGACCTAGTAAGCATTCCTACAACGAATGCTATGTCTGACCTACAGCTCATCGCGTACATAAGACTCTCAATGATCTTTACGTACCTTAGTTGCTCTACTGGTCTTCCAGCGTTCGGTTGAAGCATATTGTTGTAATTATATGGAACTGACAGTTCTGGTAGGTCATTGTAGCCATACTTTCTTACCATGCTCTTAACATAATGAGATTGAGACAATCCAATACCCTCTTCCGAGTATATAATTTTGATTCTGAGAATCACATTCGCAGTTCTAAGGTCCTTCATGCTGAACTATGCTGATAGGAATTTCTTGGTAGATATTACTATCTCCAAATCACTCCCGATGATGAGCATATCATCTATATAGAGGCAAATGACCACCACCTTTCTTCAGCGACCTTGATGTATAGGCACTTATTAGATTCACTGACTTGATACCCATTGTTGCGAACAATGCCATTGAACTTCTCATGCCAGAGTTTCGGTGTCTGCTTAAGTCCATATAAAGACTTAACAAGTTTATAGACCTTACCAGCTGGAGCATCAAATCCTTCTGGTTTCTCCATGCAGATCTCTTCTGTGAGATCTCTATTAAGAAATACAGTCTTCACATCCATCAGATATATGACAAATTTTTTTATCATCGCCCATACGATAAACACTCTGATGGTAGTAATCCTGCAAACTGGTTCATAGATATCAAAGAAATCTATACCTTCTTTCTGAGAGAATCCTTTCGCCACCAGTCTTAGTTTGTACTTGTCAATAGTACCATCAGGACGAAGCTTTTTCATGAAGATCCACTTGCAATTTATAGGCATTGCACCTTCAAGTACATCCACCAGCTCCCAAGTATGATTTTGGATTAATGAATCCATCTCATCATTTATAGCTTTTTTCCACAAAAGAACGTCTGTTGACTTTATTGCTTCTTGGAAAGTCTGTGGATTTTCTTTCAGATTATAGGTGATAAAGTCATCTCCAAAATCTTTCTGTCTCCTAACACGCTTGGATGGTGATTCAGTAACTCCTTCATCATTGGCACTTTCGATTTTTCGTGAAACTTGATCCTCTAGTGCATCTGTTGTACCAGTATTTTTTGGTATATCTTTAAACAATTAGCCTTTATCTTTGGTAAATTTATCCTCAAAGAATTCTGCATCTCGAGCGTTAATGATGGAGTTGCTTCTAAGGTCCAAGAACCTCCAAACATTGCTATCTTTAGCGAAGCCAATGAACACACATTTGTTAGCCTTTGGTCCGAGCTTAGGCCTTTTGATATCTGGAATTCGAACATATGTGAGACACCCCCACACTTTAAGATTATCCAAAGGGTCTGGATATCCCATCCATAACTGATGAGGAGTACTATCAGTTTTGAAATAGGATACTCTTTTCAGAATCTAGTTTACCATCAGCAAAGCCTCTCCCCAATAGCAGGTAGGTAGACCAGATATGATTAGCATTGAATTCACCATTTCGGTCAAAGTACAATTCTTCCTTTCTACAATTCTATTAGATTGCAGAGAATAAGGAACAGTAGTTTCAGAAATGATTCCATGCTCCTTGAAGTATGCTTCCGACTCCTTAAATCGGTACTCTCCTCCTCTGTCGCTCCTGTGTCTTTTTACTTGAAGTCCAAACTGCTTCTCCACACGAGTTCGAAACTCGACAAACTTGCTGAAGGCTTCATCTTAAGATTTTAGCAGGTAAATGTGGCAATAGCGAGAATGATCATCAATGAAGCTGATGAAGTACTTCATGCCGTCTCGGGTGACAAAGCTCTTAAAGTCACAAGTATCTGAATGAATCAAATCCAACATTTTCGTGCTCTATGTGACACCTGAAAAGGGCTTCCTCGTCAGCTTCGTTTGTGCATAGACTTCATACTTCTCAGGTTTGTTACCTCCATATTTTGGAAGTAATCCTAACTTCTCCCTACTGGAATTTTTTTATAATTTACATGTCCTAGTCTATTGTGCTATAACACAGAGGAGTAAGCAGAAGATGATACTTCATTTATAACGGGGTTGGGTGCACTCGTATTGATTTTATACATGCCATCAGTATGATATGCATTGCTAAAATACATTTTTTTGAAGGATAACGCAGCCTTTCCTCCTTGGAAATCCAGCCTCATGCCTGCATCACATAGCAGGCTTCCAGAGACTAAGTTTTTAGCAATTGAGAGAACATGTTTCATATCCTTCAATGTGAGAGTCTTTCCTAAAGAAAGAGTCAGCACCACAATCCTAGTTCCAAGAACAGGAACTATAGAATGATCAGTCATTGATACGTTCTCTTAAGTAGTAACATGAGAAGTGAACAAATCTCTGTTGGAGCAAACATGATAAGTAGCATCTGTATCTAACCATCAACCAGAGATATTGTTGTGAGTTGTTACCTGAAAGAGAATAGCCACACAATCATCAACTTGATTGATATTGTGTGCTGTTTCATTCTTTGGTGCTTTGCAGTCTTTGGTAAAATGTCCTTGCTTTCCACAGTTGAAGCATTTGTCGCTCTTCTTGAACTCCTTCTTTTGGACGTTCAGGTTCTTTGGATTCTAGTTCACTACAACACCTGAAATCATTTATAGCGGCCGAAAAACGCTATGGTATTATTTCATAGCATTTTAATCAGCGCTGTGTCAGAACCCGCTATAGTAGGTCTGTCGCTTTACATAGCGCTTACCCAAACGCTATCAAAAAGGTTCCAACCATAGCGTTTTTATGTAACTATAAAAGGGTATTCAATAGCGTTTCTGTATTGCTATGACAAATATCTTTCATAGCGGTTGAAAAATGCTATTAGTTAGTTTTCAGTCATAGCATTTCAACGCTGCTATTGTCTTACATTTGATAGCGTTTGAGTTACTATAATGGCGTTTCAGCGAATGCTGTCTTTCTACTTTTAATAGCATTCCAGCAATTGTTTCCATTTCTTATAGCATTTCAGTTGTGCCTATAAACCTTTGAGGTTAAACTAGAAATAACTTCCAATTATGAAAACCATAAAAGCAAATATTTTATTTAAAGGTTCAAACTGATACATAACCAAGTTGTAGCATACAAGAAGAGTCAACACAAATATGCCAAAAAACAAATAATAGTCTTTGGATAATCCAATATGGAGTACAAGAAATTAGCCATAGTACACAGAATAACAAAAACTAATTAACTTTGCTGCATTACATATGACTTGGGAGACTCATCATCTTCAGCAATTGAGTACTTGTACTGCTAATTAACTTTGCTGCATTACATATGACTTGGGAGACTCATCATCTTCAGCAATTGAGTACTTGTACTGCTACAAAAACAGAAATTAACAACATCAATAATGAGATCCTAGAGCCATGAATATTATATGGACATAAAACAGAAAACAACAGCACCAATAATTAGAAATCACAAGATTATATTAAGTTCTTTAATAATTTTGTTTAAATTTGTTATTAATGAAAATAAGAAGACAATAATTTGTTCTTTAATAATTTCTGCATGAAAAACTGGCTTTAATGATAGCGAAGAGAGTCAATACCTTTATTTGAATGGTTAGGTTGCTCTTTCTCATGAATCCTGTCAAGCATTGAGATGAAGAACTCATGGGCATCTTGCTGCTCATAACCAGCAAGGGTAGCTGAATGTTGCCACCAACTGTATGACAAAACAAGTAAATGGAAAAATTGATGATGTTTTATTTCCGACAATCATTTTAAATTTCAATTTAAATAATAAAAAGAAAGAAATAGCAGGGGGAAAATTGTCAGTATTATCAACAAATTCAGTATTGGGTATGCACAATGATTTCATTTTCATTTTCTTTCTTTCTCCTCCTCCTCCTCCCCCTCGATATTTTTTCTTATTTCTAATTTCTTTTCTTTCTTCACTAGTTTCTTTCTTTTTTTTCCCGTCTTTTTTGTTTGCATTGCAACATGCAGCATTTTCAGAACATACAACGCATGCACAACATTGAAGTAACATGGGAAATATTAGCATGATTGTATCCAATAGGGCCACATCAATTGCAAAATGATTAAAGGTTTCGATTGGGGTGTATAAGGTAAAGATCAAGCAACTGTCAGTTATATCCATACATTCTTTTAGCATATATGTACATTCTCTTGTGCCTGCAGAGGCAAGGATGCAAGTGAATGAGCTATTGGCTCACCCATAAATCAGATGACAGCTTTAAGACAGAGGAAGAGAAGAAAGGCCAACAGTTTAAGAGAAATGATCAAATATGACAGTTGCTTCATGTTACCATACCAAACAGTAAAGTTTTTGGATTGAGGTTGTACTAACTAAAACAAGTTTTGCGTAGTTGCGAAAGACATCCAGAACATGAATCAGAGCTTAACCAACAGCATGACTCTTAATCTTCATACCTTTATTTACTGTCATCTTAATCTTGAGGTAATTAGCAAATTTAATGCAAGATTACATTACTACGAGTTTATTAGATTTCACAGGTTTACTGAACGGCAATTAACAGAAATAATGAAAGTTACTTGTTTTTATGGAACACATATTTCTGAGTTTTATGGAGATGAGAAGAATATGCGTAAGTAGTAATATACCCAATCAGCAGTATCATTCAGTAGCTTGTTGTTCTCCTCCTTGCGTTTGTCTGTTTCTTTGGTGCTCAATGGCAACAGAGATCCACTGCTACTAGTTCTATCAGGCATTTCTGTGAATCAAAGTTCAAGCTGTTACGCGAGGAAGTCCCCTTGCAATACTGGGATTCGTATGCTCGATCGGTTTAATACATACATACCTAAATTTTGAATAAAATTTTGTGATTTTTATATACCTCTTAGGAGATAACATCAAATGATATACTCATATTATGTACTGTCAAGTGAGTACAAGGACACATATTATACACTCATCAATAAATATTAGTATACAAGAACGTAAGTAACAGCTCGTGCTTTGCACCGGTCTAAAACACTAGTTTCTGCAAATCACAAAGAGATATAAGAGATTTTATCGATGAAATCAAGTGCACGTATCAATTGCAGAATCATGTACATTTATCCTTATAATACATGCTCAAGAGATTCAACCAAATGCAAGAGACTCTTATTAGAGGAACATGACCAGACAAAACACAGACCTGGTAATTTCTTATCAATAAAAAATACTACCAAATTCACAGTGTACCTGTAGTAAAGACAGGTGAACAGAGTCGAAATAACCACAGGATAACATCAAGGAACTTCAAAACGATAGTTGATCGACGAATTCCCAACTTACCATGCTACAACAACGTCGACAGAGTAATGCTTGTGAGAAGCGATTATAAGTAGACTCTGCGTGATAGCCGTCAACCAAGCAAGCGTCTTGATAAATCTACATGCATACTTATCTAGTGATGGTATGCACATACCATTTTCTATGACTTTTAAGTTTTTTTGAAGCTTTAATTACCTTTTAGAGCTTTATTTATTGTATGTCCGAACAAATACCAGAGTAAATATCATGTGGGATGAAAATATCAAATCACCACAACCATACACAGCCCCCCTAGGAACTGCAAGATACACACAAAGTGAATGTCAATATAAAAGGAAATTCACCTTCCTGAGGATCTGAAGTCTTAAAAGTGAGCTTCTTACAGTTAATGAGGAGCACTTTAAGTACGTTTTTAGGTCGTGGCATTGTGGCATTTTCTGAACCCTGCACGACATCGAGAACTTATTTGATTTAACAAGATGTAATTTGTGCATTATATCCAGAGTTCTGGTATGTTGTTGAAAAAAAATGGGTTGATTGCACAAAAACCTCTTGTAGTACCGTCATTTTGAACTTACCACCTCTGTAGTTTCATCGTTGCAGCTAGGCCCCTTGGTTAAATTCTTTCCCCTGGTGGAAATTTTTGACAGATATAGCCCCCAGGTAAAATTAGTGACTCTGAGGGTAAAAGAACTAAAAAAATTTGAGTTTGAGGGTCTGTCTGCACCAACGAAACTACAAGGGCAGTAAAAAATTCTGACAGAAATTACCACTGGGTGAAATCAGTACTCTGATGCTAATGAAGAATTCTTACTTGGCGACAGTGATAGCTAGGGCCAGGAAGTATTGTAGAATAGAAAGTAATGATCCACAAGAACTGAGAAACCTGTAGGGGTCATTTTTATTAGATCGAAAGCATAACAAACCTCCAACGAGAGGGGAAAAAATAGTGTCGATTACAAGCATATAGCTAAAGAAGTCAGGACTCTGCGCCAGAGCAGGACTATGTAAAAGCGTTTGGTTTTGTAAATGAAAGGATGAAACGTCCACTGTAAGAATCAAACATAAACTCTTCGGTAAATTTAAAAACATAAACAGCATTATTAGAAGAAGAAGAAAAAATGCGAGCCCTGATATTAGTAAATTAATTTTCAAGTTATAGGTTGATATGGGTAATCAATAGAGATAACTTCGTAAAATCAAATTTTATTCAGTTTCTTTGAATTGCAATCATGAGGAACTAATTTCCTTTTTATTGTGAACTGTTGATGATTAGTATTTATCTATTAAGTTTATAAAAGCACAAAGTTATTTGGTGTTATATTTATAAATGTTGCAAAAGGACTAAACAAATCAACAATTTGCTATCAACACCCTTAAGGGAGGGAGGGATGCCAGCAAATAAATTTATTTTTAAATAAATGAATTCTCAGACAATAAACAAAATTCTTTAGTTAACAATAAGTGGGCAGTCCCTCATCCATGTGATGAAAACCAAGCTTTATTAATGTAAATATGAACATCCTTCTAGTCAAATCCAAACATTGTTCCTGTACCATTAATTCTTTACTATGTGTCTGTCCATTTATGATCCCACAGGTCCAAAGTAGATACTTTCCTATGTTATTTCAATTCACATTTCCCGTGTTTTCGAATCTTTGAACATAATCTTGGACAAATTCACTAGTACTGACAAAAGAGCCCTATTTCGATGAGTCAGGCAATGGCGATGTGAGTACCAATTCTAAACATATATATTTCACAAATGAACTTCTGTCTGTATTAATTTTTAGCTTGTTGATTGTCTCATAGTAACAGGGGTGACAACCAAAATACAGGTTGATTATAATGAATATGGGTCCTAAATTGGTCACCCAAGTTGCACATTTTATTAGTCAGACATGGAAGTGATTTGATATTTGAAGAACCCATTCTCATTATCATACCAAGTTATACCATTCAAATGAAACATATAATAAACTCAAATCCTAAACCCATCCTAAAATTGAAAACCATAAGCAAACTACTACGCAATTATCATTCAAATACCTAACAGAAAAACAAAATTAAACTCTTACCCAGTTATCAAATTAAACTCAACAAGAATTTCATAAGGAATTTCAAATGAATAAGCCCTCTTCAGATTGCTCCCTGAGCTCCCAGTGCTCTGCATCACAAATAAACCACATATTCATCACAACTAATCTCACAAAATAACTACCCAAAAAAATCAAAAATCAAAAGAAAAGAAAAGGGTTTTAGACATCGGTTCTCTTAAACCTTCCAGATTCTCAAATTAATCCCTCGAATCTTCAAATAAGAGGGGTTTCGGAGGTGGACGAGAGACGAAGAGGGGCTCCAGCGGTGGACGAGAGACGAGGAGGGGCTCCGTCTCCGATGATCAAAGAATAGGGGGGTCGAGTTTGGAGGCGACAGAGGCGGCGAGATGCTGCGACAGCAAGTCGGAGGCGGCACGGGCGACGACTCGGAGGCGACAGCGACGAGTCGGAGGGCTGTTAGGGCTTGGGTGAAAGGGGTGAAAGAAAAGGAACGAGAATTTTTAGAAAAATAAAAGGAAACGGAAAAAACACCAAACTCTCCCTTTTCAACGCGCGCGGTTTTAATTTTCAGTGTCCCGCTTAAGATTTTAACGCGCCAGAACAAAAAAAATGCGGTCAATTACTTACAGCGTTTAAAATTTTTCAAACGCTATCAAAAAATAAGGCACATCCAATCTATAGCACTTACAACATAAACGCTATCATTCAACGCTATAAAAAACCACTTTTGTTGTAGTTGTTCCTCCTTTTGTTAAAGAACTTCTTCTTCTTATTGAAAGATGAATTATTACTCTTCTCAGAGTTTGTAGCCACCATGTTAGCAGACGCCTTCCGCTTAGCAAGGAGCTCAGACTTCATGCGAGTTCGAACATCATCGATCCGAATGAACCTCTTCAGATCAGACAGAGTCACATGTCTTTTCCTTTTCCGAATGTCAGTGGAGAATGACATCTAAGATAGAGGAAGCTTGTTCACAATTGCACCAGAAATGAATGTTTGACACAAATTGATCTTTCCATCCTCCAGCTTCATAACAAGCTTTTCAAGCTCTTTGGCTTGAGGCAAAACTTCAGTGTCATCTTCAAACTTGAGGTCTAGAAACTTATCGATGAGGTGAGATTTGGACATCTTCTTCTCATCCTTGTAATGGTCCTCCAGAGCATTCCAAATATCCTTTGCAGAGAGCTTGTTGGTGTAAGCATATATTAGATGATCGGCCAGATAGTTAAGAAGATAACTCCTACAGAATTGATCATCTCTAGTCCAAGAGGCTTCAGACTCAGAATCTTCTTCATACTCGGGTTTCTCCTCAGATACCACATAGTAGATTTTCAGAAATTACATCCCGAAGATCACTTTCCGAAGTCATGCGTTGAAGTTGGAACCGTCAAAGTTCTCTAACTTAAGACAATCCACTCCAAGAGTCCTTGCAGGATCCATAGTAGATCAGAATATTACTTTAAGATTGTTGACGCATGTGGTTAAATCTGGAATAATACAGATGTAAAAACAGAGAAAACTAGAAAGAAAGCTGGAAAGAAAACTGCAAAGATCTCCTCAATCTATAAGGCAAATATCTCCTCGATCTATCAGACCTTTCGGTCAAGACAAAGTTCCTATAAGCACCAGCTATTTTACGACTTATATATCTGTATATATTGATTGTTGTTTTTTTGGAATAAATTTTCCTTAAGGATTTTGGGTCTATTTATAGCGTTTAGAAAAACACTATGCACTAATAAAATAATACTATTTTACTATGCATATGGGGCCCACGTCCTAAGTTTTCTTCGGTGGGGCCCACCATTTTATTTAATTTCAAAGATGTTTGGCACCTTCCTTTAAAAATCACAAAAACTAAGCACATGTTATAAATTTTTTCTTCATTGCCTAACTTGCCTAATTTTTACTTTTGACTCTTTTTTTAAAAACTAATAATATCCAACAATTCTTAGGTTTCTTGAGAGATGTGAGATGTGCAAGGTTTTCAAGTTTGTGTAAAACTTGTATCACTTCTACTGATAGTGATGGTTTGTGAAGATAATGGATTTCTCTAGTGATGGAACCATAGATATAGGTATGTTTGGCTGAACTACATAAAAAATCACTTCATATTATTTTAGCGCTTGTACTCCATATTGTGTGCGATAATTTGTGTGCTTCATAATCCCCATCATACAGAAGGTAAAGGAACCTAATTTAACCAAGATAGTATTAGATCAAAAATCCTTGACGGTTCAACCCAATAAGAAATATGGAAAACAACTTTTAGGAGGTCAAAAAATATAAAATAGAATTAGAGCTATCGACGTAACAAATAGGGCGGCCCACAATCTATGAAAATAAATGCTCTATCACTTTAATAACGGTTATTATTAAAACTTTATGATTTTTCACTCTGAAACATCTAGTACTATGTAAGTCAAATATAAATGAAATAAGAGAAACGATTAAAATTAAGGAAAATGCACATGTTGGAAATTCGTTCACTTTTAGTTTATTTTAAACGAAATACTTCATTGAGGATTAACAAAAGCAATCATACAATGTCCGGATCAGTGTTGAGATTACTTCATACATGACTGTCAGAATATTAAATGTTTTCTTAAAATATCATTTTCTTGTATCACAACCCATTAGGGTCCGTTTGGTTGGTTTCGAAGGAGCTCGAAAGCTGCCACAAATGGACATACGTGGCAGCTTTAGGGCTCTTTCCCACCCAAAAACTGAGAACCAAACGGACCCTTAATGTGAAAGCTCGTCCCTTTTGTGGCAGTTTTCGGGCTCTTTCCCACCCAAAAACAGAGAACCAAACAGACCCTTAATGTAAAACCTCCTAGAATATTAAATATTTTCTTAAAATATAATTTTCTTGTGTCACAACCCATTAATGTGAATGCTTCCATGCTAGAAGGGGTCCAGAAGAAACTATTCAGTGTTCCATTGAATGAATAGTATGCAAATGAGACATTGAATTAGTCGAATTAGAGATTCTTATAATGATCCAAAAATTGACTTTTTTTTCCTGCATCATTAATGTAGTAGATCAGAATTAATACTTACTCTTAAATCAAGAATTCTTATTATTATTACCACAGGTAATCAACACCCAATCAGATTATGACTGCATCGTGACTTTTAAGTATGCTTGACTCAAGGGTCTTAGACAATTAATATGAAAATGAAATAATCAATCTCTCTCGATGGTGCCCCTGATTATATCATACTGTGCCTCTGTTAAATACCATATTATTGCATTTAAGCTCTAAAGGTATGATCAGGGTTAAAAGATATAATTTTATAAGCTAACATGCATCTGCAAGTTGAAGATCTTTTTTATGGGTTGAAAATTGAACTCGTGCAGCAATAACAATTTTTCTAGAAATCCATATTAAATTTATGGTCGGTGAGAGTCAAACCTGTTGGGACAAACCCGAGCTCAATAGAGAAGGGTCTTAACGAAAAGTAGAGCGGAGATAGTAAAATGAACACAGAGATTTATGCGGAAATCCCCCTAAATAAATTTGAGGTAAAAACTATAAGCAAGGATAAAAGATTTCACTATGAGGAATTTTAGGAGTTTACAATCTCTCTGTTTATAAGGAGAAATCCTCTCTTTATTTTTCTCACTGTTCTATATGTGGAGATTGGAATTGTTGTTGGGATGGTTTTCTCTTGAAGAGTTTTGGACTTATTTATATCAGCTGGAAAAATACTATTCATAATTTTGTAATATTTTTTTCTTTTACTGTGCCAACCTTTACGTGCCGGCTTTCCACTTTCGGTGCCATTAATTTTTGTGAGGTCCGCCATTTTTTTCAATTGTCAAAAAAATACGGCTGATAATCTTCCACTTGAAGATTTGATTGAGTATAAATCTTATCTTCACACCATTCTTTCTATCTTGTCATCTTCATGTGCTTACAACTCTAAAAGACCACAAGAGGATTGACACCAAATAAATTTATCATTATTGACTGCTTTTGTCAAAATAATCTGCTAGATTATCTTTAGTGTGAATTTTTAGCATATTCACCGTTCCTTCTTCCACTTTCTCACGAACGAAGTACTACTGAACTCAAATGTGCTTTGTCTTTGAATGAAAAGCTGAATTTCTTGCCGAATGAAAAGCTGGATTTCTTGCCAAATGTAAAGCACTCTAGCTGTCACAAAATAGAAAAAACTTCTTTTATTCAAGCCGAGTTCCTCCAATATAATTCTCAACCATATTGCCTCTTTACTAGCTTATGTGGCTGCGACATATTCTGCTTCTGTTGTTGATGTAACCACAATTGACTGTAGTCTTAAAACCCAGCTTACAGCTCCGCCAGCAAGTGCAAACATATAACTTTGATGGATTTGCTATTATCACGACCACCTGCATAATTAGAATCAACACATCTATTAACAATAAAATCTGATCCCCCCATAACATAATGCAATGTTTGATGTTCTCTTAATTATCTTAGAATCCTCTTTACAGCATTCCAATGCCCTTTACCAGGATTCGCCATGTATCGACTAACCACTCTCACTGCTTGTGCAATGTCTGGCTTTGTACAAATTATAGTAAATATTAGAGTTCCCATTGCTGATGCATACGGTACTCGAAACATCTCCATCCTCTCTTCTTCACTGCTAGGACTTATACTAGATGACAACTTGAAATTAACAAGAAGTGGGGTAAAAATTAACTTACAATCTTACATGTTAAAGTGCCGTAAGATTTTCTTCAAATAATTCTTCTGAGAAAGTTAAATCTTCCTATTAATTTTGTCTCGATAAATTTGCATCACTAGAATTTTATTTGCAGATAGTAAATCATTCATTTTAAATTTCCTAGCCAACTGTGCCTTTAATTCTTTGATACGATCTTTGTTAGAGCCTGCAACCAACATGTTGTCAACATACAACAATAAGATAACAAAGTTATTTTTGCCAAACCTCTTAAAATATGCACAAATATCTAAATTTAAGTCTGTTGTATCCAAGACTCATGATGAATGAATCAAATCTCTTATACCAACACCTTAGTATCTGTTTTAGACCGTACAGAGATTTGTTCAATCTGCAAATCAAGTTCTCTTTTTTTCTTCAAAACCTTCTGGTTGGAGCATATAAATTTATTCTTCAAGATCTCCATGAAGAAATGTTGTTTTCACATCTAGCTGCTGTAGATGTAAGTCAAACATAGTGCTCATAGCTAGGACTATTCGGACTATTGTAAGTCGAAATACAGGAAAAAATATTTCATTAAAGTCAATACCTTCTTTCTGACAATATCATTTTATTACCAATTTAGCACGACATCGCTCCACTAGATCATCTCCATTTCGCTTGATTTTGTAGACCCATTTATTTTCAATAGCCTTTCTTCCTTGTAGTAGTGACACAAGTACCCAAGTCTTATTCTTATGGGGGCTTCAATTTCTTCTTGCATTGCTATCATCCACAAAGCTGTATCTGTGTTGTTTATAGCTTCATGGAAAGTTGATGGCTCTCCATCCATTGTTAGAAGATAGTATGCAACATTACTCTCCGTAATATACTCTGAGTGCTAAGTTAGTGGTCTTCTCTCACGAGTTGACCTTCAAATTTCTGGAGCCTCGGACTCGACTAGTTCAGAAGAATTTGGTTCATTTTATACCTGAATCGCTATAGTCTTGAGTTCTTCCTTGAACAGCTTTCTTTTTTTTTACTTTATAGTTGGTTCTCTACAAAGATAACATCTCTGCTGACGATAACCTTACAAATAGTGGGATCCCACAAGGGATACCCCTTTACTCCGTCAGCATATCTCAAGAATATGCATTTTCTAAATTTTAAATCTAGCTTTTTAATTTATTTGGTATTGTACATTACATACACTGAAATTTTAAATATATGGAGATTAGAATAATTAGTTGGCTTGCCGATCTACATCTCCATTAGCGTCTTTAACTTAATTATAATTGATGGAGATTGATTCACCACATAACAAGCAGTTTTTACTACTTCCGTCCAAAAGACTTTATCAAGATTTGTAGTTGTCAACATTGCTCTTGTTCTTTCCAATAAAGTTTTGTTCATCCGCTTCTCTACTCCATTTTGTTGAGGAGTGTATGCAGTACTGAATTGTCTTTTAATATCTTCTTGCTTGTAGAATGTAAAAAATTCACCGTCTGTATATTCTCCTCCATTATCTTACCTCAAACACTTGATCTTATTTTCTGATTCAAGCTCGACTCGCGCTTTGTAAGCTTTAAAGACTGAGAACACATCTGCCTTCTTGATAGGATACACCCAACATCTTTTGGAGTAATCATCAATAAATGATACAAAGTACTTTTCCCTCCCATGGATGTAATTGATGCTTGCTATACATTAGAATGAACTAGTTCTAGAATAACCTTGCTTCCAGAACTCGATGTGTTAAACTTCAGCCGATGCTGCTTACTTGTAACACAACGCTCGTAGAAGGGAAGAGCTACCGATTTGAGTCCGGGAAGCAGCTTCTGATCAGAGAGAATCTTTAAGCCTCGTTCTAACATGTGGCCTACTTTACGGTGCCACATCATGCTTTGTTCTTCTTCATGGCTAATTGATGTCACGCATAAATCGGCTTCCTGTAAGGTTTCTCCCATCAACATGTATAGATTTGCATCTATCTTTTCTCTTTTTATCATAATAAGCGTCACTCTAACAATTTTTTATGATCCCATTATCTATATGGGTCTTGCATCAGAGCTCATCCAATTATCCTAAAGACAATAGATTTTCTTCAAGCCTTTCACATGTCGTTGTAAAACCCCAAAAATTTGAATATTACGTAAAAAATAATAATAAATATGTTATATGGTGGAAATATAACCTATTTTGATGTTTGAGTATGATAAGAATTGATTTGAGATCAATTCAATGTATATTTGTGAATATATGAGTGCAAATGCACAAAACATGCACGAAGAGAAATCTGAAAAAAATGACCAGTTAAGATTTTATATATTTTACACACTAATATAGTTTGAATTTGGAAAAACTAAAAAAAACAAAGTTGTAGGTATCTTCAACAACATTTCAACAAATTTTAAATCACCTTATTCTGAGGTCAGATGAGAAAGTTACAACCAAAATACTGAAGATTATTTTCCAAGTCAGACTAGGTTTTCTGGTTCGGGACAAACG
>NC_033801.1:98582210-98624684 GCF_001876935.1 Asparagus officinalis | reverse complement strand
ATATAAGAACCATTTCTAATAATCTCTTAAAATCACCTTCCTCGTGGGATCGATATTTTTTATACTATAGCTTGATAAATTGTGCACTTGCAATTTTGGTACATAATTATGCCGCATCAGTTTCCAGTCATATGTTTGGAGCAACCACTATCCAAAATCCACTTATCTTTCTTGGGTACCTAAAATAATAAACATTTACATTTTGGTACCCATACTATGTTAGGTCCTTTAAATTAGCCTTTAGGAAACCAAACCCATGAAGAGTTTGATTTGCCTAAATAGTTAGATGATAAACAAATATTTTTAATAAAATCAGAAATATAAAAGTTCTTATATAAAGAAGATAATTCTTTTGGAACCCAAATAGAAAAGAATTTTGATTCCTTTTTACAAAAATTTTCATTTCTATAGTCATACAAATCATGAGAAGGTTTTACAAAAATTGTTTTCTTTGATTTATTTTTATTAATTTGAAAACCTAATCCTTTTGTCTTTTGTGATTCTCTTTGAAAAGAAAGAATGTTATTAAGATTTTCTTTACCTTTATTAAATTTGCTTACATTTAGACATATATCTTCATATCTTGATTTAAAAGAAGAAATATCTTTATCTAAACTATTAATTCGAATATTTAAATCATTACATTCTGATTTTAAATATTTATTTTCATTAGATAAACATTCATTTTCTTTAAGTAAGGAAAAATTTTCTTCTTTCAATTCAATTATTTGAGAATTAGAAGTAGTAGATGAATTTAAATCAGAAATTTCTTCAAGTAATCTTTTATTTTCACCTTTAAGAAAATTATGTGATGTTTTTAATCTTACAAAAGTTTCATATAATTCATTAAAAGCATCTAAAAGTTCTTCATTTTCACTTACTTCATCTTGTGCCATGAAACACATGTGAGCACTTTCCTTTTCTTCAATTTCTTCATCTGAGGATGACTCATCACTATCATCCCAAGTGACTACCATTGCTTTCCTTTTCTTATTATTTTGAATGTTGTTGAAGTTGTTGAAGTAACTTGATTTTTATTTATTCTTCAACATTGGACAATCTTTCTTCATATGCCCTGGTTTATTACACTTAAAACAAAGAGGGTTATTTGAAATTAAACTCTTAGATTTAAAATTACCTCTTTTTATGAATTTTCAAAATTTTTGTGCAAACATGCCCATTTCTTCATCATCATCATCTGAATCTTCTTTATCGGAAGTAGTATTGAATGCAAGAACTTTCTTGTTCTTTAATTCTTCATCATTCTTCCTATCTTCAAGTTGTACTTCATATGCCATAAGATTACCAATAAGATTTTCAACCGTAAGAGTTGACAAATCATTGGCTTCTTCAATTACGGTAACTTTCTTTTCCCATTATGGAGTAAGTGAACGAAGTATCTTTCTTACCATCTCCACTTGAGTATATACTTTTCCAAGACCAATGAGAGAATTTGTGATGTCGGTGAATCTTGTGAAAATTTCTCCAATAGTCTCATTTTCCTTCATCTTGAATAATTCAAATCTATGCACAAGAACAGAAATTTTAGATTCTTTAACTTTATTTGTACCTTCATGAGTTACCTCAAGTGTATGCCAAATATCATATGCAGATGTGGCCGTTGACACCCTATTGAACTCATTCTTGTCAAGTGCACAAAATAAGGCATTCATTGCTTTAGAATCCAAATTTGTATTGTTCCTTTGAGATGTAGTCCATTCCGTGAAAGGAGTTGTTGACTTCTCATATTTTGTTTCCACGACGTTCCAAAGTTCGTAGCCAATTGATTGAAGGTAAATCTTCATTCGGCACTTCCAATAGTTGTAGTTCAATCCATCAAATATTGGAGGACGATTTGTAAAGTGACCTTCCTTGAATTGTGATGTATTTGATGATGCCATCTTTCACCTTTCTCTGATACCAAATGTAGGATCTGAAATAGATACACTTGAACACTAGAGGGGGGGTGAATAGTGTTCTTTTAAAATTATTGCAAAGTAGATAATAAATTGCAAATAAAAATGGCAATCTCAGAAATTTGCAAACACAAACACAAGGATTTTATACTGGTTCCACCAATCCGGTGTACATCCAGTCCCCAAGCAAATCCCGCTTGAGAGTTTCACTATGATTTTGAATAAACTTACAAAATCAAACGCAAACCTGACCAATTTGCAAGTTCCTACAAATTACAACACCAATTGACAAACACCTTGTCAATTTGAACACCAATCTCTAAGCCAAGAGATTAACCCTCTCACAACCGAGAGAAATCCTTGTTGAAGCAAGAACACAATTGATCCTATAAGCCTTGAATGTGTAGTGAAGTGCAGCAGTGGCTTAGGATTCTTTTAACCTCTGTAAATTGCCTAAATGATATGTATTTGATGAATGTTTGAAGGCAATTTCAGAATCTTCTCTTTTTCACAAAATCTGAATACTTTTCACTTGAAAAATTGTACAAAAATCAAAGCTTATGGGTATGTATAAATCTGCAATTTTTCTGAACAAATAACCTATATATAGCCCTTGAAAAGACAATTTTTTAAACTTTAAAAACGTTTAAAAACGGCTATAAACTGTCAGATATTCAAACTTTGAAAACTAGAAAAACTGTATCTGTAGTCGACTACTGTTGACATTAGTCGACTACTGTTGACATTAGTCGACTACACTGAGTCAGTAGTCGACTACAAAGCCCATTAGTCGACTACACTGTATTTTGACAGAAACTGATAAAATGAAATTTGAGTTCAGTAGTCGACTACTGTTGACATTAGTCGACTATACTGTAAAAACACAGAAACTTATGTTTCTGTCAAACACTTAAGTAGTCGACTATAATCACTATTAGTCGACTATACTGTAAATTGACAGAATTATGTATTTGAGTTTTATACATGAGTAGTCGACTACTATTCTAATTAGTCGACTACTAAGATCAAAAATTCTGCTATAAGGAGTTTTTATAATCAAGTTTTAACTATAATTCTAATGGTTAACATAGGGGATTTCTATAGTTAACCAACACACTAAGCCTGTGTTATTGTGTTCTAAAATTGTGTGTGTGCGTGTGTGTGATCAAGGCTTGTACAATTATTCTAAGTAAAGAAAATGTAAAATACATTATCTCTTTTGTTCTTCATTTTCTTCACTTCAAAATACCTTGAAATCAACTTGCACTTGTACATATTTTGATATTGAAATCTGCATATAAAAGTTAGTGCACACACTGTATAAATTGTTATCATCAAAACACTATCATGGAGATATGATATTCAACATTCTCCCCCTTTTTGATGATAACAAATAATTTATGCATAATAATAACATCATTAGTGTTGACATCACTCATCGACGGCGCTGCAAGAATATCTTCTAACATATCAGTCGTGTCAACTGTCGGATTGCTGACTTCAGCCAATTCTTCCTCTGATTGTATCACCGGGACTCCTTCACCGTGATGACTCCAAAATACATAAGAGCTATCAAATCCATTGATTGACAGATGAAAACTTACGTCACTCCTAGCGAGCATTTTACCGTTCCTGCAATTCTTACAAGGACAGAAAATCAACCCGCTTAGCGACCGTAGAGGGTTTGTGTCAGAGTAGGCTAAGAAAGCTTCTATCCCATCCTTGTACCGGGTGTCTAGATGTCTTCGATCACGTGGTATGCTCATGAACGATTTGTAAACGTGTGTTCAGAGGACCACATGTGTGACCGGCTGTCAGAGGAAGGCTTCTATCCCATTAGGTATGTAAACGTGACGTGTATATGTATTTACGTGTGTTCAAGTATACTTTCAATTCGTCAAAATTTCGGCAGCACCTACCCGCTGTTCTCCGAGTACACTATAGTGGGAAGGATATACTCATGCATATCCCTCCGCAATTTGTACACGGAGAACAACGAGTAAGCGCCGCCGAAACTCTGACGAAAAGAAAGTACACAAGAACACAAGTAAATACATATACACGCCATGTTTACATACCTAACCCGTCCAAACTGGACAGATCCAATAAATATTTATATATAAGCCCCCTCTAACATACACGTACAAAAAAGTTATCGGACCGAACAAGATGGTCTCGTATCCGCCAACGATCCTGTACGCGTATGTGACAAGTAAATAAAGAGATTATATATAGTATTTATTGGACGGGGTATTCTACGGCTCGAAAATATGAGTGTACAGTGTGTGTAGTTTCTGAGAAATTAGCGATATAATAGTCGCTACCCTTATCCTCAGCCTCACCCCACCCTCACCTCACCTAACCTAACCCTAGCTCAACCTCAACCTCACCATCACTAACCCTCACCCTCCACCTCAAAAAACCCTCACTTCACCTCCCTAACCCTAACCTAACTTAACCGCTCAAACTCACCCTCACCCCCCCCCACCCTCCGACCTCACCTCACCGATCTCTAAACCTAACCTCACTCCTCACCCTCAACCTCACCCTCTACCCTAACCAAACCTAACCCTAACCTTAACCCTCAAACTCACCCTCACCCCCACCCCTACCCCTCGCCCTCACCCTCACCCTCACCGATCCCTAATCCTAACCCTAACCCTTACCTAACCCTAATCCAAACCCAAACCCTAACCCTCAACCTCAACCTCACCATCACCCCCACCCTCACCTAACCCTAACCCTAACCCTAACCCTCACCATCACCCTCCACTAACCCTAACCATAACCTTAACCTTCAAACTCACCCTCACCCTCACCCCCACCCCTCACCCTCACCTAACCCTAACCTTAACCCCTCACCTAACCCTAACCCTCGCCTAACCCTAACCCTCAACCTCAACCTCACCATCACCCCCACCCTCA
This sequence comes from Asparagus officinalis, assembly GCF_001876935.1. Lineage (NCBI taxonomy): Eukaryota > Viridiplantae > Streptophyta > Magnoliopsida > Asparagales > Asparagaceae > Asparagus > Asparagus officinalis. The sequence continues at coordinate 98,619,843 of NC_033801.1, read as the reverse complement.
CCTAACCCTAACCCTAACCCTAACCCCTCACATTCACCCCCACCCTCACCTAACCCTAACCCTAACCCACACCCTCACCTAACCCTCGCCTAACCCTAACCCGAACCCTAACCCTATCCCTAACCCTAACCCCCGCCTAACCCTAACCCTCACCAAACCCTAACCCTAAACCTAAACCTCGCCTAACCAAAACCATAACACCTAACCCTAACCCTAACCCTAACCCCCACCCTCACCTAACCCTCGCCTAACCCTAACCCTAACCCTCAACGAACCCTAACCCTAACCCTAACCCTAACCCTCACCTAACCCTAACCCTAACCCTCACCGAACCCTAACCCTAACCCTAACCCTCGCCTAACCCTAACCATAACACTAATTAAATTTAATTTTTTTATATCATAATGTAATCAAGATTAACATTTTTTATTAGGGTTTGGGTGTTTTGCACTATTTTTGTTTTACTAAAATTAAACACTAAATATAAAAATATTACAATTAAACAAATTAAAAAAATCACTCTACCCCCCTCAATCTCTCCCTCTCTCTCCCTCTCTCTCGTCGGCCGACGCCGGCGGCCGGCGGCAGTTGGTCGGCCCGCCGCCGGCGTCAGTCGACAGTAGGGTGGGGGAGGGGGAAAGGAGGAGAGGGGGGGAATTCGGGAGAGGGGGGGAAGGGGGATTTTTTTCGGGCTTGGGCAGCCCAAATTTTTTGGGCGCCCGCGCCCAAAAAATTTCCCTATCGAATTCTTTAGCGACGGAAATTTCCGTCGCTAAAGATGTTATTAGCGACGGAAAAATCCGCCGCTGAATAATCCATTGCTAAAGATTTTAGCGACGGAAAATATCCATCGCTAAAATGTGATTATCCGTCCGTAAAAAAGATTTACCTACGGACTAATAGCGACGGATATTTCTGTCGCTATAAGTGTCGTTATAGCGATGGAAATATCCGTCGCTATTAGTCCATAGGTAAAATGCCATTTTCTACTAGTGTATCCAGAATTATTACCCTCACTCATCAAGAAGAAGCAAGATGTTGCTTCATCTTCACATGTGTTTGTTACTCAGAATTATTTTTCTATAAATCCTACATCTTGGGTATTAGATACCGGATTAGGATCTCACATCTGTAATTTGTTACAGGGGTTGAGAAGTTATAGGAAACTTGGAGCTGGAGAGATGACCCTACAAGTTGGCAATGGTGCAATAGTTGCAGCACTTGCAGTAGGGGATTTTTATCTAGTTTTGCCAAATAAAAACGTTTTAATTTTAAAAAGCTGCTATTTCGTACCAAATATGATGTGCAATATAATATCCATATCTTTATTAGATAAAGATGGATATATATTCAAGTTGGAGAATAATGTTATGAATATCATATTTAATCAAAAGTTGATTGCTTATAGAACATTGTGCAATGGCATCTATATTCTTAATCAAAACATAATTCTGAATACTCATCACACTAATAAAAGAAAGCACTCGGTTATGAACGATGCTTTCTTATAGCATTGTAGACTTGGTCATATTAATAAAGAAAGACTTGACGAGCTACATAAGTATGGATATTTAGATCCATTTGACTTTGACTCTTATGATACTTGCAAGTCTTGTCTTAAAGGTAAAATGACCAAGACTCCATTTATGGAAATTGGAGAAAGAGTTATAGAACTCTTAGGACTAAAACATAGTGATGTATGTAGTCCTATGTCTACAATGGTCAAAGGTGGTTACTCCTACTTTATTACTTTTACTGATGATTTTTAAGGTTTGGACATGTGTTTTTGATAAAACACAAGTCTGAAGCACTTGAGAAATTTATCGAGTACAAAATTGAAGTAGAGAACCAACCGAGCAAGAAGGTTAAAATTCTTCGATCGGATCGAGGAGGTGAATACTTGAGCTTGGAATTCTTGGGGTTTTTAAAAGAGAATAGGATTCTCTCTCAGGTCACTCCACCCTTTACACCACAGCTTAACGACGTGTTAGAAAGGAGGAATCCTATCTTATTAGATATGGTACGTTCCATGATGAGTAACGCTGAGTTACCTTTTTCATTCTGGGGGTATACGTTAGAAACAGCAGCACACTTACTGAATAGGGTTCCAACTAAAGCAGTGCATAAACCTCCGTATAAGATATGGAGTGGAAAGAAACCACTTCTTAATTATATTAAGATTTAGGTATGTCATGCTTATGTAAAAAAGCAAGATCCAAAAAAGTTAGAGGCACACTCAGTATTGTGTAAATTTATAGGATATCCAAGGAATTCCACCAGATATCAATTCTACCACATCAATGAACAAAAGATAATTGTTTCTCGATTTGCTACCTTTTTGGAGAAGGAATTTCTTGAAAAAAAATTAGTGGGAGCATGGTAGAACTAGAAGAAACTTCAGAGATATAAATTAATACTGATAATTTAGTAGAACCAGCAAATTCAGTTATACCAGAAGAATCTCAACCACTCCACAGATATCCAAGGCGATCTCATGCACCTAAGAGACAATATGATTTTCTCGTTGAAGGTGGCATGTTAGATCACATTATAGATGATGATGAACCTTTGAGTTATCAGCAAGCCTCTCAGATTAGGAACTTTGTTGTTTGGCATGATGCAATGAAATTCGAAATAGACTCAATGTACACCAACAAAGTATGGATCTTAGATAAAGCTCCTAAAGGGGTGATATCCATATGTTGCAAATGGTTGTTTAAAAAAAAGTTGGGTGTAGATGGGAAAGTAGTGACCTTTAAAGCTAGACTGGTAGCTAAAAGTTTTCATCAAAGACCTGGTTTGGACTACGATGAAACCTTTTCTCCAGTGGCTATGCTAAAGTCTATTCGGATCCTACTTGCTATAGTTGCTCACTATGACTACGAGATCTGGCAAATGGACATAAAAACTGTATTTCTAAATGGTGATTTAGAAGAGTGCATATATATATCTCAACCAAAGGGATTTGTAGTCAGTGGGGGCAGTGAAAAAGCATGTAGGTTACTTAAAGTCATTTATGGACTGAAGCAAGCATCGCGAAGATGGAACATCTGTTTTGATGATGCTATCAAAGAGTTTGGTTTCATCAAAAATCCAGATGAACCATGTGTGTATAAAAGGATAATTGGGAGTATAGTATCGTTTCTTATTTTGTATGTAGATGATATACTCTTAATCGGTAATGACATACCATCATTACAAGCGGTTAAAATTTGGCTATCAAAAAGATTTTTCATGAAAGATTTGGGCGAAGCATCCTATATACTGGGTATTCAGATCTATGGAAATAGATCTAAAAGGATATTAGGATTATCCCAATCTAGATACATTGACAAAATGCTAAAACGGTTTAGTATGGAAATTTCAAGAAATGTTTTATACCTGCATCTCCTGGAATCTCCCTCTCTAAAAAGATGTCTCCTTAGACTGATGAAGAGAGGAAACACATGAGCTTAATTCCTTATGCCTCGGTAGTAGGATCGATCATGTATGCCATGTTATGTACTAGATCGGATATCGCTTATTCACTCAGTTTGGTAAGTAGATACCAATCTAATCATGGAGAAGAACACTGGAAAGTAGTCAAAAATATACTTAAGTACCTAAAAAGGACTAAAGAGTTATTTTTGATATACGGTAAAAGTGACCTCCAAATGGACGTTTTTCCGACTCTAGCTTTCAGAGCGATATCGATTTTAGTAAATATATTTCAAGATATGTTTTTACCCCCAATAGAGTGGTTGTCAGTTGGAAAAGTTCCAAACATGACACAATAGCAGACTCTACTATGGAAGCTGAATACATTGCGGTAAATGATGCAGCCAAAGAAGCTGTTTGGATGAGGAAGTTTCTTTCAGAGCTGGAAGTTGTTCCCACCATTAAAGATCCAGTACCTTTGTTCCCACCATTAAACACAAAGAGAGAATGATGAAATATTGAGGATGAATGTAAAACCCCGAAAATTTAAATACTTTATGATAAATAATAATAAATATGTTATGCATTTATAAATAATATATTATGAGGTTTGAGTATGCTAGGAACTGATTTGAGATCAATTCAATGTATATATGTATATATGTGAGTACAAATACACAAATCATGCACAAAGGCCAAGAGTGAGAATCTGGGAATTTTGACCAGTTGAGAGTTTCTATATTTTTCTCACTTATTCATTAAGAATATGGAAAAGTGTATAATACCAAAGTTGTAGGTCTCTTCAAATGATTTCCAACAAATCTTAGATCACCTTATTCCGAGGTCGTATGAGAAAGTTATAGCCGAAATACCGAAGAGAATGTTCCTAGTCAGACTGAATTTCCAGTTTCGGGTTTCGGGTTTCGGGTTTCGGGTTTGCTGCTATATATATACATGTTATATCACGAAAATCACCTCTTTTCTTCTGTTTTACAAACCCTAGCAGCCCCCCTCTTCTCTCCCAAACCCTAGATCCGTTCTTGGCGATTTGTGAGGAGTCTCGAAGAGTTTCAGCGGGATTTGGAGCGATTCTATCGAAGGAGGAGCATGCTCACGCGTGTTCAGGAGTTCTACAATACCCCCTCAGGCGAGTAACATCTCGCCCAGACCTCTCCTATGTTCTTAAAAGTTTTTTAATCAGTTTTAATGGGATTTGTTGAGCCTAAAACGTATATGTGAGTATAAAAATATGTTCTTTATAGCATATGATGCGAAAATCTTGTGTTTCAGTTTATAAAAAGTCCACCAATGTTTTGGGTAATAAAGTTCACCAATGTTTTCTTCGTATATGGTTATATGATTATTAGAAACATTAGTATTTTAATATCAAATAAAAATTTTCGTGTTTACAGGTTTAACAGCTGACAGAAAACCCAGATTGGGTTTCTGTCCGCTTGGCGGTCGACCGGTGCAGTCGACCGCTGAGCTCGCTGTAGGGGCAGAATTTGTCTGCGGTCGACCGCACCGGTTGACCGCGATGTTCTGTCGGTCGATCGAAATGCCTAGCGGTCGACCGCCAGGCTCATATCAGTGTACGGTCGACCGAGTCGGTCGACCGACGCACTGTCTGTTACAATTTTCCTATTCTGTGTATTTTTCTCATATTTGAGATTTTGCCTGGATCATCTGACTCTGGTTTTTAGTCTTATTATGTATCCATGCATGATAGATGACCTGAGGGTATCAAATGTGGATATACATGCTGATTTGATTGTGAATTGATATAGGTAGATTTCACTATGTATCTCAGCGATATTTTCACCATTTCTCAGTCCTCGTGTTGGACAAGCATTACCTTTTAGTCCTCGTGTTGGACACCCTTCCTACTTAGTCCTCGTGTTGGATATGCATTGCTATTTAATCCTCGTGCTGGATATGCATTACCATCCGGTCCATGCGTTGGACAACGGTCACATCCGGTCCATGCGTTGGACAACGGTCACATCCGGTCCATGCGTTGGACAACGGTCACATCCGGTCCATGCGTTGGACAACGGTCACATCCGGTCCATGCGTTGGACAACGGTTATATTCAGTTCATAAGTTGGACGTTTACTTCACGCAGTCTATGGGTTGGACGTTTAATTTATATAGTCTATGTTTTGGACACTTAATCGTTTTCTGACATGTCACTCATGTGAGTTTGACATGACACTTATGTAGATTTTGATATGATATTCATGTAAGTATATTTCTTTTATTATTGTTACTGTACTAGAATCTCGGGTTTGGTGTTTAGAGATTTGCAATTTGAGATATAAGGTATATACATGAGGGTTTCCTTGTTTGGATTATTTCGCTCGACGTACCTATGCTCGTATTGTAAATTTCTAAATACTAAAACCCTCTTTAGTAAGATTAATGATGCTCGTGTTGTAAATTTCTAAATACTAAAACCCTCTATAGTAAGATCAATGATTTTAGATCTCTTATATAATAACTGTATTTTCTTATACAATTAGCCCTGTTCCCTTGGGGTTGGTTGTGATGTTACTCGCTAGCGCTTTGACGCTCGTTGTCCCTCCCCCTTTCAGGTAACGAGCCAGGAGCCTGGAGAGTCGCAGGTTGATGGCGAGGCATTTTAGCTTCAGCTGTTTACTTAGATATATTTTCTTTTGGAGTTCCACAGTAGACTTTTGTTTAGACATTTGAGAGTCTTATTCTAAAAGTTGTAAAGGTTGTGTGCCTTATTTCCTCTTGTCGGATATTTGTATTTGAGACTTGTTGAGTATTCCGGTTTATCTACTCAGACTTTAACTATATTTCTCTGTATGTTGGATGATGAGACATTAATGTGATCACTATTATTTCATCAGTTGTTTCTTGCAATATCTTTTACTTGCTTTTGTACCTACACCTGTTGTTGACTCTACTAGATAGATGTTAATTGTAATGGTGAAACATGTTATTACACGGTGTGGTGCATGGCAAGTTTGACATTCTTGGTTTTACTCTTGGCTATGTATTTTTTTTATGTGGGATGATGAGATATTTATGTGACTGTTATCATTCCATTAGTATTCCTTGTATTGTCTTTTACCTGTTTTGTACCTACACCAGTTGTTGATTCTACTAGATAGATGTTAATTGTGATGGTGAAACATGTTATTGCACGGTGTGGTGCATGGCAGGTTTGACATTCTTGGTTTCACCGAGGACTGCAGCCTCGCGTGAACCTAGGGGCGTCACAGTTGGTATTAGAGCTCTAGTTCCAGTATCCTTAGGATCATCCTGTATCGAGTCGTGGAGCTAGGATAGAGTTTTCTAGGATTCATGTATAGAGTCCGTAAGGATTTCCTAGTATGAGTGAGGACGATATATGCGTATATATCAAAATTTGAGAATTTTTTTATGACAACTCTTTTTGTATAAGTTTAAAGTATTTGTGCAAATACTATATGTTGTGAAAATTGTATTGTGATACGCTATTTATAGAGGTCTATTTTGACTCCTAAACCCTTATTTTCTTTTGAGCAGAGATGTCAGAATATGATATGTCACGTACTCAGAGATCTGGACAGGCTGAACCACAACAAAATCCACCTGAGCCGCAGCAGGCTCCCCAGTACCTGGTAGATCTTATGGCTCCCCTAGTCGCTAGGATAGCAGCAATCGAGGAGCTTGTGATGAATCACATTACACCACCACCACCAGTAGCTGAAACCGCTATTTCTCAAAAAAATGGGACAGCTAAGTTTCAGAGGGACAAGGAAGGGAGTACTAAGAGAGTGCACGTTGGAGACAAGGGTAAGAACAAGAGACCCTTAATTGGACCTCAACAGCAACAGCAGGGCCCTCATAAGAAGGGATCTCAACAGGATCAGAAAGCACGTCAGTAGCACAAGTTCCGGGGAACTTGTTTTAACTGTCGCAAGGTCGGACACAAGGCATTAGAGTGCCGCAGTGCACCAACAAGAGCTCAGAAGGGAAATGGTCCAACTCAGCAGCAGCAGAAGACTGAGGGGCAAGTTCGAGCAGTTCAGAAGTCTCCTCAGGGGTGGATTGTCCCATTTTCTCCATCTCCAGCAACAGAGCAGTCTTCAGCCACGGGCAGGGTTTATGCGGTTATTCCACGCGATCATGGAGCTAGCGGAGCCGTAGTGGAGGGTACGTTCTCTGTGAACTCTTTTCCCGCCCGTATTCTTTTCGATTCGGGAGTTTCGCATTCCTTCATATCGCATGCATTTATGGCTAGACTCCATCTTGTAGCTCAGCCACTAGACACCTCTTTATCTGTTTCCACCCCTTTAGGAGAGGTATCGCTTCTGGAGAGCGTTTGTAGGAGGTGTACCGTCAGTTTAGACGAGTCGGAGTTCATAGTTGATTTGATAGTGTTGCGTATGTCCGAGTTCGATTTCATCCTTGGTATGAATTGGTTGTCTTCCTACCATGTTAGCATTGACTGCTTTGCCAAGACAGTCAAGTTGCGAGCGTCCGATGGGTCCGAGATGATTGTAGCCGCCTCTCAGGGCAACCGACTTGCGGAGTCATTTCTAGCGTACATCGAGGAGGTGATGCGACGGGATCAGGGTGCTGAGTTATTGGAGACTAGAGTTGTCTCAGAGTATCAGGATGTCTTTTAGGACATACCTGAATCACCTCTTGTGAGAGATGTGGAGTTTTGTATTGAGTTACAGTCGGGCACAGCCCCGATATCCCGCGCACCCTACCGTATGGCACCAGCTGAGATGAGAGAGCTTCAGACCCAATTGGACGAGTTGTTAGCTTAGGGTTTTATTTGTAGGAGTTATTTCTCCGTGGGGCGCATCGGTCCTCTTCGTGAAGAAGAAGAACGGTAATATGAGATTGTGTATTGATCATAGAGAGCTGAACAAGGTCACTATCCGGAATAGGTACTCATTACCTAGGATTGATGACTTGTTCAACCAGTTGCAGAGAATGTAGTATTTCTCGAAGTTTGATCTTCATTCTGGTTATCGTAGTTGCGGATTTGGGAGATGGATTTTCCCAAAGCCGTATTCCTAATTTTATGTGAATCTTTAGAGTTTCTAGTCAGGTCATTTGGGTTGACTAATGCACCGTGGCATTCATAAATGTGATGAACCGAGTTTTTCCGTTCCTTCATGGGCCAGTTTGATATTCTCACATTTTCGAGATCGGAGGCAGCACACGAGTAGCATTGCAGACTCTTCAGGAGCAGCAGTTATATGCCAAGTTCAGTAAATGCGGGTTTTGGTTTTCAGAAGTCAGATTTGTTAGCCACGTCCACAGCAAAGAGGGCATAGCAGTGAATCCGGCTAAGTTTACAGCAATTCTTGATTGGGAACCGCTAAAGACGGTGATAGAGATTCGAAACTTCTTGGGTGTAACCGGTTAGTATGGGGTGTACATCCAGGACTTCTCGAAGATTTCTACGCCTCTAACACGCCTTACGAAGAAGGGTGTACAGTTCATTTGGAGCACGGTATGCCAGAAAGCCTTGATACCTTGAAGGCTAAGTTGACTGCAGTGCCGGTTTGACTATTCCGAGCAACGATAGAACATACGATGTTTACACCGAGGCATAATTGGCAGATTTAGGAGGCGTCTTGATGCAGACTCAAAGGGTAGAAGCATATATTCATCTTGATGCAGACTCAGAGGGTAGAAGCATATATCTCATAACCATTTAGGGTGCACGAGCAGAACTACCACATTCATGATTTGGTGTTAGCAGCAGTGATATATGCACTAAAGTCACGAGACATTATTTGTATGGAGTGCAATTTGAGTTGTTCATCGACCACCAGAGTTTGAAGTATCTTTTCTTCCAGAAGGAACTCAACCAGAGATAGCAACGGTGGATTGAGTTTATTGAGGACTATGAATTCGCGATTCAGTACATCCAGGAACAACTAAGATGTACAAGGACTTAAAGAGACACTTTTGGTGGAGTGATAGGCGTAGGAAGATTCCAGAGTATATAGCTAAGTGTCGTACCTGTCAGCAAGTGAAGGTGGAACATCAGAGACCGGTAGGAACACTTCGGTCTTTACCCATTTCGGAATAGAAGTGGGCGAACATTTTATGAACTTTATTGTGGGGTTGCCGAAGTCGAAGAAAGAAAATGATTCTGTTTGGGTGATAATGGATAGACTAATGAAGTCATCACATTTCATTCCAGTGAGGACTACTTATACCGCCGAGGCATATGCGAGGATATTTGTTGGGGAGATAGTTAACTTCATGGAGTTTCAGACACGATTGTATCGAATCGAGGTTCAGTATTCACTCCGCACTTTTGGAAGAGTTTCCAAGATTCACTTGGCAGTAGATTTATCTTCTTACAGTAGTGTATTTTACCCACAGACGGATGGTCAGACGGAAAGAGTAAATCAGATGTTGGAGGACATGTTGCGGGCTTATGTCATTGACTTTCAAGGTAGATGGAAGGAATCATATTCTACTGATAGAGTTCACTTATAACAACAGTTATCAAGCGATAATTGGTGTGGACCCGTATGAAGCATCGTACGGGAGGCATTGCAGATCGCCTATGTGTTGGGTAGAGCCGGAGGATAGTTTAATGCTTGGGCCAGAGCTTATGAGACAGATTACTGAGAAAGTAACATTGAGCAGAGAACATATTCTAGCCGCTCAGAGTCAGCAAAAGAGCTATGCAGATAAGAGATGAGGACATTTAGAGTTTTAGATTTGAAGAGTTAGTTATGCTGAAAGTATCGTTTATGAAAGACGTTCAGCGATTCGGAAGGCGGAGAAAGCTTGAGCTGAGATATATTAGACCGTTTCGGATTTTAGAGCTTATTGGAGCTATTTCATATAGACTAGACTTTCCAGCACCGATATCTAGTGTACATAAAGTATTTCATGTTTTAATGTTCAAGAAGCAATTTCATGATAAGAGCAGCAGTGAGTGTTGAACGCATCGGAGATTTAGCTTCAGGTTGATTTGACTACGATCGAAATCCCAGTTTGTATACTTGCTAGAGAAGACAAGAAATTTAAAAACAAGATATTTTTCCCTTGGTGAAAAGTCAGTGGAATCGGAAAGGAGTTGAGGAGGTTTCTCGGGAGCGCGAGGAGGATATACATCGCAACTACCCACAATTGTTTGATCAAGTAAATTAAATTTTTGTATGACTTGTTTATGGCTTATGGTTACCTGTATGGTGATGTTTATACTTAACACTAAAATGAGGGTATTAACACTTATCTCCTAAGTACTTGGAACATATGGTATATATATGAGGGGTTCCTTGTTTGGATTTTACACTCGATGTACTTGTTCCTTTTAGTTAGGGGTTTAGTGGGGGTATTTACATTTTAGATGGTTAAGTGTAGACATCGAAGATGATTTTCAGGAGCGCAAATATGTTATGTCGCGCGACATCCTGCACTATTGAGGAAGTAGATTGATTTATGTGTGCGATTATTTGTGTGGTTATATTTAGATTTAACGCTAGAATGAGGATATTTCCGCTTAATTCTTAATCTTTTGGAACACATGGTATATAAATTTCCTTGTTTGGATTTTTCGCCCGACGTACTAGTTCCATTCGATTAAGGGTTGAGTGGGAATATAGTTATCCTGGACTGTTAAATATAAATATCCATATATGCTTATCAAGAGTAAAATTCTAAATGTTTCTGGTTGCGGGTTGAATTAGACCCACTATGTGTTTTTCTAGTATTATTATTTGCTTAAGTATGATTTCTGAATTTCGAGGACGAAATTCTTTTAAGGGGGGAAGAATGTAAAACCCCGAAAATTTGAATACTTTATGATAAATAATAATAAATATGTTATACATTTATAAATAATATATTATGATGTTTGAGTATGCTAGGAACTGATTTGAGATCAATTCAATGTATATATGTATATATGTGAGTACAAATACACAAATCATGCACAAAGGCCAAGAGTGAGAATCTGGGAATTTTTGACCAGTTGAGAGTTTCTACGTTTTTAACACTGATTAATTAATAATATGGAAAAGTGTATAATACAAAAGTTGTAGGACTCTTCAAGATCTTTCTAACACATCTTAGATCACCTTATTCCGAGGTCGTATTAGAAAGTTATAGCCAAAATACCGAAGAGAATGTTCCTAGTCAGACTGAATTTCCAGTTTCGGGTTTCGGGTTTCGGGTTTCGGGTTTGCTGCTATATATATACATGTTATATCACGAAAATCACCTCTTTTCTTCTGTTTTACAAACCCTAGCAGCCCCCCTCTTCTCTCCCAAACCCTAGATCCGTTCTTGGAGGATTTTGGAGGAGTCGACGCGAGATCCATCGGTGTTCAGCGAAGGAGGATCATTCTCACTTGTTTTTGGGAGTTCATCTACACCCAAGGCGAGTAATTTCTCGCCCAACCCCCACCCCTTTTGTTTTCATGTCAAGAACTAAGTTTTTATTGGTTTTTATGGAGCCAAATTCGTATTTTAAAATAGCTAATAGAGTATTGTGGCATAGAATATGGATTTGGGATTTTATATGTTTTAAAAACTCACCAACGTTTTCTGTTAACAGATCTAGATCTGAAAATACCTAGGAAAGGAGTAAAAACCCTGTTTTTATTATTAACGATGAGTAAATCATGTTTATACATTTATGGAATCTTGGTGGCAAAGTTTTAAAGGTTTATTTTTCGCGATTTTACTGATTCATGACACCTCTACAAGTTAGATTTTGTTTAACAAAGAATTTTTGTCTCAGGTTTCTAGCTGACAGAAACTCAGATATGGGTTTCTGTCTGTCGGTCGACCGCGACATTTATTCGGTCGACCGCGACGTTTGATCGGTCGACCGCGACATTTATCCGGTCGACTGCGACGTCTGGTCGGTCGACCGAGATGCCTAGCGGTCGACCGCCAGGCTCGTGCCAGAGTTCGGTCGACTGGATCGGTCGACCGCAGTACTCTCTGTTGTATTTTCCCTATTTTGTACATTTTTGAATATTTGTTCAGGTTCGAGTGATTTCCTGGACTATCTGACATTGGTATTTGGTCTTACTATGTACCCAGGCATGATAGAAGACCTGAGGGTACTAATTATGGATATATACACGGTTTTGACTGTGAATTGATATAGGTAGATTTCACTATGTATCTCAGCGATATTTTCACCATTTCTCAGTCCTCGTGTTGGACAAGCATTACCTTTTAGTCCTCGTGTTGGACACCCTTCCTACTTAGTCCTCGTGTTGGACATGCATTGCTATTTAATCCTCGTGCTGGATATGCATTACCATCCGGTCCATGCGTTGGACAACGGTCACATCCGGTCCATGCGTTGGACAACGGTTATATTCAGTTCATGAGTTGGACGTTTACTTCACGCAGTCTATGGGTTGGACGTTTAATTTATATAGTCTATGTTTTGGACACTTAATCGTTTTCTGACATGTCACTCATGTGAGTTTGACATGACACTTATGTAGATTTTGATATGATATTCATGTAAGTAATAACATGATACTCATGTTGGCTATGTCACAGCACTGTATTTATGCTCTGGTGTTTTGCCGTATTTCTTTTATTATTGTTACTGTACTAGAATCTCGGGTTTGGTGTTTATAGATTTGCAATTTGAGATACAAGGTATATACATGAGGGTTTCCTTGTTTGGATTATTTCGCTCGACGTACCTATGCTCGTATTGTAAATTTCTAAATACTAAAACCCTCTTTAGTAAGATTAATGATATTTAATCTATTATCAGATCATGACTATATATTTCTGTATGTTGGATGATGAGATATTTACGTGATTACTATCATTTCATCAGTATATCTTGTATTATCTTTTGCCTGTTTTGCACCTACCCCAGATGTTGATTCTACTAGACAGATGTTAATTGTGATGGTGAAACATGTTATTGCACGGTGTGGTGCATGACAGGTTTGACATTCTTGGTTTCACCTTGGACTGCAGCCTTGTGTGAACCCAGGGGCGTCACAATGAACTCCTCAACAACTGATGTAAGCTCCTCTTTGTAAAAACAAACCTCAAACTTAAAACAAACTAAAACAGGCTTAAACCCTTGTTAAACTTTTGTTTAAAAACTTCTTAGATGATATCTGGTAGAAGGGGTTTGAGGGGTTTATATAGGAAGATAAACCAACAGCAAAAACCCCAAAGGAAAAGACCAAAAAGCCCAAGAATCAGAAATCAAATTCTGTACAAAATGACCGTTGGAGTAAACGGCGGTCGGCCGTGAAAATCTCGCGGTCGACCGCGAGCCACTTTTGAGGCTCAGAAAATTCCAGAAACTTTGACGGTCGACCGTGGCGGTAGACCGTGGGAATTTTTGAGCTGACGATCGATCGTAGCGGTCGACCGCGAAAGTTGCTGATGGCTCCGTAGGGAAAATCAAAGGCGCGGTCGACCGTGGCGATCGACCGCAAACAGATATATGAAAATAACAGTTTTGTAAGAAGTTTTTCTGATTTAAAACCCTGTTTAAAAATATCAAATAAATTCATAAAAATGTAAAACTTTGGAAAATAATTGTAGACATGATAATACACATGCTACAAAAACTGGTTTTCAGAAAGGACCTCCCAAATGAAAAATATCATCATTTTACATAATAGTCAAAAACATAAAAATGTAAACATATGAGTTTTGATATTTTAGCTTAACCATGTTTTGAAACATTACAAAATAATTATATAGACTTAATAAAAGATGTATATAATGATTGTTAAGTCTATAAACAGAGAAAACAATATTTTCACAAATACAATATTCTATGCAATATATTCTAAAATACAATAGAATATAAAACAAATGAAAATATGAATAATTTTGTTTGTTGTTTCATATCTATGTAGTTAAACCAAAACACAATAGTAAATATGAAATATATAATTTCATATTTATAAACATAAAAACCCAAAATCATGTATGTATATATATAACTATATATATACATAGAAACCAATAAAATGTGTGTGTATATATGATTGAGCTTAAAGTATTAACACACATAATATAAAACCTAAACTAAATATACTCAAGCTTAATCTTGATCTTCATTATAGCTCAACTTGATAAACTTGCGGATGAAGCTTGAACTTGGATCTTGAACTTGAATTGTACATAGTTTCACCTACTATTCCGCCAACCTCCATTGGATATGATCGTTAAGGCTCGATTCCATTCATCCTCCAACATATTATTTGCCTAGAATAAATATAAAACACAAATACTAGACAAACAATATTAGATGTAAATTGTTTGTAAATCATCATCAAAACAAGAGGATTCCTGTATTGTCCCTGTTTGGATCTCACTTTCGAGACTCCCTCTTCAGTGTTTTATTCCAGAATTTCTTGAATCTGTAGCGAATAAAATTGGTCATTTCTTGTGCTTGGACAAGGCTATAGCCATGCCTGGTCGGCCTAGTGCCGCCCGCGTGTGTGTCAAAATCGACCTTCGAAAACCCCCCACCTCAATTTATCTGGATAGGTCTCTATGAGGGTTTCAAACAGCAAATTTTATATGTAAAGCTTCCCAAATTTTGTAATGGCTACCATGCTCAAGGGCATACAACTGTAGCATGCTCCAAAAGTGTTTTGGACAACCCCCAATCCATAGCTCTAGGCCATGCTCAGCTACCTCCTCAGCGCCCTCCACATGTTCGGCATAATGCCATTGGATCAGATCAGTCGCACTCAGGCTCGCTACATCTTCCCCCCAACATCCTCGTCAAACCTCCATCCTCCTATACATCAAACCAAGCTCCTACAGCAGTGTCCCTGCCGCTGCCGTCATCGATTATTATCTCATCAGCAGCACCTTCGTCAGCACCTTCGTCAGCGATAATACCCCCATCGTCATCGACCTATTCCGCAGCAGCAGCACCTTCCGCATCGTCTATCCCCCCTTTGTCATCGATTATTTCTTCAGTAGTTGCCCCTTCGACTTCATTTGTTTCTGCAGCAGCAGCCCCTTCGTCATCGATTATCTCCGAAGCTCCAGCCCCTCCGTCTGAGAACCAGTACGAAGATTCATCCGTTAATCCGCCAACAACCACCCACCCTATGCCTTATTCACATCTTCATCTTGACACAATCCCACCAAACCAAGTAATCCCTGTCTCATCAGACCTTAGACCCAATTTCCCCCAGTCAGATTCTGTGTCGGCCCCATCATTGCCACTACCGACAAATTGTCATCATCAAAATCCACCCTCATCTTCCAAATCTCGATCTAAACACTAGCAACGCAAATCAGTTAGATTCATGACACAACAATCAAATCTAACAGCTAACCAGGATTTATGGGAGGCTGTCAATCACCATATTGCTCTAATTAACCAAGCTCGCATTTCAGCTAATAAGGCAGCTCCTAATCCTGGCTTTGCCTCTGAAGACCATCCCCACTTGTCTAATAACCCCCACTCATGATCTTCCCCTAAGGAATCTGATTCAAGATCCTCAGTAGTAGCTGATTCTCAACCAAACTCCCCCATGGCGATCATTCGCGAAGATCAAAATCCCCTCCAGTCCTATGTCTCAGAGGGCGATGAGCCAAATGAGGAACATTCCAACTTTCAAGGCTATAACACGGGCAACGCTCTTTACCATTAGCCCAAGAGTTCCAAACAGAACAAAAGGCACCCTGACCAACCTCTTAAAGTCCAACTTAGGGCCCAAAAAGACCCTTCAGCAACCCACAAAGGATAAACCCTAAAGCCATACAGATGTTAATGGTTCTTGAGATTCACTGGAATTGGTCTTCGTACTCCTGCAATGTTGATATTGCATCAGTAAATCATGGTTTTTCAGCTCATGCTCGTTGTAGTGCAACATATTTTGCTCACCTCTGGCAAGTTATAATGGGCTTTTCCTAGTTGCAATCAGGTATGTACAGCTGGGTTTTTATGGTATATAGTTTTCGGTTTCTATTCTCTTGGTTTTTTCTATGGCATGGTCTTGGGATTCCCTATGTTGGAGCCGGTTTGCTGGCCTTGTTTTGCTGGAAGCGGGGGTTTTGCATTCAGAAATCACTGTAGAAGAGGTCGACAATTGTATGTCACGGATCCGGGGGTTTCAGCATCCAATAATTACTGTAGCAACGGATATGAATTTGCTGATGTGATGGTTTTTGTTGTGTTATCCCAGCGGGTGGTCTCTCTATTGGAGCTATTTTCAGATGCACCAGAACCTGTTTGTGCACTTCTCACTGTTTGTGCAATCATCAGCTGTTCTCTCTACCTTGTCTTTGATCCTTTTCTTTTGTTCTAGTGCCACTGGATTGTGGCAGGGTCTGTTGTGTTCATGTCGGCGGTTGCTGGATATTATATGGTTGGAAAGGGCTATTGGTTTTGTTCTTATTCAGCCTAGCTTTGGGATGCTCAATTTTTGGAGTGTTGCGGGTTTTGTTTCTCTTCCTTGCTGGAAGGGATGCTTAGACCTTTAGGAATTTGCAGGGTTTGTTTTTGCGGATGGAAATGACAGTTGAGCACTTTGGAATTCACTGTAGCGGGACCTGGTTCATATCAACATTACTGTAGTAGTGGGTGTTCTTGGCTTTCTTCGGTTGTGGCCTTGCCTGTTCCAGCTGAAATGTCATATGGGATCATTGATGATGGCAATATGGCCGATACTCGTGATGGATTTGGGTATAGTGCTTACTCTTGTGGACGAATTAAGCAATTTTTGTACTTTGGGTTGTTTAGGAGCTCCATATGTAGAGCTCATAAGTTTTTTTATGTTTTTTTTTGTTCAGGAGCTCTAGGTGTATGTAGGGTCGAAAAATTGAAGATTGATTGATTCTCTTGTTTTAAGAAAACTGAGTTCGATCACTTGGTACGAAACCCTTACAATCACTCACTCTCTCGACTACAAATGAAGAGAAGATTAATTCAGCTCCTCTTTGTTTAACGTGGGTTCTTTGTGGCGAAATGATGCTTCCCTTGATGCTTGAGTCGAGATTGCTTCATGTTGACGATCGGAATAAAATTGCTGAAGCTTCTCACATTCGTTAGACTTCTAGAACCAATGTTCCAAATTCTTGATCTAAACGCAGGAGATATGATTTCTGATGATTGCCAAAAGTTTTAAAAGTCTGAACCCTTTCCTTTGTAGCCATCCATGGCTATTTATTGGGTTTAAGCATGTAACCGACGTGCTACAATCACGGGTAGAGGGGCATAAGTGTCTCCTCTAAATCAGCGCACGCCATACCATGCTCCTAAAGATTAGCACATGTGGCTGACTAAGTCTTCAGAGTCGTTACAGCTAGATCTCACATGGATGACGAGCCTCGTCTTTAATTGAAATAGGGTTCATCAAGTAAGATGAGACTCGATACGTAGTGAGGTTCATCTTACAAAGCAAACTTTACAATAAACAAGCTTCTTCTGACGGATTTTGTCCTCACTGACTTCGTCTGACGAACTTCGTCTTCACTAACGAACTTTGTCTTCGATAGCTGAGTCGAACTGCATAGTGAGCCTCATTTTCACTAATGAGCTTTAAGTTTGATGATAATCTTCGACCCTCGTATCCAACGATGAACTCTGAACCTCGTATCCAATGACCAGCTTCGAACCTCGTATCCAACGACGAACTCTGAACCTCGTTTCCAATAGAGTTCCTCGATGGGCGGCGAGGTTCATCCCTATGATGACCCTTATTATATTTTGAAGTTTGGCATTTTTTAATGCCTACAAAACCCTCTTCAAAGTTTTCAGACTTGAATTAGGCTGTGTGGAGTCTGAAACACTTTGAACCTTATTTAGATGTACTTAGCCTCATTGTTCGCAGCTCAATGCTTCTGTAGGCTTCGTCACGAGGTCTGGCGATTGTCTGACCCTCGTCTTTCCATGTGAGTATTGTCAGACCCGTGCTCATATGACTCCTTTAGCCTTATCAGCAGTAATAGTTATGCACCTTTTCTAGACCCGATAGGTCGTTGCTAGCTGGTGCCTCGAGATCTCCTCCCTAGATCTCACCCGCAGATCTCATTGGGAAGGGGATTCATCCAACAATCTATATATATATATATATATATATAGCGTCATCATACAAAGAGCCCTTTCTTCTTTTGCTCGCTTAAGTTATCAAAATCTTTTATCTCCCAAATTACGAGTTTTTCTTCTTTGAAAGCTTCATAGTTGAATCAATGGCCTCTAAAACCGCTGTGAACAAAGGCAATGGCAAGGGAGTCGCTGGTCCTTCAGATGGTCCCTTGGTTTCGTCCGCTTTCTCAGGTAATAGATCTGAACGCAAGATCTGCATTTTAACACAGATGAACCTTGACTATTTTAGACTTGGGTTTCTTGAAGGAGATGAACAGTTTCTCCCTTTCTGAGATGAAATCCATATGAAAGATGATGTCTTTTGATTTGACGAAGTTCGTCTACCTATTGAACTTCATATGTCCAATCGTGTTGGCTATTCTGATGAGGTTCATCCTCAATGTCTGTCAAATGATTTTTTTGCTTGACCAACGAACTTTGTCTTCACTGACGATGTTCGTTAAATTGACAAACTTTGTCTTCCCTGACGAGGTTCATCCAACATAAAAAGTTAGTTCAACTAACAAGGCTCGTGGTTCATTGTTAGACAAAGTTCATCTATTAACAAAGTTCGAGGTTCGTCTATTTAACGAAGTTCGTTGTTAGACGAGGTTCATCTGTTTAACGAAGTTTGTTGTTGGAGTGACCTTCGTCACTTTTGACTTAGGAGGGAGAGTAAATCTCATTAATTGAGGTGTTAACCTTCTACAGTTCCTAAACTATTGATCCACATGGATCTGTCGCTTCGTTTCATCAGCATTAAGTCTTTAGTAGTATTTAATGCATCACTTCGAGCCATGTCTTCATCGACGTTAAGTACGAACGCAATTAATTGTGTTACTTCATTCCCAGCACCCTTTGGTGGTTCGGTGCTCAGGGATTCGTGTAGTGATTTCCAGCCACTTGGTTGGCTTCTTCATCTATAAATAGGCAGTTGCTTTTCAAGAAGATCCATTTTCCTCCTTTTCAGAATGACTCAGAGGGGTCTCTGCATTTTAAAGTTCTCATCTTTATCTCCTACGAAGTTCCAAGCTTTCTTGTCTTCGATGATCATCACCAGCGAGGTAAGCAAAACTAATGTTGCCACCGCTTTAGGTAACACTTCTGATCCGATCCTTGATCTGATGGTTACTCTTGCTATTTACAAGTTTGAAGAGGTTTAGTTATTTAACAGACCTCAAGTTCTCATTTTATGCAATTCTGACCCTTTGATCTTTGTAGTGGCTCGTTTGTTTGGGGATTTCTCAATCTTTCAGAGTCAAAGTCAAGATATATTTTGACAACTTATTAGACTTTTGAATGTAACCCCGAAGAGATATCCCAAGTTCCAACCTGCTTACTATTTTGACATGCCATGCACCCCCAAGCATGCAATCCTTCATCTGAACTTCGGTCTATGTGGCATCTTGGTAGACTTAGTGAAGTGCTTCTTTTCATGAGAGTCAGCAACAATGTTAGAGTTGTCTTCACGTTCTGTGGAGATAGGGGATGTGCTGATCCTATGCTCAGAACTTGTGGTGTTTCTATTAGCACTCAGCTTACCCAAGTAGGTAGGCCTGTGCTACAAGCACCAAAGTTAAAAGTTGGGCATGTGGAAGACTTCATGCCAAGGAATGGAAGATGGAACTTCAACAACAAGAACTATAACGTTGTTGCAGACGAAGCTCGTAGTGTAACTCGAGGATCGTCAAAAGGACTTGTAACTGAACCTTGTATTGTAGTTCGAAGGTCGTCGAAAGAACTTGTAACCAAACCTCGTAGTGTACTTTGAAGGTCGACGAAAGAACTTGTAACCGAACCTCGAAGTGTAGTTCGAGTCTTTTAAGTTCAATCTCAGTACTTCAATTTTCTGTACTTTCAATCATTATATGACTAAAATTTATAGTTTTATCCACATATTATTCTCTTTCTTTTTGTACAATTAAAGAATTTTAACTTAGGGTTTTTAGCAAACCCTCAGCTATCAACGGACTTGAGTTGTCTTTACCAACTATCGTTTGAGTTGGACTAGTCATACTTTTCCCCTCAGCATGATGAGTTGTCAAAGAGTTTCTCTTAGACTTAAGTGCTAAGATCTTTCTTCTATCCTTAGCCTCTTTTAGACTTCAGATCAAATGTATGATAACGAAGTTCAAGCTATGACTAAGTGTTAAGAACGAAGCTTAACACATAGCAAACTCGTTGGGAAAATGAACGTCATTTGTGAAAATGACGATGTTGTGATGATCAAGTCATTCAATGACTTAGAATAACGATAAAAAAAACAAAGGCACATTATTTTGTAGGCCAAAGTTGGAAAATGAACGTCATTTGGGAAAATGACGACGTTAAGAAGATCATGTCGTTCAGTGACTTAAAAGTAAAACGATAATGATAGAAACAAAGGCACATTACTTGGTAGGACAATATTAGAAAACACACGTCAATTGGGGTAATGACGACGTTAGGAAGATCATGTCGTTCAGTGACTTAAAAGTATCACGACAATGATGAAAACAAAGGCGCATCACTTGGTGGGCCAAAGTTGGAAAACGAACGTCATTTGGGGAAATGACGACGTTAGAAAGATCATGTCGTTCAGTGACTTAAAAGTATAACGACAATGATGGAAACAAAGGCACATCACTTGGTAGGCCAATGTTAAAAAACAAACTTCATTTGGGATAATGACGACGTTAGGAAGATCATGACGTTCAGTGACTTAAAAGTATAACGACAATGATGGAAACAAAAATACATCACTTGGTAGGCTAATGTTAGAAAACGAACGTCATTTGGGGTAATGACGATGTTAGGAAGATCATGTCGTTCAGTGACTTAAAAGGATACAAAGACACATCACTTGGTAGGCCAATATCAAAAAACAAACATCATTTGGGGTAATGACGACATTAGAAAAATCATGTCGTTCGGTGACTTAAAAGTATAACGACAATGATGGAAACGAAGGCACATCACTTGGTAGGCCAATGTTAGAAAACACACGTCATTTGGGGTAATGACGACGTTAGGAAGATCATATGCAGTAACACATCATATAGTAGGTTACTATTGAAGAGATATTTTTGAACAAAAGTTAAACACTGACTATCAGAGGTAGTCATTAACATGAAAGTTTTATGGTCCCATTATCCTATTGAAGAGGATTAGTAAGCAAAATTTGGAGGGAATGAAGTAAGAAAATCATTACCTCTATTTACCTCTTCTCTTGCTATGAGACGCGTTTGACCAAGGGGCCTAAGGGTAATATTTCTTTAGAAATTTATCATTGATAGGCATCATGAGTTTGTCGCCATCTTGAGTGACAAGACGATATGCTCCATTTGAGTAGACGATTTCTACCATAAATGGTCCTTCCCATTTTGGCTCAAACTTCCCTTTCTTTTTGGAATTCAGAATCATTGGACATCAGACGACGAGAACCATGTCACCTTCCTTGAATGTGTGGTATCTAACCTTTTTATCAAATACTCTGGAAATTCAAGCTTGATAAAATTCGATGTGTTGTTGAGCCAGTAGTCATTTTTCATCTAGTGACTCCAGTTCTTCGAGATGTCAGCGATAATTTTCTTCTATTGTCATGCTAATTGCAAGTGCTATCCGTAGAGATGGAATTTGGATTTCCAATGATAATACAACTTCACATCCATATACCAAGGAGTATGGTGTCGCACCCATCGGCGTACGAACCGTTGTGCGGTAAGCCCACAAGCTTTGACCCAACTTCTCATTCTAGTCTCTTTTATTCGTCGAGACAACTTTAGTAAGAATTCTGAAGATGGTCTTGTTGAAGGCTTCTGCTTGCCCGTTAGCAGCAGGGTTATAAGCTGTTGAAGCCAAATTCTTGATCCTAAATTTATCACAGAATCGGGTGAAGGCTTGGCTAACGAACTGGAGCCCATTGTCATGGACGATACACCTCGGAATATCATATCTATATACGATGTGGTGTTTTAAGAACTTAACAACATCACTCGTCTTAACTTTGTTGGCTTCTTTGTTTTGATGATGTTTAACAAATAATTTACCACTAATGTTGTTTGTCTAGTGTTTACGTTTATCTATTTATTGTAGATAAACAACAAGTTAGAGGATGGATGGAATCAAGCATTCACGATCAAATCTAATGGAGGTTGGCGGAATAGTGGAGTGAAGTTATGCAATTCAAGTTAAAGATTCAAGTTCAAGCTTCATCCGCAAGTGTACCAAGTCGAGCTTATTGAAGACCTATAGCCTGGGTAATCTAGTTTAGGAGTTTATATTATGTGTTAAGTACTTTAAACTCAATCATACACACACACACACACATTTTATTAGTTTCTTTGTATATATATATATATATATATATATATATATATATATATATATGGTTTCTATGTATATTTAGTGTGTGTGTATATATATATATATATATATATATATATATATATATATATATATATATATATATATATATATATATATATATATATATATATATATATATATATATATATATATATATATATATATATATATATATATATATATATATAACACAAGTTTTGGTTTTTATATATATATATACATAGTTATATATATATACACACACTTTAATTGTGGTTTCTATGAATATATATAGTTATATATATACATATATGTTTTGGTTTGATAGTTTTCAAGTTTTAATATGAAACAATTGAATACAATTGAAAATAAATTTCTTGTTTCATACTTATATGCATATATGATTTCATCAATATCAATTTTATTTAGTTCAATGAAATCATATTTATTATTTTTGAAAAGTTTGCAAAATATACAATTTTGTGAAAATATTGTATTCTCAGTTTTTGGACTTAATAATAATCATATACATCTTTTATTAAGTCTACAAAATCATTTTGTAATGTTTCAAAACATGGTTAAGCTAAAATGTCAAAACTCATGTGTTTACATTTTTATGTTTTGGACTATTTTGCAAAATAATAATATTTTTCATTTGGGAGGTCCTTTTTAAAAACCAGTTTTTGTAGTATGTTTATTATCATATCTACAATCATTTTCCAAAGTTTTATAATTTTTAGAATTTGTTTGATATTTTTAAACAGGGTTTCAAAATCAGAAAACTGCTTCAAACCTGTAAATCTTCATATGTCAGTTTATGGTCGACCGTCACGATCGACCGCCTTGAGTCCAGAGACTTAAGATGTTTTTTAGAGGCTCGCAGTCGACCGTGACGGTTGATCGGATGTAGTCTAGAGAGTTTCACGATCGAGGCAGATGTCCAGAACCC
Source organism: Asparagus officinalis (assembly GCF_001876935.1). Classification (NCBI taxonomy): domain Eukaryota; kingdom Viridiplantae; phylum Streptophyta; class Magnoliopsida; order Asparagales; family Asparagaceae; genus Asparagus; species Asparagus officinalis. The sequence continues at coordinate 98,596,093 of NC_033801.1, read as the reverse complement.
AAAATAGTTTCTGGAGTTGCTCGCGGTCGACCTTGAAATTCCCACGGTCGATCTCCGATCACCCAATGGCTATATTTTGTACAGAATCATATTTCTGATTCTGTGGGCTTTTTGGTCTTTTGTTTGGGGTTTTTGGCTGAGGTTTTGGGTGGCTATATATACCCCTTGCTCTCATCTCTCATAAACCATCTAAGAAGTTTTTAAAACAATGTTTAACAAGGGTTTAAGTTTCGTTTAGTTTTGTTTCAAGTTTTGTTTGTAAAGATACTTTCACAAAAGGAAGTGGAGATCAATTCATTGGTGTTTGAGCTTCAATTCATCTCTCTCTCTCTCTCTCTTGTCATCTAGAGAAGTTTTCTTAAACTCAAATTTTAGCTTTAATTTATAATTGTTTATTGATTATCATTTCTACAAGCTAGTTTTTTATAATTGAGTTTAATTTTGATTTACTCATTGTTTACACACATAACCTATTGAGATTATTGTATTTACATTCATAGTATAATTTGGGTTGTGGGGAGTGTATCATTGAGTGTGAGCTTACATTGGTTATTGTATTTACATTCATAGTATAATTTGGGTTGTGGGGAGTGTATCATTGAGTGTGAGCTTACATTGTGTTCTCATCCATATTAGAGAACAATCATTTGTTGTATTGTGCTTATTGTGAGATTCACTTTGTATTATACTAGTACACCGAGAGGAGTGTGTGGTGAGAGACGGGACGCTTCTAAGAGGAGTAGGGTCAGTAGTAAAGCCTAGAGAGAGGTGGTAATTCTGAGCACTTGAGGAAGGACACGGGCTAGAAACCAACACTTAGAGGGTGTGGAGTGTAGTTACATTGTGAGATTGTGAACGTTGATCGGTGAGCATTGAAAACAAATATTGTGTTGTGTAAACGTTATTCGGGTGAGCGTAGAAAACCCGGTTGTGATAGTGGAGATCTCCTCGAGGTGAGGAGCGGAGACGTAGATCGTGGGGACCAAACTCCGTGAACATATCGTTTGTTTGTGATTTTATTGGCGCACTTATTTTTATGTTCATATATTATATCGCATTTGTATATTGTTTGTTGCTTATATTACCTACTATCTAGTTTAGATTATTTACCCTTGTGTTATTTGTATATCCTCGCATATATCTTATAGTATATCTCTTTGCTCAGATATATCCCTTTGCTCATATTGCTTATTCTTGCTCATAACACATTGTATATCTATCTTGTAAGAATAGTTTGTTGAATTAGTTTTAATTGGCATAAAATTGGATTATATTAGCATAAAACCCTAATCACCACCCTCTCCCTCACCCCCCACCCCCCACCCCCCTCTAGGGTCTAACAAACTTCTCTCAATAGGATTGCTTCTGCTCATTTAGAGAAATAATCAGCTATCGCTAAAATGAAGTGATGTCCCTTGGAAAAGGGTGGGGTTATTGGGCCAACAATGTCCATACCCCACGTTTCAAATGGCCATGAAGTGGTTGACGGGTGAAGATGCTCAGGCGGCTGATGCATGTAATTAGCATGTATCTGATAGGCGTGACATTGTTTGGCATAAGCAATGGCATCTTGTACCATGTTGGGCCAATAATAACCCAATCTGCGTAGCTGGTCCATAATTTAGGGCCGGGCTGATGAGCTTCACAAATGCCATCATGAGCTTCCTTAAGAGCTTCTTTTGCTTCTCTATTTGACAAGCAGTGAAGCAATAGTCCGTCATACGACCTTCGGTACAAAATCTGGGATTGGGAATCATAGTAGAATCTAGGTGCTCGTCTACAAATAGATTCTCTTTCCTTGATGTCTTCAGGTAATAAGCCATATAAGACATAATCAATGATCGAAAATCGCTAATCTTTAGGTTCAAGCGTTGCGGGCTTATCTTCAATCACGTTGATCTGCAACACATACTTCGACTTGAATAGTTGTTGGCTTGTTATCGTGATTTGTCGAGTAAGTCCCTCAGGTAGAGCCAATGTGGCCGCAAGTGATGCCAATACATCGGCATAGGTATTCTTGAGACGATGTACATAGTCAATGTATAAGCTTTCAAAGGAATCGGCCAACGTGATGGCTGCGGTATGATAGGGAATGAGATCCTCATTCCTAACTTCATATTCTCCCTTCATCAGATTAACAATGAGCTGTGAATCGCTATATGCTTCTAGGTTTTTCACCCCCAGTTGTTTAGCTATATCAAGGTCGACCAACAAAGCATTGTATTCAGCTACATTATTAGAGCACGGCTCTATTAAAGAAACGGCTCATAGTAGCACATGATTTTGTGGGGAGATAAAGACTACCCCCACTCCGGAAATAACTCGACCAGTAGGGCTTGTTCTTGCTACACCATCGAAGTATAGTTGTCATACCTACTCTTTAGAGACAATATTGGCTTCATACGTCTCATCTGGCATGTCCTGGTTACAATTCGACCTTTCCTTTCAATGGATGGTTGGCCATAAGATCACAAATAGCTTGACCTTTCACTGCCTTTTGAGGTTTGAAGTGAATATCATATTGGGAGAGCAACAATGCCCATCTAGCAAGTCGCTAGTTCAATGCACTGGGTTTTGTCATGAACACCCGAATAGGATTAACTTGAGAAATGACATGTATAGTTTGTCCAACCAAATAATGTCGCATCTTTTGGACTGTGAAGATCAGGGCCAAACATTCTTTCTTAATAGGAGGATAACGAGATTCAGCACCCGATAAAGTCCTACTGAGATAGTAGATGGCTTGCTCATGGCTATTTTCGTCATCTTGTGCTAAGAGGCATGCTAATGCATGATTTGTAGCCTGGATATATCTCAAGAAAGGTTTACCTGACTTCAGTGCGACCAACACAGGCGGATTGGAGAGATATTGCTTAATCTCTTCAAATGCTTTCTAACAAGCTTCATCTCATACAAAGGATACTCCCTTCTTCATTAGTCTTGAGAATGGTTGGTATTTGCCTGATAGGTTGGAAATGAACCTGCGGATGTATGCCAATCGTCCTTGTAAACCCCGAAGCTCTTTAAGATTTATAGGAGGTGGGAGCTCTCGGATGGCTTTAACTTTGTCTGGGTCAAGGCGAATTCTGTTAGCGGTGACCACAAACCCGAGAAATTTACCACTAGCCATTCCTAGAAACGACTTGGTTGGGTTCATTTTCAATTGATGTGTCTGCATGAGGTCGAACATTGTTTTCAGGTCGTGTAAATGGTTTCCTTGTTGGCCTTCTTGTTTTGATGATGTTTAACAAACAATTTACTTCTAATGTTGTTTGTCTAGTGTTTGTGTTTTCGTATTTATTCTAGGCAAACAACGAGTTGGAGGATGGATGGAATTGCGCCATAACGACGATATCAAATGGAGGTTCGCGGAATAGTGGAGTGAAGCTTACAATTCAAAGTTAAAGATCAAGTTCAAGCTTCATCCGCAAGTGTACCAAGTCGAGCTTATTGAAGATCAAGATCTAGCTTGGGTAACTTAGATTAGGTTTTATATTATGTGTGTTAAGTACCTTAAGCTCAATATCATATACACACACGTATTTGGTTTCTATGTATATATATAGTTATATATATACATGCATGATTTTGGGTTTTCATGTTTATGAATATGAAATTACATATTTCATATTTATTATTGTGATTTGGTTTAACTACTTAGATATGAAACAAATATATTTTCATATACATACTCATATGTTTCATTTTCTATTGTATTTGTGAAAATACTATATTTATTGTTTATAGACTTCATAACAATAGTTTACATCTTTCTTCAAGTCTATAAAATCATTGTCCAAAGTTTCAAAACATGGTTTAGCCTAAATGTCAAAATTCATATGTTTGCATTTTTGTGTTTTGAACTATTTTACAAAATGATGATATTTCTCATTTAGAAAGTCCTTTTAGAAAACCAGTTTTTGTAGCATGTGTATTATTATGTCTACAATCATTTTCCAAAGTTTCATAAATTTTGAAATTTATTTGATATTTTTAAACAGTGTTTTAAAATTAGCAAACTGTTTTCAAAACTGGAATTTCATATATCAGTTCACGGTCGACCGCCACGGTCGACCGCCTAAGTTCATTCGTCAGTGGGCAGCAGAGACTTTCACGGTCGACCGCCGCGGTGAGATTTCCCACGGTCGACCGCGCCGCGGTCGACCGCACGCGGTCGACGCCAGCAAGTCTCTGGCTCGTTTTCTCAGTCTCTTGACCTGGCTCGCGGATTTTACGGTCGACCGCCGATTTGACCGTTGGACTCTAACAGCTAGTTTTCTAGAGCCGTTGCTGAGTTAGTTTTTTAATCTTTTCTTGGTTTTCTCTTGGCTTTGGGGTTTCATATAAATACCCCCTTATACCTCAGTTCTTACAACAATCCAAGAAATGTTTTAACAAGTTTTAAAAGAGTTTAAGTGTTGTTTAAGTTTATTTAAGAAGCTTTTAAGCATTTGAGAGTTTTGGGTTTGTGAAATCAATTTCACAAGAGCTTGAGGAGACCCTATTGGTGCTTGAGCATCCAACCATCCTCCTTCAATCTCTTGATCTAATGAGAAGTTTTCTAAACTCTATTTCTAGCCTTTTATATATTTGATTATCATTGTTATTAAGCTAGAACTACATTGAGTTTAGTTATGATTTATATCTCTTTGTTCACACACAACCTTTTGAGATTATTGTATTTACATTCATAGTATAATTTGGGGTTATGGATTTGTGACTAAGAGTTGTGCTTAATTGAGTTCTCACCTTGTTTAGAGAATAATCATTTGATTCATATTGTGCTTATTGTGAGATACACTTTGTAATACACTTGTACACCGAGAGGAGTGTGTGGCGAGAGTCGGGGATCGTCCCAAGAGGAGTGGCGTCGGTTGACGAACCTAGGGAGAGGTTGTAACCGAGCACTTAAGGGAGACACGTCTAGTTCAACACTTGTGAGGGTGTAGAGTGGGATTGCAAGAGTGTTGATATTGAGTTTTCGGTGAACCAGAAAACCGAGTGTGAGGAGTGGACGTTGATCGGTGAACGTTGAAAACCGACATTGTGAGTGAGTGTATACGTTGATCGGTGATCGTTGAAAACTGACATAGTGTGGTTGTAAATGTTATTCGGATGAGCGTAGAAAACCCGGTCGTGATAGTGGATTTCTCCCCGGGAGTGGGGAGCGGAGACGTAGGACGGAAGGTCTGAACTCCGTGATCATTTGATTGTGTTTGAGTGTGCTTTGCTGTTTATTCTTATTTGTGCTTATTGCTCATATCGTCATTGTCTCATTATTTACTTTGCCCACTATCTTGTTTATGTTTATTTCACTCATGTGTTAATTTGTATATCCTTGCATATATCTCATAGTATATCTCTTTGCTAGGATATATCTCATTGTTCATATTGCTTATCCTAGCTCATATATCTTGTTGTATTTCATACTTGCTAGGATAATTTGTTAATTAGTTTTAATTGGCATAAAATCGGATTAGATTAGCATAAGACCCTAATCACCCCCCTCTAGGGTCCAACATTCCTTTGTCACGACTTTTAATAACCAGGTTATCCACATAACATTCTACAGTCTTCCGTAGATGTTTTTGGAAAATGGAAGTCATAACACGTTGATATGTAGCACCAGCATTCTTCAATCCAAAGGGCATTACTGTATAACAGTATATCCCTGAAGGTGTTCGAAAGGATGTGTGCTTTTCGTCATCAGGATACATCTTGATTTTGTTGTACCCTGAGAATCCATCATAAAAGACATCCTTTCAAACCCGCATGTATTGTCAATAATGACGTCCGTGACGGGTAAAGGAAAATCATCTTTATGACAAGCTGAATTCAAGTCTCGGAAGTCGATGCACACTAATCTTCCAGTTCTTTTTCAGAATAGGGACAATGTTGGCTACCCAGTCAGGGTGTTGCTCCTCACGGATAAATCCCGACTCAATAAGCTTCTTGACTTCGGCTTCAATTGCCTCCATGATTTGGGGCCAAAATCACCTTTGTTGTTGTTTAACAGGCTTGACGTCTGGTTTGATATTTAAGCAATGCATAGCCACTTGAGGATCGAGACCAGGTATATCCTCATAATTCCAGGCAAAAACGTTAATATATTCTTGCACTAGAGTAATGTGTTCTTTTCTTTCTTCGGGCGACAAGCTACCGCTTATGAATATGGGTTTCAGACTAATCTCGTCTCCCATGTTCACTTCTATCACTTTGTCATCAGTAGGAGGTTCGCGTTGTTCGAAGCGGTGTTCCCACTGTATACCAAGTTGTCGGCTTAGCGGATCATCAAGCAGAGGTAATTGATCATCTTCTTGATTTTTTTATTGGAGATGCTGAGGTCATGTTGGCCATGAGTGCCTTGAACACATCTCCTATACTAGCGTCAAACTCCCAACAAATGGATTCAGAAGATAAGCTGCAAGAATCATCATTTGGCTCTCCATTGGCTCCAAAACACAGCGTGAACGGCGGGGATTCATAACCTAACCCGCTATAAGTTTTGTGATAGTAATCCTCTGACTTTCCTTCCAGGACATAAGTAGATCGGATTAGTATCCGGATCCCTTTACCAAAATTTAAGCCTTCTTTATGGATGAAGTCATATCCCATTTTCTTCATAAGCTTTCGGATTGTTGGTGTGAAATACGAGAATTGCGGATCTTTTTCCTCCTTCTCGGATTCTTCCAAAAGAGTTTGCGACGGGACATCGCTCTTCCCAAAGATGATGTCTTTTTGGCCATTAACCTTGGTCGGCACTACAAAGATTGCTTGTGAAGATTCGATTCGTTGCCGATTTGTCACAAAAGATGATTGAATCGGCATGTGTAAATTTGATTCAGCATATAACCGGGTAGAGGATCTGCCAATGTGTTGGTGCTTGTACCTGGCATGTCAGAATTTAATTCAACACACGATAAGTAAGCTAAATCATCATTATTATTAAAGATAACTCTGTTGTCCTCATAGACAGGGTCATTTACATCTAGATTTTCAAGACCGATTATGACGGGTTCTATGTCATTAAAAACAAGACCCTGTTGGTGTCCAGACTCGGTATCGGCTTTATTACCGCTATCTGGTTCTTCAATTAGTGGTACTTCAAATGGCTCACCATCAAGGTAATAGATAGAATCTATGAAATAATTCTCCACCCCCTTGAATGGTTGCTTCTCTGCGGCCACTATTTTGACTTCACCACTCTCATCTACATATTTCATGCATTGATGTAGAGTTGATGGAACAATCAAATTGTTATGGAACCATGGTTGACCCAATAACAAATTGTAAGACATCTCTGCATCAATAACATAGCAGGTGACATCTGTCCTCAAGTCACCCATCTGGCATTTGAGTTTGATTTTGCCAAGGGGACGAGTGTTGGAAGCATTAAAGCCATAGATGGTGGTTCCCGTCATTGATAAACAATACAGAAGAACTCCAAGGTGATGAATGAGCCTCAACGATATGATGCTCAAAGCAGAACCGAGGTCAACCTGAATTCTGTCTACCCGAATAGAGCCGATATACCCTGTGAAGTACAACGGTCTATCGTGTTTTGGGTTTCTCACGTGCATATCTTCTTGAGAAAAGGTGATGCATGACATTCTGCCTTGAAAGACTTAACAACATTGAGGACAAGCTTCTTCAAGCGTGGAAAGTGGGTAAGAAAAGCCTCGTTATCTGCCAACGCTTCACGAATAGCTTCTCTCGTTGATCGAGATAAACGCAGAAGCTCAAACAATATAATCCTTGCTGGGATGTTGGCTAACTGTGCCAATACATCAAACCGAAAAGGATATTTCGAGCTCTCTGGTGCATCTTTTCTGAGTGCTTTGTTGTAACGAAGTTCCTTCGCTTGTGTTTGCTCTCCCTGGTTTGGGTGGTACAACTGCTGTTTTAGGGTATTTCTTCAAATACTCCTTTCCTCCGCATGTTCCTGATATCTATGCAGGTTGTGTGGTGAATGTCGGTTGCTCGTCTTCAGAACTGCTAAGTGATGTAGTTTTAACTCCCTCATCTGGGATAGCTGAAATAGCGTTGCAAGATCTTCATTTGACTTTAGGCTTCTTCGAGTTTGCCGATGTCCACTACTCGTCCATTAGTAAGTCAGGATGAACCCACATAACTTCACCTTCAGAGGTAGTGTAGGGGATCATTCCCTTCTCTTTCTTCTGATGAGGGTCAATGTTTACAACCCTCATCTCTGCTTGGGGAATTTGTTTCACGCCATCTTGAACTTGCATCTCAGCAAGGTCTCCAAACTGTAGCAAAACCATATTTGTAGATACCTTCTTTTGCTCGACTTGAAGGGTCATCACACCTGCATCTAACAAAGCCTGGATTTTATCCTTCAAGATATAATAGGCCTTGGTTGGATAATGCATCATCCTGTGATACATGCAAAAGTTAGGATCGTTAGTCCTTGACACTTCTTCGGTCCGCTTCACCTATGGCAATTTGATCTTTTTCATCTTGATCAAAGATGTGAGGATGTAAACCACATGTTCATCTTTGAAATCATACTTTTTCTGAAAACGATTGTCATAAGCATTTTCTTTCTATTTTGCAAAAGATTTTGGGGATGAGGCTGTCTCAACAGCTAGTATATCCTTCCCTTTCGATTGCTTCTGGGAATTATAGTTGTCTTTACCTCCTGCCTTTTTAGGCTGGGATTCTTGAGGCTCTTCTTCATTCATCCTCTTGAGCATGTTCTCTACCTGCTCTCCCTGCCAAACCAAAATCATTCCATGAACGGGCTTCAACAGCATCCATTTTAGACAAGATGTTAATAGAAAGATTGTTGCGGCACATCTCCACAAGAGTAGCTTCAGAAACTTGATCACGCGAATGCAAAGATCAATTTCCGAATCTCTTAACAAAGTCACTGACAGACTTTGTCTTCTTCTGCTTCTCGGCCAATAGTGTGGCCATAGACACCTTAGTGTCATCGTCAAGGAATAGAGCTAGGAAAAGCTTCTCCAAATCTCTCCAACTTTTGATTGACCTAGGCTCGACGAGTTTGCGGAACCACTCAAAAGCCACCCCCTTTAGGGTGCTGATGAACAACCGAGTCACAATGGGATCATTACCCACTATATGCCTGGTCTGCACCTGGAAATAATAAATATGTTGGGTAGGGGAACCCTTGCTATCAAATTGCACTAGATTGAGTGGTTTGAACTTTGGGGGATACGGAATTGTATCCCATTCAGTTGGATATGGCCTAGCCACCCCCAGTTCTTTGAAGTTTCCTTGGAGCTTCAATGTGTCAAGTTGCTTCTAGAAATCATCCAACTTTTGGTCATGTACTTTCATACGAGGATTGGATTCAGCTTTAGATGATTCAGAATGAATCTTCACAACATTTTCCTTCTCATCATCTTCATCATTGCCATCTTGGTTCCGACGGCTATTTTCTTCATCGACGGGTGAAGGTCGCCTACGCCCGAGGCTTGGGGATGAACCTTCTTCTTCTTATTTTCTTTCTCCCCGAGGAGTTTCTTCACTATTGCTTCCAGGCATCTGATAGACTCCTATTGTTGACAAATAGTTTATTGTTGCTCTTCCATCTGCCGCGCCATGTCTTCCTCACTTCCAGCCATATGAGCACTTGCTTATTCACTTTGATCGGTGTTGGAAGGCTGAGAAGTGGCAATAGCTGAGTTTTTAGGCTCTTCTTCAACCTCATCTATGATACCCGCTAATCGTCTGTAATTAAACAGGATCACTACGCTCTTACGAGTACGAGTGTGTTGAAACACCTTCTATCCTTCTACAAGCATTTCACCTAACCCTGGAGAGTATTCAGGATCAAAAGATTCAGAGGAATCAGCCAAGACTTTGCTCTTGCCCTTGCTGACCATGTTGATCGTCACTTCAATGTGGTGATTCTTAGATGCTTGCTTTTTAGGACGAAAGCGCCTTTTTCTGGACGAAGGAATCGTCGAAGGCTCTGACAGTCGTTCAAAGACTGTAGACTTGTGTGCTGATACCCCACATGGGCATTGGGAGAGCACTACGGAGATATGCTTCTCACAGCAACAATGAGATTGCATCTGATTTATATTGCACTTGTGTGTGAGATAATCTCGAAGATGACCAGCAGGACAACCCCCGATAGACTCCATCATTTTAGCTTTACCCGAGCGAGACCCTCTGAATGATAGAGGTTGACAAACTTGGGTAGGCTGATGAACTCTGTCATTCATGTGACAAGATTCGTTGGTAGGACAAGCTTGGTGAATTCGCCTTCTCGCTTGGTTCTTAACTTGAGGTTCGTTTTCTTGACGAACCTCGGTATGAACTGCTTGTTGAATTTGTTGAACCTCTTTTTGAGGATGAGGTTTGTGTTTTGAGTCTACTCGGGTATGAGGATGAGGTCCGTCATTTTGACATTCCTCAATCACTTGACCCTCATCAGACTTGTTAACCTTGGGCTGGTCAACTCTCGGTCGATAGTGAAAACCATCTAACAAGACCAAAGCTCGAGCCTTATGGCGAGCTTGGTTCTGGCGCTGACGTTGTCGAGTGCGTCTCAGCAGTGGACCAATAGAAACCTTTGCCTCAGCCGAAGCTGGGTGAGGTTCGTTATCAAAAGTCATAATTTGGCTACTAGAAGCCGAAGTTCAGCTAGGTTGCTTGACAACCCATTTCTTAGCCTGACAGCTAGTTATTGGAGCCTCCTCTTTGAGGGGTATGGACTTTTCCTTGAGGTTAACTCGAGTTGAATCATCAGAAGCCACTTGGGTTAAAGTCTCATACGAGACTCGATGACACTTATGTGCCTTGGTGGGACTGGATGCTCCAAAAGAGATATACTCCTTGTACTTGGTCTAGTCAAACTCGATGACCAGAGTCTCAACTTCAGTTCCCAATGCAATCTTATCTGACTGCTCCACCACCATCTTATCGGAAAGAATGGCTGCTCCCACTGTGGTCGCCATCGTCTGTAGGGTCAAAAAATTGAAGATTGATTGATTCTCTTGTTTTAAGAAAACTAGGTTCGATCACTTGGTACGAAACCCTTACAATCACTCACTCTCTCGACTACAGATGAAGAGGAGATTAATTCAGCTCCTCTTTGTTTAATGTGGGTTCTTAGTGGTGAAAGGATGCTTCCCTCGATGCTTGAGTCTATATTGCTTTCCATTGATGAGCAGAACAAAATTGCTGAAGCTTCTCACGTTCGTTAGACTGCTAGAACCGAGGTTCGAATTCTAGATCTAAACGCGGGAGCTATGATTTCTGATGATTGCCAAAAGTTTTAAAAGTACGAACCCTTTCCTTTGTAGCCATCCATGGCTATTTATAGGGTTTAAGCACCTAACTGACGTGCTACAATCACGGGTAGAGGGGTGTAATTGTCTCCTCCAAATCAGCGCACGCCGTGACGTGCTCCTGAAGATTAGCCCACGTGGCTGACTAAGTCTTCGGAGCCGTTATAGCTAGATCTCACGTGGCTGACTAAGTCTTCAGAGCCGTTATAACTAGATCTCACGTGGATGACGAGCCTCATCTTTAATTGAAACGGGGTTCGTCAAGTAAGACGAGCCTCGATACGCAGCAAGGTTCGTCTTACAAAGAAAACTTTGCACTAAACAAGCTTCTTCTGACGGATTTTGCCCTCACTGCCTTCGTCTGATGAACTTCGTCTTCACTAACGAACTTCGTCTTCAATAGCTGAGTCCAAGCCTCATTTTCACTAATGAGCTTTAAGTTTGATGATAAGCTTCGACACTCGTATCCAACGATGAACTCTGAACCTCGTATCTAATGACCAGCTTCGAACCTCGTATCCAACGACGAACTCCGAACCTCGTTTCCAATAGAGATCCTCGTTGGGCGGCGAGGTTCATCCCTATGACAACCCTTATCATATTTTGAAGTTCGGCATTTTTTAATGCCTACAGTGTAGAGCCCTTAAGTATTTTTTGATAGCCTTGTATTTTTTTTTCCTTTTGTATAGTGAGGGATGTCTCACTAATTGATGTACACGCTCCCATTTCTATGGGAGGCATCATGTATTTTGTTATCTATTAATGAAGTTTTTCCTTTTAGAAAAAAAGAGATTCCCACTGTCCCTGTCTACTATCCAGCGAAACCATAGCCAAGAGAACATGCTTGGTAAAATCAGCGGGGAAAGAAGACTCTGTTGAGCTTATCTCTAGTCTGAATTTGTGAAATGACTTGAGAGGTGTAGGATAAGTGGGAGTCGGCTTGCCGACGAAAGTGAAATACCACTACTTATTCTGTGAGATGGAGGTGGGGCCTAGCCCCTCCTTTTGGCTCCAAGGCTCGCATCCGCGGGCCGATCTGAGCGAAAGATATTGTCAGGTGGGGAGTTTGGTTGGGGCGGCACATCTCTTAAAAGATAACGCAGGTGTCCTAAGATGAGCTCAATGAGAACAGAAATCTCGTGTGGAACAAAAAGGTAAAAGCTCGTTTGATTCTGATTTCCAGTTCGAATACGAACCGTGAAAGCATGGCCTATCGAACATTTAGACCTTAGGAATTTGAAGCTAGAGGTGTCAGAAAAGTTACCACAGGGATAACTAGCTTGTGGCAGCCAAGCGTTCATAGCGATGTTGCTTTTTGATCCTTCGATGTTGGCTCTTTCTATCATTGTGAAGTAGAATTCACCAAGTGTTGGATTGTTCACCCCCCAATAGGGAACGTGAGCTGGGTTTAGACCGTCGTGAGATAAGTTAGTTTTACCCTACTGATGACTGCGTCGCGATAGTAATTCAACCTAGTACTAGATGAACCATTAATTCACACAATTGGTCATCACGCTTGGTTGAAAAGCCAGAGGCGCGAAGCTACCGTGTGCCGGATTTGATAATTTAGTATATTTTAATGTGATGGTTAAATTTGTTTAGCAAGCACTACACAATCTGAAGTGTTGGTTGCTAAATTTCATTTAGGAAAATGATGAATATCTAGATAAGATCCAGTGTGCTCATTATAATGAGTTAATTTATAATGTATTCCCATGAATTTATTGAATTTCCGCCAGTGGGTGGTTATGAAAAATATTTTTTGAAATTTATTTTATATAAAAATAAAATATTTTAATGTTTCAAAATTTAAATTATGTTCATAGGAATTGCAATTTAGGTATGAGCAAATAGATGAACTATCCAGCTCAATAAAGTTGTCTAAAATAAATGATGCTGGAGGAAAGTGAATGTAAAGTATCATATATAAATAATTAATCTCATTTCACAGAAGATATTTTATGAATAGTTGGTCAGATAGGGATTTGACTATTAAATTAAAATAATTAATTTGATTAATAATTAGTTCTTGATATGGGACCTAATTAGTCTTACTAATATCATGGGAAGAGGTTTATATACAATACAAATTCTATTATATCCTTAATTATTATGGATAAAGTTTTTAAACAGTTACATTCTATCTTTAATTGTTATTGATAGAGTTTTAAATAATTATGAATTATTTAAAATTAAAATCTATAAGGCTAGTCTAATCCTATATATGGGGTTTATATGTAGCCTTATGAAGACACAGAAAATCTTAATGAAGATAAGATGAAAAATAGAATAGAAAAAATAAAAAATTGAGAACCTATCTCTCAGTACTGCTCCTCTTCGGTGACGGGTGGATTTTAATTGGATGTTTTCTCTCTTGAGGAAGCTTTGGAATTTTCAGATAGATATTAAGAAATGGGTTTTTTTCAGGTAGATCTTAGGAGATGGATTATGGAAGATCGGAAGGCGTTTTAGGTATTATTCTAATTTTGATTAATAGTCACGATATGCACATTCCACCTTGTTGTATGTCATGTATCCAACACTTAACGCACATAGGATCTTAATTAATGGAGACACAAAATGTTATAAAGTACAATCAAA
>NC_033801.1:98556380-98582200 GCF_001876935.1 Asparagus officinalis | reverse complement strand
CCCCCCCCCCTCTCTCTCTCTCTATTAATAAAATCTAATGCATGCAATCAGAATCTTCACAAGTCAAACTGATATCAATCCTTCAATTCCAATTACAAGATTAGATATGATAGTTGAGGAGAATATCTTTGTATTAATGGATTAAGAAGGATATTAAAAAAAGAAAAAATTGCAATAGCAATTGACAGGGATTTCTGCAGCATTTCTAAGCATGGTAATACGTTGCGGAAGAACAAACCTCTTTTAAGGCCCCAACTCTATTCTAGAAGGTGATTTGCAGGAGTTTTTCTTTTTACCCCTAAAAACCTTCTAACTAATTTTCTTCATATCTATATCTATTAGGTAACGTCCAAAGTAAATTTGATTTTAAGTCCCACTAAAGAAGGGGGAAAAAGACTTCTACTTATTGAAGAATTAGTTTATAAAGCTCATTTAGATATGATTAGGTTGTAGTAAAAAAAAGAGGATAAGGTTGGTTTGATCTTACTCAGACAATTTTTATTAATTTTTTTCATAAAAGCCAATAACCTAACACAAATACTCTCTCGAACTTTTAAGGGCTATGAAAAATTATTATGATGGCATAACCCTAATTATGGTCTCTCGTGATACACACACATGACTAATTACAGAATAGTCCTCGTGACATTGTTACAATTTAGACCTCTCATATACACTATTACACCCACTCAATCTATACCAGGCTCTGTACGGACAGATTTGATTTTAAAAAAAGGAATCGCTATGATGACAATCCCTTTGTGAAGATAAAAAACATTCCCTTTAAAAAACAGTCCCTTTGTGAAGATAATGACTAATTGCAAATTAGTGGGAACATATCGAACACATAAATCGCCATGAGCTACTCGTTCCCGAATAAAATGGCAGTCGATCTTGATATGTTTGTTTCGATCATGGAGAGCTGGATTTACCGACATGTAAGTGGTGCTGATATTATCACAGAACAACTGAACTAGTTGTTTATGAACATAATTAAGCTCGACCAAGAGATATCTAATCCAAGCCCGTGGTAGATCGTGAGCTTTCTGGGCACCCCGCCCAATTTGTGTCAGAGTAAGGTACAACAAGAGATGGAGGCTTTGACTATCTCAAAAGAAGGTCATGATCAAATGTGCCCTATTAGTACTTGTATATTCTTTTAACAGCATGCATATGAGTAATGTGAGGAGCAAGCAACTATGAATTCTGATACCATGAAGAATTATTATACGGCATAACTCTAATTAGGGTCTCTCATGATATATATATATATATATATATATATATATGTGTGTGTGTGTGTGTGTGTGTGTGTGTGTGTGTGTTGAATTTAACACAATACGGAGCAGCTTACAATAAGTAAACACTTACAATTTTAAACCGACACACCTTGCTATTACTTCTTCTTTAGCCACACTAATATTTTACAATAAGACTCTCAACTTATAATATTTAAAAGACTTGTAGAGGATTCTTTCTGGACTCTCCGAACTCTACTCTGTCTTCTGCCATCCTTCCTTATTTATAATCTCTAAGCATCTTCAGAAAACTTCGAGAAACGTATAACGTATATCATGCGCCGCTTCCCAAAATACCCAGAAATCAGAACGTGAACAAGCCCACGACATATTAGATTAAGGAGAATAAATAAAAAATAAATATTCCTCCTCAACCTAATACGCTAAGCGTCAAGAAATAAATGCAAAGGCACAGGTCCTCGATCACAGTTAGCAAGAATATAATAGACAAACTCAGAACAAAATATCTATATCACAAGTAAATATCATCCAAGACATAATATTCGGATCAACATGCCCTTATACATAACTAAACAAATGAATACTGGAGAAATATAAAATACATCGTTCAACGGTAATAGAAAGGAAATACTGTAAAAACAACTAGGATCATCAACTAAGAAAAGATAACTGAGCTTCGGTCTATTCTTCAACTCTGTCTACAAGGCACTCCTGCTAAGAATCCTCTGGCTCCTATACAATTCCGAACTGAGTCTGTCTGTCTCCTAAATCTGACGTACACTAGAGAAAATAAGTGTACGTTAGCGTGCATGGCACACGGCAAGATCCCATAGAGAGGAAATAGAAACGGTCGAACGACCAAGGTAAAAACAGATATAATAATAATAGAAGCATGCTACTGGAATACTAATAATCTAAATGCAATCTATCACTAGAATATAATAATCAGAAGAATCCAAGAAAATCAACCAAGTAACAAGATCATGCTAGCGATCAGAATAATCATCCAAGTAACAAAGTTATACAACTAGATGGAATTAATACTTAAAATCTACAATAAGAGACGTAGTACGTCGAGCAAAATAATCCAAACAAGGAAACCCTCATGTATATACCATATGTCTCAAATTGTAGATAATTAAATATTAACTCCGATCTATGTATGAAATGAAATACAACTGGCCTACATCTCACAAGAATCCATAATCACCTTAAGTAACAAGGTCATGTAACTAGCCATTCTATAACAGGTCATTGGTCCACATCTCACACAGAGCCAACGCTCATATCATCGGATAACTGATTGTTCATAAATCTCCTACGTGCATCCAATACTGCTACACGAATCAGTCAGAGGACCACGCAATCCGATTTCGGCCTGGTCCGAACTCAAGTAGGACTCGGGTGATTACACGATATTCACTGACTAAAGTGACTACATGAATTCACTTTAGCCCAACAAACCAACCCTAGTGACTACACGAATTCATTGGTGTGAGCCTGGAAGATACATCAACAGCCACATCCGATCACATGAACCAAGACTTCCCCATCTCAACTCTTCCCACTTTTCTAAGTCAACAATCATAACCTGAACTAGATCTCCGGTCCACCCCCTAAATTCAGTCAACGCGCACACATGTCACTAAGTCTTGTTCATGATGTACAAGGCCACTAAGTCATGAACTACTAAGGGTTCTCAAACACAATAAGGAAATTAAAATGCAGCTAATTCTATGCAAGCATGGTATGTCACATAATTAGAATAAGAAATATAAAATCAGCAAATGATTTGCACATAAAATATTGTGGTCAACAACCATCAAACACACAATCATAAACTAAATTAATTCAAAATAATTAATTCCTTTTTGCAAAATAAATTCCTTTCAAATTATCTTTCACCATAATTATTCTAAAAGTAATCTTTTAAAATAATAAATTAACAATTCAAGATAGCCTCTTTTCCAAAATAATTGCTCTTAATTTATTTCTAATAATTAATAATTCTAAAAATCTTTAAAATATATATTTTTTTAAAACATCTCAAAATAACCCTTTTTACAAAATAATTTTTCGTTAAATTACTTATCATAATATCATGCGCAGATGATTATATCACAATTTAAAAACTACAACTAATCACAATACAGCCAAAATATGCATATAATGTATAATAAATCTTAAAACTCAGATTTGAGCAAGAGGGATCTTGCCTAGGGGTTTTTGTCAAACGAATCAACGTCGCCGTGCGAGGCTACGGGTCTGCGGACGAGGCAATGTTGTTTCGGCGACACGCACAGCAGGTCGTCGGGTCTGATACAGCGTCACTATAGAGGCGACGGATCTGAGGGGTTGTCGTAGTTGGACAGCGGGAGAGGAGGCAATGATGAACGGTAACGGCGGGGTGATGATGCTGTTTGGGGATAGCGATGATGGTGGAGTAGGGGCTGAAGTGGAGCTGTGCGGAGGGCTGCTATTTGCGTGGTCGACGCCGGTGAGAAGGCGGGCGCTGCAGCGATTATAGGCTGAGCGGCGCCGTAGGGCGCTGGGAGGAGGCGCATGGCTTTGAGTGGCTACGGCGACGGTCGGCTTGAGGCCTGGGCGGTGAGAGGGAAACAGAGGGCTGTTGGAGGCTGTCGTTGCGAAGAGGAAGGTGTGGTGGAGCGATGTGAGCGGAGAGGAGGGTTGGCGGCGGTGATTAGAGGCGGGTGAGGACGAGAGGGGCTGGTGGTGTTGGAGGCCGAAGAGGATGAGGGGGTGGCCTAAGCGGCCAGCGAGCGGAGCTGGGGAGAGAAAGAACGAAGATGAGAGAGGGAGATTGGCGGCGTGAAAAAGAGAAGAGAGAGAATATAGATATATTTATATGATTAGGGTTAGGAAAAAATTAGAAATAATTAATAAAAAATATAATTAATTACGTATAAAATTAAATAATTATGAAAATTTATCTACAAAATAAAACATACCAGTTATACTAATACAACAGATAATACGCAATACTAGTAATAATATAATAACTTGTACAATTAAATAAGAATAATTAATAAAAATATAATTACTTACATTTAAAATCAAATAATTATTAGAAAATTATCTATACAATAAAACGTACCGGTTATACTAATACAACAAATAATATGCAATAATAATACTTAATAATATAGCGTATTATACGAAATAATACGTAATAGTAAAAATAATACAACATATTGTTTAAAATGATACGTAATAGTATCCATAACACAACGGATTAATTCCAAAAATTATTACTACACTAAGTTAATTTATAAATATCAAAATCATTTAAATAAATATAAAATTTGAACTTTTAAATCATTACTACACTAAGTTAATTTATAAATATCAAAATCATTTAAATAAATATAAAATTTGAACTTTTAAATCGTAGAAAATTCTAATCAAAATCATTTAAATAAATATAAAATTTGAACTTTTAAATCGTAGAAAATTCTAGAAAATCGAGAAAATACAAATACTCTTTTAAAAAAATAATAATTGAATATTTTAAAATACCAAAAAACTATTTTAACTAGTATCAAAAATTCATGGTCATTACAACGTAGCATTAATTTTTTTTAAAAGTTGGTTTATTAAATCTATTTTTATAAAAAGTTACTTTCTAAAAGTTATTCTTTCTTTTTAAAGTTAAGGAATCTTCTTTTTGAAAAAACTACTTTTATAAAGTGGCTTTTGGAGCAATTCTCCGAGACTCAACTCAAAAAAGCAATTAAGCAATTCCCTTTCCTTTAAGGTCTGGAGTATCAATATCATTTAAAATTTCTATACCCGCATCCCACATAGTGTCGATATCATCATCGGGATTTTGAGCATCTGGAAGAGTTATATCTTCCCCTGTAGAACTATTGCTTTTATTATCAGAGGTATCAAATGTTTCAAAAATTTGCTTTTTAAAATGTTCTAAGCATTTCTGTTGAACTTCAGATTCAGAAGCTTGAGGATATTTCCTGCGAATCATTTTTGCTATTTTAAACATTGGATTTTCTCTTTGGGTTTCTTGAGTCATATCTTTCTCAAGAATACTATTATTCTTTTGGATAATTTGTTCTATTTGCTTGACTTTTTCTTCAAGCACAATTTCGGACCACCATCTCCAATAGAAGTTTCTTTTTAAGATTAGCAGATATGAAACAGTCCATTTTGTTTCAAATGACCATGTCCAAATCCATGGAATCTATGTTTCTGCAAAAAAATAAATTGGACAGAGACCATCTATAAGTTAGCTTTCATACATTTTAGATATAATCAAATGAGAGTCTACCCATGAAGAATATAACTTTATTATTGGTTCTGGCACTATGCTTAATTCAACACCATAAGTTTCCTACCAATGGTAAAACCACACTGGAAGACCTTTATTAATAGCTTTGGGACATAGTTTTATTAACCATGTATGTTTATTTTTGAGATTCTGGTATAAAATGACATTGTAGAATACTTGCTTGTAATCCCAGCAATTGAAATAGTATAACTTATTCTTATTCTAGGATTTAACCAAAGGTAATTCCTTATTAGGATTGATAGTCTAATTTTTTGGCTGTATTACTTCTTGAATAATATATTTGCTGAAGCTTGGCGGAACATTATGATTTTCGTTGCTCCAGAAATGTGTTATTTCTATTCCTTTTTGTATTATAAGGGTTTTTATCCAAGCTCTGGATTTTAATGATAGATTTGGATAGTATGTCTCATTCAAATATTTTTGTCTAAGGTTATCAGGATCATTCATAAGAGGAATATCCTCTTATTCTAAATATAGAACTATTTCATTTATCTTTTTTGAAGCCCACTTTACTTCCTTTTTAACTATAGAAGTAAAGGGTTCGGGAGTATCTTCCCTACTGATGAGATCATTTATGCTTTCATAAAAGGCTTGTGATGGACTGCTTGCATTATTTTTCTTAGTAATTGTTCGTCAAGAATTCAGAGTATAACTCCTTTCTGATGAACTGCTGCTACCTCCTCTCCCTCTCCCAAAAGAAGAGGGACTAGTCCTCTGCATTGGTACCCTGTAAAAATTCACGAGTGAGAAAGTCAGGAAGGTGATTATGAATACCTTTAATATATTCAATTTTAAAATCATACATGGCAAGTTCAGCTTGCCATCTAGTAAAAATTTGTTTAGAAACTAAATTTTTAACATTTTTTCAATAACACTTTTAACTGAGCTACAATCAATTCGTAATAAAAATTCTTGATTCAGGATATCATCTCTAAATTTAGAAAGACATTTAATAATAGATAATAATTCTTTTTTAATAGTTGAATAATTTATTTGGGTTTTATCCCATTTTCCAGAAGTATAATGAACTAATTGTTCTTTATTAGAGTCTGGATCTACTTGTTTTAGAATACCTCCATATCCTATATTTGAGGCATCTGATTCAATGATTTTATACCATTGCAAATTTGCAAGGTGAATACATGGTAAACATTGTACATTACTTTTGATTCTTTTTATTGCCTCAGTATGTTGGGCAGTCCAAGGAGAAGGATTCTTTTTCAGCCGACTATATAATATGATTGTATCTTTGGCTAGATTTTTATAATAATCATCCACATAATTTAATGCGCCCAAAAAGCGTTGTAATTGTTTTGTATCTAGAATTTCATCAGGAAATTTAGAAGCAAAAGCTATACTTCTATCAATAGGAACTATTGTCCCTTTATTAATATTATGTCCTAAAAATATAATTTTAGTTTGGAAAAGTTTTATTTTTGGGGCAGATATAACTAACCCATTTTTTATAGCTAAATGTCGGAATATTTCCAAGTGTTTTATATGTTGATCAAAAGATTGAGAAAAAAATTAATATATCATCTATGTATGATAATATAAAATCCGTATATATATGTTGATCAAAAGATTGAGAAAAAAATTAATATATCATCTATGTATGATAATATAAAATCCGTATATGGAATAAATATATCATTCATTATATTTTTAAATTCTAAAGGAGCATTTTTTAATCCGAACGACGTAACGTTCCATTCGTAATGTCCAAAAGGTACTACAAATATAGTTTTATATTTATCTTTTTCTTCAATTTGGATTTGCCAATATCCTGACTTTAAGTCAAATTTTGAGAATATTTTTGCATTATTAATGCTATTTAGCAAATCTCTTTTATTAGGAATAGGATATTTAATCCATTTGAGTACTTTATTTAGAGGTTTATAATTAATTACTAGTCGTGGTACTCCTCTTTCTTGTTCGGCTGCATTATTAACATAAAAGGTTGTGCAACTCCAAGGAAAGTATGACTTTCTGATTAATTTTTCTCTATAAGAGATGTTACTTCTTTTTTACATAAGTCTAATTATTCTTTATTCATCTGACATGGCCTAGACTTAGTTGGGATATCTTTTTCATTAAAATCTTTTATATATGCTAAAGGAACAATATGTTTCTTACAATCCCAAAAAGCATTTGGTAAATCACTGCATGTAGTGAGTTTAAATTTATCTTCTATTTGAGTCATTAACTCTTTTTTATTTTTTATCAGTTCTTCTATTTGAACATATAATATTTCTTCTTTAAGAAAATTAATTTGATTTTCTTTAAGAATTATATCTTTTACCTCATTTAATAAACGAGTCCGAGGATCAGTTATAAACTCAAAAGTTATTTCTTTATCTTTATAATTAGCTTGAATTCCTTGAGTATCTATTTGTTTAATAGGCATTATTTGATGTAAAAATAGAGTTCCTAAAATCACATGTTGTGATAAATCTTTTACTAAAACACAAGGTATAGGTATACAAATACCTTGGACACGTATATGTGCATGGTATTTGCAGGGAGCTTACAGCACCATACACGCCCCAGCAAAATGGTGTTGCAGAGCGAAAGAACTGTACAGTGGTGGAAATGGCTAGGAGTATGTTGAAAGCAAAGAGTCTTCCAAATCAATTTTGGGGAGAAGTTGTAGCCACTGTAGTGTATTTGTTGAGTATTTCTCTGACGAATGTTGTCCTCAATCAAACTCCATACGAAGCATGGAGCGATAAGAAGCCTCGGGTAAGCCACTTAAAAGTCTTTGGTTGTGTAGCGTATGCTTTGATACATTCATGCTCTAAGCTTGATGATAAATCTGAAAAATGCATTTTTTGTTGGCTATTCTCTTCAATCCAAAGCATACCGTCTATACAACCCCATAAGTGGCAAAGTGATAATTAGCAGAGATGTTTTGTTCAATGAAGAGATATGTGAAACCTGGAATTTTGACAAGGGAGGCAAAACTGATCAAATTTCTGCAAGTTTTTATTGAGCATCCAGTTTCATCACCAGCAAGTTCAAGATCCACATCACCTGCAAGTTCCAGTGCTTTGTTGGGAACATGGTTGATGTTACAATATCTCTTGTATTTTGATGATAACAAATCATTGTTTATCTAACATATTTTACTGCAGATTCAAGATATACATCTCAAAGCAACAATCAAGTTATTAAGGCTATTTCAAAGACAAGATTTCAAAGATCAAAAGATGAAGTTCAAAAGATGTAATTCTGTCAATTTTGTCTTTTCTTTTAGAAAGATCAAAAGATGAAGTTCAAAAGATGTAATTCTGTCAATTTTGTCTTTTCTTTTAGAATCTTTGTACAAACCTTGATCACACACACAACTCACTAATCACTTAGAAAATCAGAGAAAATATTCTAAGTATAATCCTAAGTCTAATCAACAAATGAATAACATTTTAATCTACTGAAAATATGTATAACATAGTTTCTGGCCGACCAAAGAAATGTCTGGTCGACCAGATATAACAACCAGAAACAGAGATTCAGAAAAATCTCTGTCTGGTCGACCAGATATGAACCTGGTCGACCAGAGGCTCCAGACTCGGCCTGTCTGGTCGACCAGTTTCTGGTCGACCAGGCCTCAATCTGGTCGACCAGACAGCCATTCTAACAGCTATATTTTTCAAATGAATATGAACGTTTTGTGAACGTTTTTGGCAGTTATTTTTGAATATTTTTGATCGAAAATTATACCTATAAATAGGTGTTAAGTTCTAAAAATTGATCTCTTAATCCTTTCTATAAACTTGAGTTTTTCTTGACTTCTTAAGATCATTTTGAAGAGAAAAACTGCTTGTAAATTTCAGTTTTGTTCTTGATTAAAACTCCATTACTCTAGAACAAAAACCATTCCTATAGTCTATTGCAAGTCACTCACATCTACACATCAAGGCTTATAGGAAGAGAAAGAGTTGTACCATTTTGTTTCAGTTTGATAATCTCTTGAAAGAAGAGATTGTTATGGCATTGACAATTGAAGATTGTCAAGGTTGTACTGTTTACTTGCGGGTTGCAAGTGCTTGTGGTTTTGCAAGTGGAAATAGTGGAGAAATCTCAAGCGAGGCTTGGGGACTGGATGTAGGTCTGGAGGACCGAACCAGTATAAATCCTTGTGTTTGCGTATGCAATTTTCTGTGATTGTCTACACATTGGTTTGATCTTTCTTACTCTTTGTGATATTATTTTATTGAAATTTAAAGTTTCCGCATTAGATTTCATAAACACTATTCAACCCCCCTTCTAGTGTTTGAGTGCCATTGCAGCGATCCTTCAATTGGTATCAGAGCGGGTTGATCAAGGATAACAATGGCTACACCATCTACATCACAGTTCAAGGAAGGACATTCTACTCAAAGACCACCACTTTTCGATGGTTCCAACTACAACTACTGGAAGTGTAGGATGAAGATCTACCTTCAATCGATAGGATTTGATCTCTGGAACATAGTGGAGTCTGATTACAACAAGCCTACTACTCCATATTCTGAATGGACATTGGTGGAAAGGACAAATGCGAATCTTGACGCCAAGGCAATGAATGCATTGTTTTGCGCAATGGATAAGAATGAATTCAACCGCGTGTCTACTTCCAACACTGCACATCAAATCTGGCACACACTTGAGGTAACCCACGAAGGAACTTCTAAGGTTAAAGACTCAAAAATTTCTGTTTTAGTGCACAGGTTTGAAATGTTCAAGATGAAAGACAACGAGACAATTGGTGAAATGTTCACAAGGTTCACCGACATCATCAACTCCCTAATTGCGTTAGGAAAGGACTATACACAAGTGGAGATGGTTAGGAAAATCCTCCGGGCTCTTACTTCGGATTGGGAGAAGAAGACTACCGCGATAGAGGAAGCCAACGACCTCTCCACATTGACAGTAGAAAATTTGATAGGGAATTTGATGGCATACAAGGTGCAACTTGAAGATCGGAAAAAGGATAATGAAGATAAGAACAAGAAGGTTCTTGCTTTCCAAGCACCTACTGATGATGAGGATTCCGATGACGAAGAAGAGTTTGAAATAATCACACGCAAATTCAGAATATTCTTGAAGAAAGGTAAGTTCTCTTCTAGTAAATTCAAAGATACTAACAAAGTCACTTGTTTTGGTTGTAATAAGCCAGGACACTACAAGAAAGATTGTCCCCTACAACAAAATTTAAAGTCGAAGTCTTCTAATAATTTCAACGGGTTCACAAAGAACAAGAATGAACAAGTGAAGAACAAAAAGAAGAAGGCTTTGTCGATAACATGGGATGATAGTGACCAGTCATCTTCAGATGAAGAAGAGGAAAAAGAAGATCATCAAGCGAATATGTGCTTGATGGCAAATGAATCTGATGATTATCAAGTAAGTAATCATGATGAGTTACTTGACGTATTTAACGAATTATTTTTGAAATACAAGCAACTAAATTCTTCTTTTAAAATATTAAAAAATGAAAATGAAAATTTGAATAACACTTTAGTCTCTCCTTATGCTTCACAAATACAAGATCTTAAAGAGAAGAATAAAGAGTTATTTTCTGAAAATTACAAGTTATCTAGTAACAATCAACTTCTTAAAAAAGAATGTGATTTCTTTAAAGTTCGTATTTCAAATTTGGATGATAATGTTAAAAGTCTTAAAACCAAATATGAAACTATATCAATGAATGTAGGTAAATTTAACAAAGGAAAAGAGAATCTAGATAATCTACTTTCTTATCAATTACCTGCTAAGAGTAAACAAGGATTAGGATATGTTTCTAACTCCAGTAATGAGAAAATATACTCTTCTATGTAAAAGAAAAATTATGCTTATTTATATTCTAAATTTGTGAAAAGTAATTATCATGCACATAGTGATACATCTATGCATGCTAGTTCTAAGGTATTTTCACATAATGATAGAAAAATGCATATGAAGAAAGTTGCATGTAAGAATATTTTAAAATCCAACTACATTTGGGTTCCTAAAAATGCATGTTTAAGTGATAGAAAGATATACTTATCAAATTACAAAAAGGATATTTGTGATTCTAAAAACTATCTTTCATACAATGTAGGTAAACCAAATTCTTATTGGGTTTGGTTTCCTAAATGCTAATCTCATGGACCCAAAAGTTAAAGGGTACCAAAACATATTTCTTTTATTTTGCAGGTACCTAATAAAAGGGAAACATGGATTTTAGATAGTGGCTGTTCCAAGCACATGACCGGGAACAAGGACTTATTTTCTTCCATACAATTTAAAGATGGAGGAACTGTTACCTTCGGTGACAACAACAAGGGTCAAGTGGTAGGAATTGGAACGGTCGGTATGAACTCTAAAACTCTTATTAATAATATGTTTGATATGTTTGCTTTTGCTAGTTATTAATGAACAAGTATGTTTGCTTTTGCTTAATGAATTTTATTTTTAGCAAATATTCTTGTTATTTATCTTGGTTAACATAAGAAAAATGTTTCATAAATTTTTGAACTCATATTTTAGTTATTCTAACCAATTCTTAAATAACTACTTGATGGTTAGTCTCTAATAACTACTTCCATGGTTATAAATAGAGAAATATTTCTTCTTAAACAACATAATACATTCAATATGACTCCCATAGAAAACTTAATTTTCATTGCAAGCTTATGTCTTCCTATTTGGATGGGAGATGTAATGGACTATGTGCATAATCTTGAAGATTTATTTAAAGTTTTAGGCCATTTATTGTTCAACGGTTTTAGAAAGAAAAATATTTATATAAACAAAATACTAGGGTTGAACCAGAAGTTTTATATTAATTGTTTCATTATTTATTATCTCCCTTTCTATTCTCCTTTTTGTTAATGACAAAGGGGGAGATATATTAGAATATTGAAATATTGACAACTATTGCAATATTGAAATATTGTTATACAATATTAGGATTACTAATAAGTGCTATTTTTTGTGTGTTAAATTAACATGTATGCATTGTTGCAGGGGAAGTAAGTATGTTATTAAAGTTTTTTAATATTATTTGTCATCATCAAAAAGGGGGAGATTGTTGGGAACATGGTTGATGTTACAATATCTCTTGTATTTTGATGATAACAAATCATTGTTTATCTAACATATTTTACTGCAGATTCAAGATATACATCTCAAAGCAACAATCAAGTTATTAAGGCTATTTCAAAGACAAGATTTCAAAGATCAAAAGATGAAGTTCAAAAGATGAAGTTCAAAAGATGTAATTCTGTCAATTTTGTCTTTTCTTTTAGAATCTTTGTACAAGCCTTGATCACACACACAACTCACTAATCACTTAGAAAATCAGAGAAAATATTCTAGGTATAATCCTAAGTCTAATCAACAAATGAATAACATTTTAATCTATTGAAAATATGTATAACATAGTTTCTGGCCGACCAAAGAAATGTCTGGTCGACCAGATATAACAACCAGAAACAGAGATTCAGAAAAATCTCTGTCTAGTCGACCAGATATGGACCTAGTCCCATACAGTCAATCTGGTCGACCATACAAGTTCCAGGAAGCCTTTCTGGTCGACCAGGCCTCAATCTGGTCGACCATCAGTTCTTTCTAACTGTCATTTTCTTTCAAATAACATGAACGTTTTATGAACGTTTTGGCAGTTATTTTTAAAATATTTTGAACTAAACTTATGCCTATAAATAGGTGTTAAGTTTTGAAGAAAATAGATAAGATTCCTTTTCATAAACTTGAGTTTTTCTTGAGTTCTTAACTCCATTTTTGAAGAGAAAAACTGAGTGTTATTTTCAGTTTTGTTCTTGATTAAAACTTCATTACTCTAGAACAAAAACCATTCCTATAGTCTATTGCAAGTCACTCACATCTACACATCAAGGCTTATAGGAAGAGAAAGAGTTGTACCATTTTGTTTCAGTTTGATAATCTCTTGAAAGAAGAGATTGTTGTGGCATTGACAATTGAAGATTGTCAAGGTTGTACTGTTTGCTTGCGGGTTGCAAGTGCTTGCGGTTTTGCAAGTGGAAATAGTGGAGAAATCTCAAGCGAGGCTTGGGGACTGGATGTAGGTCTGGAGGACCGAACCAGTATAAATCCTTGTGTTTGCGTATGCAATTTTCTGTGATTGTCTACACATTGGTTTGATCTTTCTTACTCTTTGTGATATTATTTTATTGAAATTTAAAGTTTCCGCATTAGATTTCATAAACATTATTCAACCCCCCCTTCTAGTGTTTGAGTGCCATTGCAGCGATCCTTCATGCTTTTGGTAATTTATAACGAACATCTAATTATTGTCCACTTGCACCACTTAAGGTTTGAGTTGTTTTTTTCAAAGAATTTTGAAAGTACTATTCCTTCACGAATGCAATTCAAGTCTGCACCGCTATCTACAAGAGCTATAAGCTCAGGTATAAAAACTTGTTCTTCTATAACCAAAGTAATTTTAATGTGCCACTTTTTAGAGGTAACTTGTTGTAGAATTTGTTGAAAGTTATTATTTTTAACTTTCTTCTTCTCTATCAGAGTTAACTATTGATTTATTTAGAGTTTTTGTAATAGAATTATTTTCTTCTATGTTGTCTAAATTGTTTATTTTGAGATAATCTATTTATTTTCTGTTTTTAGAAGTTTTACTTCTTTCTTTAAATCTTGAACTTCTTTATTAAGACTAGATAAAGAAATTTATTGTGACGTAGATACTAATTTTTGTCTACGTTTCATGACTTGAGACATTTTATATATTTTTCAATATTTGGCTAATCTTTAGGTTTTTCTATTAAAGAATTTAATATTTTTGATTTTAAATCAGGAGATATGTCTTCTGATAATATTTTTTCTATTAATTCATCATTTGAATTTAATACATTTATAGAAAGACCATTCATTTGAACTGTTTTCTTCCAATAGTCCGCATCTTTATTACAATTATTAATTGCACATTTACAAGGTTCTTCTTCTGATTCAGAAGATGTGGTAGAAGATATTTCTTCTATTTCAGTATCATCGTTAATCACTACTTTATATAACATTCTTTTAAGACATCCGTCTTCAATTTCACTAATTTTCTTTTTTTGTATAACATTTATTAGCAGTATGACCTAATTTTCCACATTTAAAGCATCTAATTTCTCTTAAATGTTTTTTCTCTTTTTTAATCTTTTTCTCTCTAGCTTCTTTATTTTCTTTATGAAATTTTTCCTTTTTCTTTTTAAAAGATTGTTTTTTCGTATTTTTCATTTGAATTTCTTTATCAACCCTATATGGTTGATTAAAAGCGAATTGTTCGCAAAATTCTCCTAATTCTTTTCTTTTAGTAAGTCTTTGAGACTTTAATTGATTTTTTTTAATTTTAAATCATTGAATAACGCTAAGCCCTCCTTTATGCACGCATTAATTAAGTATCCATATGTTAAGTTATCATGAGGAATATATCCTCCAAATTCACTTTGAATTTTATTTCAAACTTTTCAGCAAATAAAGTTGGTAAGCCATCTACAAATTTGGCTTTCCAATATGCACTATTTGCATCAACGAGAGACATAACTCTACTTAAATATGTATCTTTATACCATCTAAAATGGATAAGTGAAGGACATCTAAAATTTTGTAATAAAGTCCTTATTCTTTCACCTTCATCGAGATATGCTCCGGTGAAGTGATGAGCTATGGCTAACATGAGTGTATATATCGCATCTTCCATTTGAATGCTATTTTCTATTTTTGTGGCATTTAATATTTCATTTTTTTTGGCTTCTATGGATAAATAATTATCCCACCATCCTTTAAGGATGCTAGTAAAGCCACAAGTAATATATTATGCTATAATTTTATCTGTATTATTATTTTGTTTACAAATTATATCATACATCAACATTCTATGTATAGTAGCATTTATCTGAGTATTAGATAAACCATCAATATTTCATTCATAAATGTTTCTATCGTTATAACCGGCTTGCAAATAAGCATCATTTTCTTCGAATAATACATCTGCTGGAGTAGGTCTTTTATAATAGTACATTTCCAGTCTTTTAGACTTGTTATTAATTTTATTAACATTAAAAAAATTGATCTTCTAATGTAAGTAATTCTTGTGGAGCTATTTCTCCATCTGAGTCATTTTCACTATTATCAATAGCTTTAATTGAACAAACTTCTTCTTTTTCAGAAGAACTTTCATGAGTATTAATAACTGATGATGTAGAAGCTACAGTTGATAAAGTGTGTAATTTTGAATTACTTAATTTTTTAGATAAAATATCTATTAGATCTGCAGATATTTCTGTACCACTTTTAAACCCAGTGATTTCTATTGGTGGTTTTATAGTGGGCTTTTCATAAGTAGATATTGGAATTTTACCCTTTTTAAATATTTTTAATGAAGGTAAAATTTCATTTAATTTCTTAATTAATCTGTCTAGGACATCTTCTATCCTAATTAATTATTGTCCTACAACTTGAAGATGTGCATTTGTATAGTTATTTTATTTAATAATTTTATTTAGCTCTTTGAGAGCTTCTTCTTGAGATTCGCTAGGCTTTTATAAAAGCTGTTGTTTCTAAATTGGTAGAAGAAATTCCTATTCTCGATAGTTTTAATGGGTCTGTGGGTGAATATATAGATCTAATAATAGCCCCTGAACTTGCTTTCCACTGTTTGTAGTGTTCTTCAAGAACCCTTATATATTTTTCTTGTTTTTAACATAGTATGTTAAAAACCATGGGACAAAGAATTCTACTTTTTGCTTTAACTTTAATTCTTTATAATATTTTTCTTTAAACTTTAATTGTTCTCTTTTAGAGAAATTTTTAAAAAACCATTTTCTAAAATCTTCGTGTTTTGACTCAAAAAATTCTTTATTTAGAATTTTTCTGATTAAGCTTCCTTCTTCAAAATCCATTTATTTCATACAAAAACTAATTTCAGAATTAGAAAGAGAAAATTTCTCTTCTTTATTATAGATAGCGTGTGGGATATCATTATCTAAAATATTAATTCCCTTTATTTCACTGGTTCTATAAGAACCTGATCTTGATATAGATCTTCTAGATGTACTAGCAACATCAGATAAATGAATAGTTCTTGATGGATTAAAAGTAATTTCAACCTCACCATCTACTGTTTGAGTAATCTGATCAATATATTGATTTATTACTGGTTGTGGTTGAATTGCATTGGGTATTACCCAACTGTCTGGGAAATTTATTTCATCCTACTTAATTTGCTTATTAACTGTAACATTTGATGTCAAAACATTTGTTTCTACCAGAACTGTTTTACCTAGTTTCGAATGGATTTTAGCTTTTGGAGCTAGCGTAGTTAGAATTTTAAAATGAATTCTATATATAATGTCACGTCCGATTCCAAAATGTAATAGTTTGGAGCGGATCTAGGGGTTCGGCGTTGGCGTCGTCGGAGGTGGAAGACGGCGAGGTGGCAGGGGGTGGAGGAGCTCGAATCTGGGTTGTTTGAAGGTGGCGAAGAAGATGGAGAGGAGGTGATGGAATGCAGGGTGCGGGGCTGGAGGCGTTCGCTGACGGTGCTGGGGCTCGCCGGAGAAGGCGGTGGTGGATCTGATGGCGGGGGTCGGAGCGGCTTGGGCGGAGGTTTTGGGCAGCGATGCGGGTTTCTTGGGTTTGAAGAGAG
This sequence comes from Asparagus officinalis, assembly GCF_001876935.1. Classification (NCBI taxonomy): domain Eukaryota; kingdom Viridiplantae; phylum Streptophyta; class Magnoliopsida; order Asparagales; family Asparagaceae; genus Asparagus; species Asparagus officinalis. The sequence goes on along the minus strand of NC_033801.1, from coordinate 98,564,967 downwards.
CACGAGGAGAGAGGGAGGAGATGACCTGAGTTTTTGGGAAATGGAGGGAGAGAGAACGAGTGAGCTGTGTGAGTTTTTGTGGGAAATGGAGGAGAGATAAAATGGGAGTACGGGAATTGGGGAGAAAAGAAGGAAATAATGTGTTTATGGAAGGGGAGATAGAGGAAATGTGAGAGAAATTATGGGAGATAAAAAAAGAATGAGTAAATATGGAAGAGAGAGAATTGTGGTTGTTGATTGAAAACCTGATTGAATTTGCACACGTTTAGGGGGGAGAGAAAATGCACGTGTTAGGAAGGAAAGTTTAGGGAGATAATAAGAGCGAATAATGGAGAGAGAGAGAGAGAGGGGAAAAGGGTATGAAGATATATTACCTTATATATAAGAATAACTATGGCAATAATAATTAAACAAATAATATTTAACAAAATAAATACAACCAGATATAAATATATATACTAATGTACTAAGATCAGATTTACATCAATAACAACAAGATTATTAATAATGACCAAATAATAACTTAAAATTATTCATCAAAACCATTAAAATAAATATAAAAATTGAATTGTTAAATCATAGTATATTCTAGAAAATTGAATAAATATAAATACTCTTTTTAAAATAATAATTTAATATTTAAAATATCAGAAAATTATTTAACTAGTATCAAAAATTCATGGTCCTTACATATAATAGCAATAGTCTCAGATCCAGATATAAAGTTATATCCATGTGTTTTAATATTTAGGCTTATTGACTCTAGAATATTTGGATCTGTCAGAGACATACTTAAATTATGATAGACGTTAAAATAGACTGGACCGTTACATAAACTGGTCTTCATAATTCCCATTAAAGATTGAGTCCAATTTAGACATCTGACATCTCTTAAACATGTTAATATAGATGTGTTTAACCCCTGTAATGTCAATGGTTTAAAAGCTATTTGTATTAAACATATATGTAGGTATTTGTATTTGTCCATATATGGCTTTATGTCTACTGGTCCAAGTAATTGAATAGTTTGCTCTTCTCTGTCGACCGTAGTGGTTCGTTCTAGAGTTTTAATGACAATTAAGGATTTATAATCTAAAAATCCTACTTTATAAATGTCTCTATTAGGGACATCTGGGATAGTCCATTTATTTAGACTTTTTATTTCAGAATTATATTCACTTAACTTTGTATTTTTTACTTTTTTACCCGTATAACGGGTTGCTTTGGATGAGCTTTCAACTATGTCCGACATAAATATTCTTAATGGTTTATCTAGTAAAAAATAATCAATAAAGATATAGATCTAATATTTTCTTTCTTTTCTGTAAAAAAACAACCTAGTTGCTAATAATGCACGTCTGTCAACGACTTACACTACCCTAAACTGCCATCTCCGGCTACAACAGGGCTTTACACTACGCGACTTGGGTGATGTCCCACAAAATTAACAACTAAGAACTTAATCACAGAAATGAAAGAACATATATTAAATCTACATTCTTATGAACTACTATTTACAGATAAACCATAAGAAGTAATTTAGCTAGACATGCTTGAGCCTAACATGACTCTGATACCAGAACTAAGCAGGGATCAAAACACATAATTTAACACAATATTAAGCAGCAAACTTTTTATAAAATACTTATTTACAATACAGAGAAGCTTACAATAAGTAAACACTTACAATTTTAAACCGGCACACTTTGCTATTACTTTTTCTTTAGCCCCCCCCCACACCACCACAGCAACCCACTCCCCACACACACGGACGTATTAGTATATGCGTCATGCATGTGTTTTATGTATGCATGCTATACATGTTAGATGGTACTTTTCGGAAGAAATGTTTAACATACCAACACACTTTTTATAATAGTATTAGATTATATGCTATTAAGCTGCTTAAACTAGTTGTAACATCCAACCCCCCCAACTTCTCTCTCCCGCCCCCCCCCCATTAATACCAAGGGTCGAGGATTTGCTGCTGCATTGGGCTTGGGGCCCTGCTAAATTCACCCTACGCTCCACAATTATGAGTGGGCTGGGGCACTACATGGGCCCTCATTAGGCCGGAGAATGAAGAACGTACCCGACCCATTACCATCCCGAGCTCCCTCTCCTTCGCAAAATTTACCTTCATATCCCCCTTTTTTTTTCTTACCCCTTGTATAATTTGCCCCCCTTTCTCGAATTTCCCCCCTCTTGAGCTGATGGAAAAGAAGAAATCGACGGCCATAGAATTTACGATTTTGAGCTGTAAAGGTCTCCAGCTCGATTCGAATCCCAAAAGCTCTTCTTCTCCTTCAATTCATCATTTCAGCGGTAAAGATTTTGTTGCTCAAATTTACGATTTTGAGTAGATTTTGTTGGTAGAGAATCGGTTTTGCCCATAAATTTGTTGGATTAATCGTGGTTTATCATCAAAATTTCACCTTTTTATCTGGGCTATGTGGTTCCAGGAGATGATTGATGGTTTTTTCAACTAGTTTTTACTTCGGTTTTGAGTTTTTAAGCTCATATTATAATTATGCTGGTTTATTTGTTATTTACTATGTCTTTTTATTTGAATTGAATTGTTTTAAATTGTAGGGTACCATAAAAAGTTTACTCTTTTTTTAATTGGGCAATATGATGTAGTTCTTGTGGATTATTCTAAGCCTATTTTTAGCCTAAATAAGAAAAAGGGTATTGAGCTTGTTGAAGCTAATTATACCCTAACCCCTCTGTGATGAAGAATGAAGTGTCTTTTGATTGCAATCTTTGAGGTCATGTAAGCTGTCTACCTCTTCTTACTTTAGAGAAGAGGAGACAAAAAATATGAACAGAGGAGCAAGGTTACAAAAGGAAGTGAGCTTGGTTAGATGTCTGAGGAGTTAGATTGGTGTGTCAGTGATAAGTTGAAACAGTGGATCATGAAAAAGGATAGATGATAAGATGATGAGGATAAGGGTTGCAAGTTAGAAAATAATTGAAAGGAGATTAACAGAGGTGTATCATTCCATTTGCGCCTATCTCTGGCATCTTACAAGACTTTAGACCTTTTGTTTTCAGTTTACGTAGATAGTTTGTGGATGTTTGTGATCTCAGACTTGTGGTGCCACATCGCTGGCCTAATGAACCAGTCCCTTGTTGCCTTAACTGAATAATTGGATTTTGTAATTCTATGTATCAGTTATGATGAATATCAACATTTGTTTCTGATTTAGTTTAATTAAAAATATGCAGCATGAGCCATTATCATCAGTTAACTATTTGTATAAATGTAACTTTCTTTATATGTTTGCTATTACTTGATTATCTTCTTTTTTATTAGCGTTTTTCTCTTTATAGCTTATCCTTTTTGTGATTTTTAGATTTGCTGCTACGAAGAAACAAGCCCCGGAGTTTAGTCAGCTTGTGCCTTGGAGTCCTTGGGCAATTCTTTGAGGATATTGTTGCAGATTTGTCCGATGTTGCTTCAGAATTCCCACCTGATGCTAAGGTATTTTCATGGGGATGTATTTAAATCCTAGTAACTTTGTGATTTCATTTTTGTTCTCACTTAATGGAATCGTCTCTTCACGAATTTTAGTAATTGCATTCATTTTCTTTTAAGAAAATAATTATATGTAAAGGTCTCATTACATAAATTCCGGGCTTGTATACTTCAACAACACTGCACTATTCCCAACAAGAACTGAAGCGGGGAAGCTCTACTTTCTGCACACAAAGGGAAGCTTCATTCTGGCCATAGAAAACTTTCCACATCCCAGAGTCCGGAGACCTCAAGTCTAGGTAGATTTGCTTATATTTAGGTTTAGATTTTAGGATGAAATTTTAATTCTATGGTGTTGTTGCGTATCTCTTTTTGAGGTACACCTAGGTTACTCGGACATGGCATTTTGGATGCCGTGTCTGTGTCCTACAAGGACTCTCTGAGGGCACGCCATGGACACGTGTGGTTCAAAGCAAATCCCTATTAGTTATACCCATAACTAGTTTGGTAATATTGGGTTCAAAACCAATCAGTTTTTGAACTCGAAAACTGAAACCCATTACTTAATTTGAAGAATACCCATTGTATTATCCCATGCGATCAAAACTAAACTTTTTTTGTTATGCCTTATTCTTAGTTTGATTTAATTTGATTCTTAATTGTTATAGATAATAGAAAAAAACATACAAATATTATTGGTATTTTAATTCAATAATATTTTATATATATATATATATAAACTAATATTTTCCAACATAAGACAAAGAAGCATATAAGCAACATGTTTATAAATTGTCACATAAAAAGATCAAGAAATATAATTTCACCTACTAAATGATGAAAGTCTTAATTAGCATGCATAACATAGAGAAGTTCATAAGTTTTCACAAATCACAATGAAAGATAATCTCCAACATAAGCAAAGTCTATGAAACAAAACAAGCAAGTAACAAATAAGAAATATGTATTTTTATTTAAAATATGATATATGTATTTTTAAGTAACAATTAAGTGATTAAAAAAACATGATTGTTCATAATTTTCTAGTTAGCATTCTTAATTGCTATTTGCTAGTTAGCATGAAAAGATGGAGAATGGAGGTAACAATTACATGTTCATAATTTTCTAGTTAGCATGCTAATTAGAGAAGGAAGTTACAATTAGCAAACAAGTATACTAAATTACTAATTATTGTTTCCTTTTTATAGGTTAAACATGAAAAGATAGAGAATGGAATAGCAACTAGCAAGAAAGAGTCTATTACATGATGTAAATATGTAATATGCAAATTATTAAAAAAACAGAAGAAAAAATCTATTACATGACGTAGGTGTCAAGCGCACACGAGGCCCACACAAGGCGCGCATCTCGTGTGCGTGCAACGCCCCGCCTCTGGTGCAGTGCGCAATTGTCCCAGCCCGCAGCGCCCCACGCCCGGGGTGCGCGCCTCGATAACAATGTGTGTGTATACACGTATACTGTATATACATACGTATACACGTATATACGTATACGTATGTATATACACGTGTATACGTGTATATACGTATACGTATGTATATACACATGTATACGTATATACATGTCTACGTATATGTATACATGTATATACGTGTATACATATATGTATGTATATGTGTGTGTGTATATATAGTCATGTCCCCGTACCTACATTTTACAAATTTGCCATGTCCCGTGTCCATAATTGTGTCCGTGTCCGCACCTGTATTTGTGCTACCTAGAGGTACACGGAGCTTTTTTCTTTATAGATTTAGGAATATTGAGCTCAGGCGAATCTTTTGTTCTATGCATAGATTTTTTTTTTTTACTTCACTGAGTTGTGAGTGTTGATGTTAGCACTGTGATTACCTCCTTTTGGGGAACTAAAATGGCCATATAAATAATAGAAGGCTTGGATACCTATTAATTGGGTATTTTAACAAGTGCGGATGGGGTTTATATGAAATAATTTCATGTAGCTAGTCAAGATATTATAAAATTTATGTAAGTGTAAATGTGTACATGATCTAATGTGGAGCACTTGATATAAATGCTAGTGTAGGATAATGTATCTCATCAGCTAACCTTTTATGCTTTAGCATTCATGACGAAACTTAAGTCTAGAATTCATCAAGAAAGGTGGTGGATTGCAGTTAGATGGTTGACTTCCAATTTCCACATTTCAAATATTTTAGTTAAAGCTGACAGATTGTAGTCAATTCAATGGTATTATTTGACTGTCCTGCATATAACATCGAGCTAACTATTAAATATTAGATTTTGCATTTATGTGTGTATGCATGTGTCTCTATGGGTGTGTATGATGCACATGGCACGGCATTATGTAATTGTAAACTAACTCTTTCTCCATGTGTCCATGTCTCCGATGTATGATGAACATGTCTCTGACCAAACTTTTCTTTCATAAGCTTGCTTCCTTTCCTTTATGGTTTCATTACCATTTTAGTAGATTAAGCATGAATTTGACTTGCAGTTGGCAATGGTGGCTATTGCAAGGAGGAGACAGTTACTGAATGACCATGTCCTCCTTTCTCTGGCAGAAAGTTCTTGGGCTCTTCTAGATATCTCTGGGTCTGATGTCAGTGATTCTGGATTGTCAAAAGTGGCAGAAATGTGTATTAATTTGCAAGCTGTTGATATAAGGTATGAAGAAGGAAATGTAGTTAGTTCTCACCACCATTTTACATGCAAGGAATTCTTCCAGTTAGAATTCTCAAGTTTCTTTCTTTTTAATCATCCACAAAAGGTGTATTTGCAATTTGAGTTCCCGAGAACTTTGTTAGTTCTTTATATTAATTATATCTACTCCTCTATACAAATAGGAGAACCCAAGCTTCACTATTTGTGCTACAGTAAATGTTGCAGCAACATTTACTGTAGTATTATTACTGTAGCAAACAGAAAACGGGATGCTACAACATTATTTTTGGAAATTATTGCTGTAGCACACGGGAATATTGTAGCGTTTTTTGAAAACCCTGTAGCAGATGCGGGATACTGTGGTAATTTAATATTAAAAAAATTACTGTAGCATTTAAACTGGAATTACTGCAGCGGGAAAAAATGATATACCGTATGCCGTGCTTTGCGCGGTGTTCACACTAGTTACTTAGTAAATATGAAATAATCATTGAACATGCTAATATATCAACTAAAAAAATCTGGAATGGGAATTTGAGTAAGTATATGGATGGAATGCCAAACAAAAAATATTCATATGTACTCATAAAATTACTTGAAATGAACTGTTACGTAGTGTGGGAACTTGTATCTCTTTTAAGAGTCCAATATGTTCTTTACATAGTAACAAGGGCACAAATTATTTATGTCAACAATAAGTGCACATATTGTTCTAAAAGTCAATAACTACAAAAAGATATCACAATAATTTGTCCAAACAGTATATAGTAATTGCAAATAATTTTCTACATGTGTTATTGTATGAGAAAGGACCACTGTCAGGATGATATTTATGTTTTTACTTGAAGAGCAATGAATATGGTGATCAGGGATGACTCAGGATTGTTTGGCTGGGGAGGGGCATAGTGTCACGGATGAGGGAAAAAAATCAAGCTTGTTGTTTCCATTTGTTGATTCCAAAAAGATCGTCGTGTGTGAATTTAACAACACAAATACTCTAGACTAACTTAGTCCAATTACCCCCAACAAGTAAGGAAAAGTCAATTTAAACCCACTCTCAAATACACATTGATCCTAGTCCTTCACACTTGGAAGAAAATGCTTTTATCCGTTCCCTGAAATCACAATAGATTAGCACGACATGCTTAACATTAATGATTTCCTCTTATATATTCCCTGAAATCACCAATGTAACTTTTTTGCTTTATTTATGCATTTTAAATTATTACAAAGTAGTGTCTTTCCTATATCAGTCCCTTAAAATTTGAAATTAATACCTCAAATCACTGAAATTGCTAACAGGTCCCCCAATTGTTGTAAGCTATGAAGTACGGACACGCATAACATGAAGCCGTGTCGTGTTGTGTCCGTGTCGGACACACGTGTCGAACACACGTATCCTATGTATTTTTTTGTAAGTTGTTTAAAGTTAGTCCATTAAGTTGCTAAAGTTGCTATTAGGCCCCTTAATTTTCGTAAGTTGTTTTGAGTTAATCCCTCCAATCAAGAGTAGCACCACGAGATATAAAATTTGGGGCATCTAATAGCAATTCAATAAATGTTCTAAATATTATAGATTTAAGGGACTAATATCAAAAGCCATAGAAAATATGATAATTCTAATGGTTTTTTTTGGGAAAAAGTTTTGTTAGCATATACAAACCAAATTTTGAGGAGTGGGTCCCACATTGTGGTCAGCGTTTGCCAGCTCTGAAGCACGGATTCGCCCCCGGAGGCCACGAATCTGTGTCCGACTCGAATCGGACACGAATTCGTCACGACACGTGCACGACACGTGTCGGACACGGTCAATCCGTGTCGGACACGGGTTAACGGTCAAATTAGGCTCGGACACGGTCAAAGGAGCTCGGACACGGCTCGGATTCGCCGAAGGTCGATTCATTCAGGTTGCGTGTTTGGTTGTTAAAATCCAACCCGAACCATTCGATTAAAAAACCCATCCCTATTTCTCAAATCTCTCGTTCGATTTGATCCTTAGCCGACTCAAAAGAAAGAAAAAAAAAAAAAGAAAAAGCCCATGGCAGTATTGTTTTGCTGATGATGAAGGCAATGAAGAAGTCATCGGACTAGCTTCTACTTCATTTTGAGGTACTTTTTGTTTACAAACTTGTTATTTTGTGATAGATTCCTATTTTAGATTGTTAGTTGAATTTTATAATTTTTTTTATATATATTAATAATTTAAAAAAAAATCCTTGTCGTATCCCCGTATCCTATTTTTTTTTGGATTTTGACGTATCTCGTATCCGTGTTCGTGTCGTATCTGTGTCCCGTATCCGTATCCGTGCATCATAGTTTGCCAGCTAGGAGCCTAGGATAAAGTACTATTATACCTAAATTGAATGAATAACATCCAAGTTCCTTCAATTTGTTCACTGTAGTATAGCCTATGCTTTATAGGTATAAATATATAAATTAAAAATTTTG
>NC_033801.1:98543561-98556370 GCF_001876935.1 Asparagus officinalis | reverse complement strand
CATTATTACAGACCCTTTTTTTTACTGTGGTGAAAGTTGCTTCAATCTACATTTGATAACCATTTTGTCAGCTTTAATTTACCAAGTACTTTATTAAATTTAAGGTGCTTTGGGTGACTGGCAAAAATTATGCTTCTGACATTGATCACTCTGGTGAATGCATAATTTGTACTTTTCTTTTATGCAGCCGGTGTGACAAGATCACGGTTCATGGTGTTTCAGCTCTCATAAATAATTGCCGTTCCCTGGAGATATTGAGATTAGGGTATGTTGTTGAACTCTTAGTTGTGTATTTCACTACTGCTAATACAATATTAACCAAAAGCTCACATAAATTACAGGAGTAATACCTGTCAAAAAGCTTTGTTGTTTCGGTACTGAATTCATTTGTTACATAAATCATTTTAGCCAAACCTTCTCCTATATCGGGAAATCATAGTTCTAACACCAATATTATAGAATCTCTTTTTAATAAGGATAACTTGTCTGTTCTTAGGAATCACTCCCAATAAAGTTGTACCTAAACCTTATTTTCACACAAAATACCTGCTATTGTGAAACTTTGAAACCTTAACTTGGTGTTTGACTGCTAAATTGTATCATTTTGTTTCTCTTCCTTTTACATTATTTTTATGTGGCATGATGATTGCTGCTTGACTAGAATCAAATTTATACAACAGGATATGAACAGAGCTTAAATGCGGTTATTGCAGAGGAAGCCCCAGGAGCGAATTTACTGCTCGTGGATCTTTGAACATCTTGAAGCCCGAATTAAATGATGTGGAAGGAGACTCGTGGGAGGATTTGGATAGCGTGGATATTGGCAAGGGTGCACTGTCACTGCGCTGGCTAGTATGGGTAATGCATTTGACTTTCAATGGGATGTTTAGACATCTTTCTGAATTCTTGCCATTATATGTAGCTTTCTTTGCAATGCTTTGCTTTGGTAATTTCTTACAGATGCCCATGCATGGGGAGTTATGAACATAATATCAAACTGTGATCAATTTGGGATGAGGGTAATATGGGTTTGAGACTTTAAGTGGAGTGTTGTTACTTCATCGTTGTTGCATAAACTCGTCATCAAGGGTATATAGGATTTCAGTGTAGTATGCTCTAGTAAGCTCTAATTTCAAGGTACAACGCCTCCATTGCTGTCTCCTTAACGAATTTGAAAGCATGCAGGAAATTTTTTTTGTAGCTTTTGTGTGTGTGTGTGTGTGTGTGTGTGTTTTGTGGGGCTGTACCACGAATGCAATCTATGTCAAGCCCTTTGTTGAATATCTTTTGATATGGTTATCACTAGATAGAAGAAATATTCCAGTGATTGATTATGGCACTACTGTTGATGAAAGAGAGTCTTTGAATAGAAATGAATGGAAGAATAAGATTTTTGACACCAAAAATTTGGGATGAAGTGTGTGTTGTTGATGTTGATTATAGCACGAGTAGTTTGATCAGATTAGTGTTCTATAACATACTCACTACTCGGTCAATGCTGCATTTCCTATCTATTACTTCTTTCATCTGACTTCCGTTCCCATTTCCACTTCTCAAAGGAGTGCATTTTAGATATTGGTTAATTTCTCTTTTGTGTTTTCAGTTTGGGTGACTTACTTGATGATGTTGTCTTGAGTTCTTTGAAGTGGTGTTGTTAGGAGAATTTATTCACTGGTCCCTCTGTCCACTAAGATCTCTTTTAAAGTTAAGCCCACAATAGTTGTCTGATCGCCATTGCTTGTTCGATGTTCTACATCATCTGCCTTAAAAAAAACTTCTTTTCTTATATTTAGTTCTACCTGTGAAAAATGAACATGCATGAATGGATTTCATCAAAACCACCGTGAATATATAACAAATCTTGCTTTTCCCTTTCTCTTTATGCAGCCAAAGATAGACGAAAACTCAAGTTCGACGTTAGCCACTGAATGCCCCCGAATAATAGTCAACCCCAAAGCATCACCCATTGGCTTCCGAGGTCTCCAAGTTCCTACTGAGGCATTGGCCTCTATTCCCCTCGACCACTCAATAGTGGAAGACATCGATCCTAAAACTTGGGCAGTCTCTGGTGCCGCTCGAAGAGCAACGGTTTCATCTGTATTTGCATCAACTGTTGCTGCTCCTGAAATTTCTATGGCAGAGAAATTTAGGCTTGCTTTCTTGGAGAGAGATGCTCGGTTAGCTCCTAAAAGAGCGAAGAATGCAAGGCAACATAGAAGAAGAGCAGAGAAGGAATGGTTGTTGAGTAGCTCGGATGCTAAAGCAGTTCTTCTTGCCTCTCAAGCTAGCAAGTACTTGCGCAATAAATAAGAGACTGTTTATTTATTGCTTATCGATGTTTAATTGTAGAGTAACCTTGTTTCCATTCTCCTTGTCTTTGTTTTGTTCCATGTTTGATGTTTTTTGGTATGAGGATTTTCTCTTTTCCAGCTTGTTTCCATCATTCCCGAAAAATAGGTTTTGTTGAAAGCTACGGTTATGCATATTGTGTTTTGGTTGCAAAAGTTTATTAATGGAATATATAAAATGAAATTGAAGCTTCCTAAATCAAGCATTTGCCTGTATATGAGTTGTTCGCTGTAAATATTGATGATTCATAAATATGAATTACTAGCTACTTATTCCTTTTATCAATTGCTTGATGCTCTTCGTGAGGACTTGTTTTTCTTATTCCTTCGGCTTATTTTCAATGGTATATTTGTGCAAGTGAGGAATTGTTTCTCTCCTGCGTCAGTGTTATGTTTGTGCGAGCAAGCAATTAATTGTTTCTCTCCTGCGACAGTGTTGTGTTCGTGCAAGCAAGCAATTGTTTCTCTGCTGCGCTCCAGTTAAGTGCATCGTGTTTGTTATCACAAATTTATCGGTGTGCTGAGGAAATAAACCTGAAAAAAGTGAGATTGAAGCTTCATAAATTAAGCATTTGCCTGTACAGGAGTTGGTTACTGTACAATTTGAGGATTCAAATAACAAATTACTGGTTACTATTTTCTTCTTTCCCCTGTGAGGATGATTCAAATGCAGAAAATTCCGGTCGATTGACATTTCTCAATATTTTTATGTGGGTAGACAATTCGATGATCATCCAAGTCCATACAGCATGAATGTGAAAATGATCACAACATCAAATGATATTAACAACAAAAGAAGAAAAGAGACTAGGAACGAGGGAAAAGGTCGAAAGACGAGCAAGTTAGAGCATCTCCAACGGAGAGGCTATTTGACGCGAAAACCCAATTTGACGCGATTTTATCCTCCAATCTAACTATAAAACTCACGCTATTTTGATAATTGCTACAGTGCTGCGCCAGATTTGGTGCAGCACTGTAGCTTTGGCGCAGTTGATTTTCTTTTTGCTTTTAATTTTTAGCCTTTTAATTTTTTAATTATTTAGATAAAAATAATAATACAACATAACTTAACACCTAATTCATAAAATATCCCTTTTATTAGACAATAATTTATGTTGTATTATTATTTTCTATAATAATAAATTTATGTGCTAATTCATAAAATATATGTGCTAACTCATAATAAATTTATATTATTTTTATAATAAATAATAATACAAAATAAGGTAATATTTTAATAATATATTTTATAATAATAAATTTATGATGTATTATAATAAAAAAATTACACATAAATTAGCACATAAATTTATGAAAGTAATATTTTAACTTGATTAAGCATTTTTTTATAAAAATTGTATTTTATTCATAAAATAATTATTATAATTAATTGTATGTAATGTTGATGCTCGATATCAAACAGACTATTAATCCAGAAGAGGATTGTTGTGGGGTGATGAAGGATGATGGAGGGTCCGTTCCCTTCTCCAGCTTTATGCCTAGTTCTTGAACGAGAGCCTGATGTCCGCGCTGCACAGACAGAAATAACTCGTGAGAGGGCGGGGACCGGTTCCCCCGTGGTTCCTCCGACGATCAAGTCAGTTGATAAACATGAGCTTGAGTGTAGTCTAGAACTATCGGTTCTTATGCTATATGCATTAGAGATAATCATTGGGTCAGGAGGAAGATTTAGATTGTTCTCTCCTCTTCTTGGTGAATAGCATCCATCTATATAGTGGATGTCTATGGCAGATTGATCATTTCGGCCATGCGGAATGGCTGTGACAAAGCGTGAGCTGGAAGATGAGTCATCCCTCTCTTTACAAGTGTCGGCCGGCGACTGGAAGAGAAGTCATCTCAGCATAGGAGATCACATCTCTGTGATATCCGAGAAGTGACCGATAAGTGTGGCAGAGGGCACGTGGGCATACTGAGTCATCCCTTATTTTACAGGTGTCGACTGGCGATTGGAGGGGAAGTCATTTCATTATGGAAGAATGTACCTCCGTATTTTTCGGGAAGTGATTGAGCTGACAAGTCATGGAGACTTATTAGGCCAAAATATGAATAAGACTTGCTCGAGGTGGACTGTGATGTCGACATTTGCTCTAAGGGAGAGGCTTGAGGCCGGGGTCGAGTCCTCAACTTAGTCAACAGCATGGAACGTCCCTTAAGTCGTTTCTGAGAAATGTCCAGTGAGTGGTCGAGTGGTCCTAAATAGGGTCGTCCTTGATAAAAGGCTCGACCAGCACCGCCTTTCGTGTCGACTTAGGAGTGTCGGTTTGTCCGACTAGACGAAACGTCGTCTTATCTCAACTTAATAACCGTCTTTCGAGTCGATATAAAAATGTCGACTCGTTTGGAATGTCAGGATCTCTCGTATCAGCTAATATCACCTCTTGTGTCGACACTAGGGTGTCGGCTTGATGAGTCGATGGGGCCAATGTCTCCGTAATTGTGCCTTGGGTTTATACCTTGATAAGATACCAAGCTCTTGTAATCTGCCATGATAGTCGAGTTGTACTGGAGGAATCGACCATATATGGTGCCTTGGGCTTACCTTGATAAAGAGCCAAGGGCTTATTAGTTGACTTAGGAGTTGACTGCCTAGAACTCTTGGGAGTTGACTAGGACTCTTATTGTATTACATAGAAAATATTGTATCTTGGGTGAGTGAACATCATAACAGTTGATCCCTTTTATTCAGAGTTAGCTTTTAGTTGACTCCGAAAAAAAATAAGATATGCTTTGATCAATTCAGGCCTGCTGAGGATGAGAAACTGAGAGGTCTCGATCTTGGACATGTGGCTTGTCCTGATTGGACACCCATTGATAACTCTGTTATTCGTGGTTGACGTCATCAAAAGATCTGAACCGTCTTTTTAGGAGATGAAGCGTCATGGATAAAAGGGAGGATCTTTCACTTTTCAAATATTGGGACGTGGGGCTCTAAATAAGGGTGGTGCTTTGTGTTTCGAGTAAACCGCTTCAGATTCCGATGTGGATCTGGTTTGGTTGCTTCGAAAATCACTGTGTCTTTTGAAAATGCCTCTAAACTCTTCCTTAAAAGCTTATAAATAGATTTTCAATGATAAGATAATTCTTTTACGAACCTTTGCTCTGAAAAATTCCCAATTCCTCCAAGCTTTTTCTAAGAAGAAATCTTCCATGGCTTCCCAAACTTCAAACTTTGGTCGTAGCGAGGACAGCCTTGCTGCTCTTTTCCTTATCCACTCGAAGGTCCATATGGATAACCCGGTGGGGTTATATGATGAATACAATATCCCTCAAACTCTTACTTTGGCGGTGCCAGAGATGAGCGAGCTAGTGTACTACCATGGGGTCGAGTGCCGCTATACTTAGCCCATTTGGAGTATGGCTTACGGTTGCCCTTGCACCCTTTTATCAAGGAGGTGCACCTGCTCTAGGGGTCTCCCCTTTCCAGTTCTATCCGAACGTAGTGGGAATTCTGGTGGCTTTCATAGTCATTTGCTTCCAAGTAGGTGTTCTGTCCACCCTGAATTTGTTCGGCCACTTGGTTAGCATTAAGTCAACCAAAAAGGATCCGCATTTCTCTTCTTTTACTATACAAGCAATTTCAAGTTTGTCTCCGATGCTCCAGAGTCCAATAGGGACTAGAAAGGACATTACTTATGGGTTAAAGGAGTTGAAGAGATTCTTTCTTGCTCGGATTGGCCCAAGATCAACAAAGATGTGTTGAAACCCGGTCCTCTTGATGTTGAGGAAAGACAACAACTTGGGAAGATCCAATCTTACAATGGATCTAGAGAGAGGAGCAACCTCTTCGACTCAGCGTAACTTCGAGTGGCGCTCATTTCATCTGTCTTGCCTATTGAGGCTGATCAAACTAGGGCGAACATGTTGGCGCTCCCTCTTGCTAGAAGTCAGGAAGCAAGATCTAAGGGGGAGGAGTCGTCCGCTGCTAGGCCCCAAAAGAGGTTGAGGGGATATCTGAACTCTCAAGAGACATCTGACTTGAAGTCTCGGGTAGGAGAACCGGCTATCCAGTTGGTAAAAAGGAAAAATACTAAGAGACTGGCGAATAGATGCGCCCAGCAACCGATTGCAACACAAGTCACTGAGGAGCCCAAAGTTGGTCGGGTATTCAAGCCAGTGAAGGGGATAAGGTCATTACTAGAGATTTCCTTATTCCTCTGGCGACTAAGGAGGTGACGGGATCGTCTAAACCCACGGATGCTATGGCTGGCATCGAAGTCGTTGACCTGGATTCTGAGTCGGCATTAACTCACAGGCCAGGCAAAAAGCTGGTCGAGTTTGTGAGGGAAATGGCTGAAGAAACCACACCCCTCCCCGTGCCTCAGGCAGAAGAGACTGTCGGGGACTATTAGTTCGGGGAAAGGGAGGAGGGTAGTTGGCCTTTTCCTCACTGGATTTTGAAGGTAGACTCCCAAGACTGGGAGAGAACCAAAGCGATGCTAGCAGGAGTGCCGCTAGGCCCTTGCTTGCCAAGGAAAGAGCTCTCTACTGGAGACAAGTTCATCCCGCCTGCACATCTCGATAAAGAGACTTCCATTCTGGGATCTCTCTCAGCTCCAATCACGACCGTCCATCAATTCTCTCTTCCCAAAGACGATAATGTCTTGAAGAGGATGCCAAGGCTTGCATCTAGCTCTAAAGGCTTATTTAGTCTGAGGCGCATTGGTAGAGCAAGAACTGTATGAGCGACTTAAGCACATGCATGATGCTTCACAAAGATGGCTATTGGAGATAGTGAAGGAGAAGACGGCTAAGGAGGAGGCGAGAGAGAAGGTCAGCGCCTTAGAGACTGAGTTGGCTCATAAAGAAGGCGCTTGGCACCGAAGTCTGGATGAGAAGGAAGAGCTCTTCAAGAGCTTTCGGATCCAGTTCTCCAAGCAGATGGGGACCATCGAGGACCTTCAAAGGGAGATGGTTCAGCTACAGGCGGAGGGCGAGTCTGAGAAGCGTCGTAAGACGACAGCTGAGGCAGAGGCTCGAACAAGTCACCTATCTCTTGAAAAGACGAGGAGAGACTTTGAAGAGCCGCAATCAAAGCTTCAGACATCCATGGTCTTTGTCGAGAAACTAGAGGACCGACTCGCTTATCTGTATTCGTAGCAACATAGAAAGAAAGTGGTCAACGACTAATGTCACGACCCTACAGGGAAGGCTGAAGTAGCCTTAGCTTGTAAATCTGGGGTTGATTACTTCACCTTCTTGGTGCCTCACGACTCTTATCCGACTCCAGATCGCTTCTATCCTACATGCGTCTCTTGTTGTCTTGATTTGTTGAAGGATGTCGAGAAAATTAGAGGCGAGTTAGATTTATCAATGAATGTCGATGAGGTCGAGCTTGTTACTAGGGCCCCCTGGGGAATCTTCTACCCTTGCTGCCACCAGGAGTTCACCAAGTCCGACTCCCGAGCCTAGTCAAGAGCTTTGACGACCTGCATGTTTCTTTCACTTTTTTTATTCTTCTCTTTTTTTTGTAGAGAAGTTTGTAACGAAGTTTACTCTTATTGAATGAAAATTAAATTTTATCTCTATTCTTGGGCTTGTCTTCATTGTTTGTATTCTTTTAGCTTTGTAGCTTTTTTCTCATCTGAGATGTTGGCTAACGTGAGTTAGTTATAATGTGTCGACCCGTACTGGGGACTTATGACAACTAGTTCACTTGATACCTTATTTTGGCTAAGCGTTTAATTGACCATAACTTGACAGACGATTGCTTAAGTTATTAGACATATGCTTAATATTTGTACCTTAGGTATATGAATACCTTTTTGGCAGAATGACAACTCTGATGTTGGATGCTTAGGTCTTCATAATCCCCGTAAGGTCAAGTAGTGACTGCGGGATTCGACCATAGGGTTGTGCCTTGGGCTTACCTTGGTAAAGGGCCAAGGGCTTGTTTACTCGACTGAGGAGTCGTTATGCCTTAGGTTTACCCTTAAGAGGTACTAAGGTTTTGATATTCGATTGAGGAGTCATTGTGCCTTGGGCTTATCTTGATACGAGTCAAGGGCTTGATATTTAACTGAGGAGTCGTTGTGCCTTGGGCTTATCTTGATAAAGAGCCAAGGGCTTGATATTTGACTGAGGAGTCGAGCACCTAGGTTCGAGAGAGTCGACTAGGTCTTTCCTTCCCTTAAGGCCGAGAGATGACTGTAGGATTCGGCCAAAGGGTTGTGCCTTAGGTTTATTCCTGATAAGGTACCAATGACTTGTCTATGATGATTGATGGGAACCGGAGGAATCGATCATATGTAATGCTTTGGGCTTACCTTGATAAAGAGCCAAGGGCTTGATGTTCGACTAAGGAGTCGTTGTACCTTAGGTTTATCTTGATAAAGAGCCAAGGGCTTAATATTCGACTGAGGAGTCATTGTGCCTTGGGTTTACCCTGAAGAGGTACCAAGGTCTTGATATTCGACTGAAGAGTCGTTGTGCATTGGGTTTATCTTGATAAAGATCCATGGGCTTGATATTCGACTGAGGAGTCGAGTGCCTAGGCTCGAGAGAGTCGACTAGGTCTTTCCTTCCCCTAAGGCCGAGAGATGACTGTGGGAGTCGGCCAAAGGTTTGTTCCTTGGGTTTATTCCTGATAAGGTACCAAGAACTTGTCAATGATGATCGATGAGAGCCATAGGAATTAATCATATGTTGTGCCTTGGGCTTATCTTGATAAAGAACCAATGGCTTGATATTCGGCTAAGGAGTCGTTGTGCCTAGGGTTTCCCTGAAGAGGTACAAATGTCTTAATATTCAGCATGATGGTCGAGTCACACTATAAGGATCTGACCATCTGTGGTGCCTTGGGCTTAACTAGATAACGAGCCAAGGGCTTGATTGAGGTGCCTAGGTTTTATATGACGCCTAAGTCTTTGGCCATAATGAAGTCTTGATCCTTGCAATATCAGAGTTAATTCATATTTGAATAATATTTTATCAGTTTTGTATTTTGCACTACCATAAACAATATCCTTTGCAGGCATTTGATGCTCAAAAAAGGGGTTGAACCACTTATGATCTTGCTTTGAAAACTGCTTCAAAGGCAATTTTGTAGGGGGTGAGACCGCCAGTCCAGAACCTCTTTTAGGTGGATTTTTCTTGTTCTCTTAGTAGACAACTTGTTGGTATGACGAAGATGAGTCGAAACTCTATTTGTCATCTCATCAGCCAAGGTTCCTTTTGAGTTTGAATCTCCAGTAAGGCTTTGAAGGCGGATGGTTGGCACGTCGACTTTTGGCAAAAGAAATTGCCCTTTCGCCATGAATTATGTCGAATGGCGTTTTCCATGTGAGGGTTGAGGGCACGACCAGAAGCTACCTGGTACCTTTTGTGGTGGAATCTCTCTTGGGGAGGGAATCCACCAACCGGTATTGTACTCCCTAAAAATGACAAACCATGGTGACTTTCTTGAAGGAGCTTTGGGAGTACTGGGGGATTGAACCATGTTGTGGATGGAGAACTCTCTCTTATGGGGATCATGCGGATCGCATGCTTCGACCATCAGAGCTTAGGCAACTTTAGTGGTGAAGGCGTCGGTGGAAGGGCCAAGATCATTCTTCCTGAGAACAATCAGTTGATAGGCCCTAAGCTTTTCCCGCAATCTCATTCCTGATATACTGGGAGTTCTCCGAAAAAAGTTCATCTAGTCCAATGCTCCTACCACAGACTTAATCACTTGCTCCTATACTCATATGAGCTATTGATCAGTGGGAGCTTCAGTGATATTGGATCTATTCTTAATATGTTTCGTCAGATGGTTGTTTTATGCTGAATAAGCTTCTTCCATGTTTTTTCTTTTGGGGTCTTGTGATGGAGCTGTATATATCCACTATTATCCATTATGAAAGAGGACGTGCTTTTTCTGGCTTGTGTGACTGAAGTTCTGTTATGTTTATCGAAGGATTGCAAAATTATTTGATTATTAAAGGATTTAAATTGGTGAAAAGAATAATTTATTTGGTACTCTACAAGAAATCATATCAGAAAGAAGGGAAACTCTCAACACCAATTTTATCTCAGTGTAAGCAAATATATGAAATCAGCAGGATAAAAATCAATGCTAACAATTGAAAACTCATTGTAAACAAGGAATAGATGGCAAGGATTTGGGTAAATTAATGTATTTAGTCCATACGATAATCTGAAGGACTAAATTATTAACCCGTTAAATTAGTTTTATTTTAGCCTTTGTGATCAGTTTTAGCGTTTGGGAGTAACAATGATTTTGACTATTTTCTTTATAATTAGAATGGTTAATTTTTAATCCTTCTAAATAAGAGTATTAGTAAACCCATTATTTTGATGGGTTAACTCATTTTAATCCCTCTAGAGGGGTTAGTTTAACCTTTCTATATTTTTTATGTTTGGTAAAATATGAATGGTTAACTCACTTTTAACCATTGCATAGATTTTTTTTTGTGTTTGGCGGGTTAAGAAGTGGTTAAGTCTTCTTAACTCCTCACTTAACCTTTTGCCAAACGATACCTAATTGAAGAAGATCCATATCCTTAAACAAAACATTAAATATGTACAAACAATATCAATTAACATCTGATGTTTTTTTTCCCTACTTTTTATGCTTCTCCCTCTCTAAATGGGCATATTCTGTAGACAGGAATTTGTCTACATATTCACCGAAGTTTTCATTAGCTCATAATAAAACCCAAAAATTAATGAAATATGTTAGAAGTCACAAGGTCGGATCTGGGTGTGAAGAATGCTAGACCCAAACCTCTAACCGAATCGACCTTATTAAACCCTGGTTCTTTCTTCTTTCCCTGCTTCTGTAGATTTTAGGAAGCCTGAGAGGCGCCATAATTGTGTTTAAACCGTTTTCTTAAAATGAAGCTCAATAGCCACAGTGTCAAATATTAATAAGATGAGACCCTCTCTCTCTCTCTCTCTCTCTCTCTCATTCCAAACTCCAAAAGCTCGTTCCCCTTCAGTTAAAAGCAATGACCTCGTCATCTCTTTCTCTCGTCTTTCTTTACCTACTTGTTCTCCTCTCTCTCGGTCACGGTGAGTATTTACTAACCTTGCTTTGTTTCTCCTACTATAAAATTAGCTAATACTATTCTTTCTTTATTTAATTTTTTGTCGCAGGAAATGTTGAGCAGAATAATTGCCAGGTATGTAAAAACCCCTTAACCAAAACATGATTTTTGAAATATGTACACTGAATTAATCTTTCATGTCACGTTGTTGATATAATTACAGAAAACTTGGTGCATTGCAAAGCCTTCAACTGATGAAGTGGCTCTATACAATAACATTCAGTATGCTTGCTCTGCTGTTGATTGCAGTATTATTCAAAAGGGCGGAGCTTGCTTTTCCCCTGAAACTAATATTTCTCATGCTTCGGTTGCCATGAATCTTTACTATCAGTCAAAGGGGATGAACCCTTGGAATTGTTACTTCAGTTTCTCTGGCATCACTGTTGTTACTGACCCAAGTGGGTACTTTTTATGTCATTTTGCCTTGTGAATTAAATTTTATGCATGTGTTCGATGATTATGTGATTAGTTTAAATTGTTTTTTGCAGGTTATGGGGATTGCAAGTATGTTTAATTTGTTCTTATGCAAGCTATGTCTCTGTCATGTTCGTTCATGCTTGTTTAGGAACAAGAATAATAAACTTTGGCATACTGAAGCGTGTAATATTTTGTGTTCTTCTCATATCCTTGTTTACGAACAATTATGAAATATTTCACTACTATCAATATCGTTATATAGTGTAAAAGGACAGTCTAAAAACTCACGACTACTTGGATGTTTCAGTATGTTAAAAGGAATTTTAGAATGATCACGCCGCAGCCACGCATCTAAAGCAGATTTCAAAAGCACCCCTCAGATTTTAATATGTGAAAATCGCTAGCAAGAAAGATTTTAGCGTTCTTTAATAAAGCAGAGAAAGTGGCATAAAACAGCAATTTGACCAACAAAACAATCTCTTAAGGGGAAAAAAAAAACGTTTCTGATGATGGGTAGAACTAGTAATTAAACAGATGAAGTTTGACCTCAATGATGTAAATATTGTCAGTTGCGTGTTTGCTTATTCCTGTAGCGGTTATGATCCTAATGGAAGTCATTGCCAATATTTGTCTCCATCGTTTGCAGTCACGGTTTGGAGTTAATAACACAAGTCTACATTTAAACACAGCAAGTTTCATATTAGTTTACAAACAGGGAGACATGATTAGAATACCAAAAGCACAATTTTATGCAGATCTAAACTTAAAAATAAGGGGAAATTGGTTGGAGGAACCCAAAAAAGTTGGGCCATGCATCCTCCTCCCCAGCCCAAAAATCATAACCTCAAGCCCTTAAAGTGGAACATAAGTGCAACCAACCCCTTCTTCCCACTGCCCAAGAAATTCATTCCTAAATTACCCTTCCCAATTCCTCTGCAAGTTATTTTCCCATTCCCTCTTCCTTCACCGCCGGCCCCAC